>NC_072790.1:190947896-191259896 GCF_028583425.1 Eublepharis macularius
TAAAGACCTGGCTGTTTCAGCAAGTGGTATTTCTGATTGTCACTATAGAGTGGCTTTTGTGATAATCTGCCACCGTATCATTTTTCCCCCTGTTAGTATTTGTTCTGTTGGGCCTTTTTTCTGAAATGTATTTCATAATTATTTCTGCAATTAACAACCTTAAGGATCTTTTAGACAAATTGAGGGATGTACAATGCTTTAATAAATACTTGGATTGTTTCTTTTGAAAGCCATGTTATCCACTCTAGGACTGTTGGCACGCCATGTGCCAAGAGAATGGAATGCTTGAATGCCCCTCTGTCTCTAAGTCTTATTTAACTTGAGGTTTAATATAAACTATTATTAACCACAGCTTTGTATACAAAACAACTAAGTAATGTTTATAATAATACTAGCTCTTCTACCAAATTAATGTTTCGGTCAGCATGTTCTCTTAGGATAAAGGCTTAAGTGTTTTTGTGCATCATGATGCCATACCCCAATTTGCTGAAGGTCAGTGATCCCAGAACCAATTTATATGTGTCTAAATATAACAAAAATGAAGAGAGATGGAAATTTCATAAGAGGACTTCAGAATGGATTCTATGAAACAGGTCTGGACCATTTACTCAGTACTGCATGTTCATCTTGCCCTATGGTTGTTGCATTCACCAGTCCTGGATGTAAATTTGTACTATAGTATTCAAAGCTGAGTGTGAATTGGTGAGTCATTTCAATTGATTTTCATAATTACCCCAACTCTCTTGTAAGACTCAAGAGCTAAGTTGTTTGTTTAGTGGACAGAAATTAATTTCATCTCTGCTGTTTTCATCAGGCTTCATTTTTGTGCTGCTACCCCATTTTTAAGCCAGCATTATAGTAACACTAGAATATTCAAGGTAACACAGCTTAATTCTGTTGAAATCACCACTGACGGGAACCTTCTCTCAGTTTCTAAACAAAAGTATCTTTTTGTAGGTATTGTGCATAAAAGGTTACATATGCAGATGTTTCTAAATTTCTCTTGTATAATCATGTATGACTTATGTTACAGAAACTAATATGCTAAATCCATTTTTACACCACTGGACTTTTAAATTCTATTTTGCTACAATATTGTTATGCTTCATCTGATATTTGCTCTGATAACTCAAGTCCAGAACCATTATTTGGACAGACTTAAGTTCTCTAGTATGTATAAATTTTGTAAACGATTGAGATTGCTTATGTTTATTTCCATTAATTTGCTATGACTGCCAATGCCCCATTTTGTACTATTGAATGCCTTTTTAAAAGAAAAATCTATGCATGCTGTTTTGTACTCTAATGTATATTCGTATCAGTACATAAGCTTATGCTTGTCCGTTTTATGTTTTGTATAGAATCGACTGACTGACAGTATTTTTGCACTGTTCTCTGGTCTTCTGTTTTTGCAAGTTCTTCAGCATTAATCAGTTGCAATATTTTTTTACAGTTTTCACTGCCTTTGTGTAAATAGGTATCTTTTCCATTGTAAGAAATCTGACTCAAAGCTTTGTTTTTATAAAAGACTATGCCAAGCCTTCATATTAATCTTATGCAATAAATTTTTTCTCAAAGTCCAGTTGTCAGCTTACCAGTTTGATTACAATGTACATGTACTCTTTTTATCAGTGTTGTAACGTGCATAATTATAATGTTTATTCTATCAGTCCAACCCAGTGTATCATACTGGGTACTGAGATTTGCTGGAAGCTCAGTGATGTCTTGGGACTTCAAAAATAGGCTATTATCAAGTTCATCATGACATGGTGGTTATCCTGGTGAGCCACAGGTTGTATGGTCTACATTAAGGAATTTGGGGGACTTCTTTTAATTAAGCAAGGAGACTGATGTATAATTTTTGACCTGACAAGTGGGGAAGCATCTGTTCCAAGTGTTTTGTACACAAGATAATGGATATCCAACATTCTTGCCAGATCAATCTGGGGGTGATATTTATAATGCCAGGCACGTCAGATAAACATCTCAAAGATTTCTCATTGTTTCTTGATACCTTTTAAATGGAAGGCACCTTGCTCTTTGTCTTCAGCTTTTACATCAGTGCTGGAACTTGATCATACATAGAAAATACTACTCAGGAAGCATCACATTCTTGTAAACTGAGCCCAAAAGAGGTCCCTAATCTGTGTGAAGATAGCCATGTGAAATGGCGCACATGCATAACAGTTAGAGAAAGATAGCAATTCTAAATCAGGTCCCTGCTTTCTTTTCTGCTCAGCCTGATTTTTTAGCTCATGAATGAGGCAATGTATAGCCCCAGCAGGGGGATCCAAAGAAGAACTACAGCTTGTTTGCAAGCTGGAGGCATGCATACAGAAGGAACAGTGGACTTACCATAAATATTTCTTCTCATC
Source organism: Eublepharis macularius (assembly GCF_028583425.1). NCBI lineage: Eukaryota > Metazoa > Chordata > Lepidosauria > Squamata > Eublepharidae > Eublepharis > Eublepharis macularius. The sequence goes on from NC_072790.1 coordinate 190,950,272, forward strand.
AGTGGATCAAAAGAAATCCTTACTGAGGGTTACACTTCTATTTGTTCCATGGGAAGGGCGTGTATAAATTAACTGCACAGCTTCCCTGTTCTCTTGGAAGCATACCCCCAATTCATGTCTTACCAAGCTACAACACAAGAGACAGATCAACAAGCAGCATAGTGAGAATTTTTTTTCCAGGTATAGGAAACAGAAGTTAAAAATATAAATGGTAGAATTACAGAGAAGTCTAATCCAGGTTGACCTCATAAGCCAAGAATAAAACAAGCTTTGATTCATCTAGAAATAATAGATTTGGAAACCCTTTCAACGTTGCTTGTGTTATGTGAAATGAACGAAAGTCCTAGGAATTGAAGCAGGTTGTTTGCTTGGTTATAATCTGACCACTTGATTGACATCCAGTTTGCCATTCCCAGTCCCTGAAATATTTAGGGTACTATGACATTCCCCCCCCTCCTTAAACGGTACCAAAGGTGTTTTTAAAATTCCAAAAATAACTAATTAGTTTATTTACTTTAGAGGGGAAAGGTCAAATGAAATCAAGGGTTGAAAATCTCTCTCTCTCTCTCTGAGGTAAAATCAGACCATAAATAGACTTCAGTTCTTATGCTCTTCACAGATACTTGAAGGCTTTTGTTTTGAGGCTTTGGTTCCCTTGTTTTTCCCCAAGCACTCTAGTATTCTTTCCTTTAGTATTCTCTTTCTCTTCTGGATTTAGAAACTCTGGTACCCATTTTCCAGTCCTCCAATCCCCTTCTCTCCAAGCACCAGTGTTTTCCTTCCATTGTTTACTGAATCTGAAGGTCTCCACAGGCAGTTTCTAACTACACCTGACAAGGGATCTCTTCATTCTCCAGAGCTACCTCCCTATTTGATTAGGTAGGGAAAATCTCCTCTCCTTAGAAGATCTATCTCCTTTTGGGGAGTCTACCTACTTCTTAAACTTCTTTGCCAACTTTTCCTCAGTTCTCCTGTCAGTGTTAAAACTGCTTTCCATTAGAACTCTGTCGCCCAACCCTTCACTCTGAATTCTTCTCTGCTAGGAGTGAAAAACAGACACTCCTCTTTCCAGCTCATGCCACCCAATCAAATCCCTTGGAGTAGCCAGTCACTCAAAGTTGATTCTGTGAGGGATTAACCCTTAACAGTTGCAGCTGTATGTGTACAGCCCTTCCAGGCTTTTTTAAAACAATCAGTCACGGATACAGACAAAAGGAGAGTAAGAGGATTTTCTGATTCCTGTGGAATGTAAAATTCACCTTTAGAATCGAAGGGATCTGTCTTAAGAATCAGTGAATGGAATAAATAAAAGCTCCTATAAAGAACAAAGCAGAGAGCTTTGATAGAGCAGAGAGCTCTGAAACTCTTCTGGCCACATGGAAGGATACTTTGAAGGAAAGAACTCTCAACTAGGGGTGTGCGATTCAGGTTTCTGATTTGGGTTAAATACTTGAATCGGATCCAATTTGTAAAGATTCAGTTTCTGAATCGGGCCCAGCATGCTGTCCTCGATTCAGAAATGCTGAATCAAAACTTCCCAAAGCAGTTCGGGACGCTTTGGGAAGCTTTGGGGCACTTTCAAACCCCGGCTGGCTCCAGCTGACCAGTGGAGGAAGAGGCCAGCTGGAGTTTAAAGGGCCCTTTCCCTGCTGCTTGCAAGCAGCAATGAAAGAGCCCTTTCCATGCTGCATAAGCAGCAGGAAAAGGGCCCTTTTAAACCTCAGCTGGCCTGCAGGAAGTCCTGCCACCACTTATTTCACCTAATGGGAGGGGTAGGAGGGAACTCTCTCCTACCCCTCCCATCGGGTGAAATAAGGGGTGAGGCGGGAAGTTTCGGTGTGCTCTGAATCTTCATGGAGCATACCAAAGCTAGCTGAAGCATGGGAAGTCCTGCTGCCACTTATTTCACTTGATGGGAGGGATAGGAGAACTCTCTCCACCCTCTCCCATTGGGTGAAATAAGCGGTGAGGCGGAAAGTTTCGGTGTGCTCTGAATCTTCATGGAGCATACTGAAGCAGGGTGATAAACCGTTTCCAAATTGGCTTGCTGCTTCGGAAATCACTTATTTCTGATTCTTTCCCCCACTTTGGAAATTCCAAAGCAGGAAAACCAAATCCTCCATCCCTGCACACGCCTACTCTCAACACAATTGTTCTGAGTGATTTGAAAGACAGGTTGTGAGACACCGAGAACCCTGTGGAAATCCCAGGAAGGCGAACAGTAGTGCATAGGAGGATTGGAGAGAGTTGCTCCCTAGAAAAACATTTTAATGTGATGAACAGATATGGCATATCTCCAAATGGCCTGAGAATGACAATAGTGCCACTAGCATCTGGAGTGACCCTGTGAAAAATAGCTGTGGAGGAACTGGAGAACTTCCTAGACCACTGCCTGCTGAAGGTTGTCAGCCTTTCTGTGCCTCCATCTGTTGAAGATCACTTAGGTGGTTTCATAAATTTGATCCATGCAGAATCACCTAGAAGCCAGCTTGAACTACCTTGGTTGGGCAACCATAATCCTCTAAAGACTTTATTTATTTATTATATTTACATCCCACCCTCCCTGCGATCAGGGTCAGGGCAGGTCACAACAGTAAAATCATAGGAGTTTAAAACAGGATAAAACGATATGCATAAAATTGGCAATACAAGGCATAGGTTACCTGGACCTAAAAAGGCTGCAAAAAGCTATAGATTGCAGGCCAAAATGTGTAACATCTAGGGCGGTGGACATAGGGTGTGGCAATCATGAGGGACAGGTTGCCAGCATCTCAACCAAAGGCCCCACAAAAGCAAAGAAGCAGAATTAGGCTGGACTGGGATGGAAAGGAAGTTCCTGGATCAGGCTGACGTGTGCTAGAGAGATGATTCAGGGGGGCAATTTTGCCATTGCTACAAGGTCAAAGAAACACTATATCTCATCTCCATCAGTATGGAGCTACAACGATAGGAATCTAGGGAGCTTGTTGGCTGGAGATGGTTATGGGCCTGAACACTCTGAGATTCAGGGCCCATTCTCCAGGGTGTATGTTCTGACAACTGAGGCAATTAGCCCTTAGGATGAAGATTCCCTGAAGATACTGAGCCTGAAGGGATACTTTATAAATCTTCACTCACTGAAGGAGATTATGTGACTCGTGTTGACAGGAGTGGGACCTTGTGCTGTCCTTACTGTTTACATGTGGCTTTGCCATTATAGTAGTTGTGAGGATTAGAACTTGATTGCCTTCCATTATCCATTTGAACTCACACAGGGCTAGGTGGATTGCTCACAGCTCCAGTCCACTGATGCTATGTAGGAGTGGGGCAAGTGATTGATGCACACTAAGGTGAACTAAGGAGTGTGATGGACTCAGGATGTTCTTCTGGTAGTTGATTAGGAAACTGTGCTCTCTCAGTGCTCTGAACATCATCTGGACATGTAGCTCACTTTGACTCATGGAAGTAGACCTGACTAGAAAGAAGTCCAGGTAAGGGTCGAGGGGTCATAAGCTCAACGGCAAAGCATCCGCGTGGCACTCAGAAAGGTTCAATCCCCAGCATCTCCGGTTAAAGAATCTCGCAGCAAGTTATGTGAAAGATTTCTGCCTGAGACTCTTAAGACAGCTGCTGTTAGTCTGAGTAGATAATACTATGATGGACCAGTGGCCTGATTCAATATAAGGCAGCTTAATGTGTGTGTTCATGGGTACATGTGGGTGCCCTGGAGCAATCATTTGCTTAGTAAAGACTCACAGGGAGGAAGAGAAATGGAACGGGAACACTTTCTATTAAAAATGGCTGGTGCTATAGGCAAATCAGAAACATTTCAAGGAGGGTGGAAGGATGGATTAAACATGAAGGCAGGCTTCATTGAGAGATGAGTGGGATTTATTTTATTTACATTTAATATACCTTTCTTTCTGAGACTCAAGCAAATTACAGTGTAAGCCAGACAGCATGATGAGACATCTAATAAGCAATGAGAGAAGACTGAGATTGCAAAAATCTGAAAAAGCTAGAAAATCCCCCGCTTAGAGAGCGCCTACAAGAGACAGAGCTACAGTCCAGTAGTAACGAGATTTCCAGGGTGTCTGATGAAGAGAGCTTTACTCTTGAAAGCTTACACCCTATAAATCTTGTTGCTCTTTAAAAAGTGCTACTGGAGTGAACTCTTGCTCTGCTACTGCAGACCACAACACATCTATACATCACAAACTACAATTGATAGCAGAGTTTCATTCAAAATTGCCTCCTCCTTATAAGTCTGTCGAGGAGTGATTCAGATCTAGGATTGCCCTCCAGTCTTCATTTTTCTTGGACATGACAAACAAGTTTTCTTTCTCCAGCACCAGCTATGCAGTCTAGAACTGCAGGAGATTATTGACAGCTTGAAGCATTACCAGATGTCAATAGTTTGGGAAACAGGACAAATCTGTCCCAAGAAGGGTGGAGCCTGACTATTGGACCCCCCCTGTTGTGATGACTGGATCCAAACAAAGCCAAAGGCCTGCAGCCATTTCCCTATGATGGTGTTGAGAATGGAATTTCTTCTATTTGGTAAAGGAGGCCCAGGAGTTGTTCTGAGATTTGGAGTAAGTCCAGACTGCACTCCAAGAAGATTTAGAGAACCTTGAGTCCCTGTTGCCTCTGTGGTGAAAGGCATCTCAAAAAAGAGCTTGAAACTGGTCTGCTGGATTTAGGGCCCTCTTGTCTAGATGAAGATGGCACAGTGGCCATCTTCTTAGTATCAACCAGGACTTTATTGAGATCAGAATACCCAAAGAGTTTCTCCCTCTGAAAACAGCAGGGAGATTGATGAGTCTTAGAAAGGAGATCTACCTTTCAATGTTTAATGCTCCTCTGGATTACTGTAGCCACTGCTGTCACACATCCAGAGAACTGCATGACATCTAAACTGCCATTCTCTAGGAATGCTGAATCTCTCTTGATCTTCAGAAGGGTCTGCTCAAGTCTGGCTTGGATCTTGTAGGAGCTCCTCTATCCCCAGAAGTGTTGCTATGGAGGAGGCAGATCTAGCTCTGATTGCAAAAGCTGAAGTATTGACTCTTTCAGAGAGGGCTCTTTCTTCTGTCCCTAGGTCCTTCCAAGTGCTGTCACCAAGCTCAGGTAGAATAGCACCTGAAAAGAGTTCATCCATGAAAGGAACCTTTAGATTCTTCATGGTAGCTAATGGATGGTAATAAATCTTCTCCAATAGAGAAAGCAGTTCTTTTCCTGGCCCCAGTATAGCCTGAGCATGAAAGTCTGGAAAGGTAACAAAGGAGGATGAATGACAAGGCTGCCTCTCCCTTATTGGAATAGTTCTTGGGTACTACAGGAAGTGTCCCAAAGGTAACTTCATAGTGAAAGCTGCCTTCTCCAATAGGCAGGATAAATCTTCCCTCTGGTAGAGCCTAATGGAAGAAGCACCTGATGATTGAAACTCTTCCCCAGATTATTTTCCCTCCTTCCTCTCTGAATGGATGAAGTCTGAGCAGGGTTTGAAGTGGAGTGACTTGGCATGGCCAGACGTGACAGTATGGCATTCTGGTTGAGTGGAAGGAGCTATAGGTGCTGAGGGAGAAGGCTGGAACAGGGGCTTAGTCCAAGATGGCCAGAAGTGCAACTGACAAAGCAGCCTGAAGTACAGGCAGATAAGTCCCAGAAAGCAGCCCTCCACACAAAGGAGATGGTGGTGTAGGCTGAAGCCCCTCCCTTATGCCCTATTATCACCAGAACCTCAGCACAAAAAGGGACCGCTGCTGCTGCTGGACTATCAGGAAGCAGAGGAGAAGGTGCATGGGCAGGCAAAGCATCCTGGCTGGCACAAGGTGTGCTGGCTGCTCCCACAACCCCAAAGCAGTAACTTGAGCCCCTCAGTTATCAACGGTGTCTGAGGGAACAAGGATAATTGGTTGTTTTTCTTTTGGCTGGCACTGCAGCAGAGATGAGGTGCAAGTGTGCACAGAGGACTAGTGATTTTATTTAAAGCTGTTCAGGCATAGCAGAAGCAGAAGGTGGCAAGACCTAGTGTTAGGAGAGAGTGCTGAGAATCTCACCCTACCATGGAGTGAGGCAGAGCATGGACTCGGGGCCTGCCTTCAAGTCAGCTGTCTAATGAACAGCAGGATTTTAGTCCAGTGACACCCGAGAGACCCAACAAGATTGTCAGAGTGTAAGCTTTCAAGAATCAGAGCTCCCTTCTTCAGACATGGGTAGGATCCCTGAACCTTTACATCTCAGCCAAAAGTGGGTGGGGTGTTACAAGGGAGGGCATCAGGATGTAAAAGTACAATGCAGACTAACACGACTACCCACCTAACTATATAATGAATTAACATATGTCCTGCCCGTGGAGCAAGTAGGAGACTTAACCCACTGTAAGGATATCTTCCCCCACTGATGGAGAAACCCACTTCTACCACCATCTCTTTGGGGGGAAATGCTATCTTCCTTCATTATTTACAGCTACCACACATGGCTTTCCCACACAATTTTAGCTGGTTAGCACTTCTTAGAATTATTTAATTCAGAAGAACTTTCATATAAAGTTCCACTGACATGTATAAAGTAACAGAGAAAATCCAAGCTCCAGTACAAAATATTTCAGGTTTGTGAGCAGAAGGTACTGTGTGGGTGTGCCTCCTAAGGAAGGCTTCAATATAGAAATGAAAAATAAACACAGTGACACCAATTAAGTTTCTTCTCCTTAGCACAGTGTTTTAGACACAGCAGCTTAAGAATTCACAGAAGTGGCCTGTCAGCGCTTTGTGATGAACTGGGACCAAGGGCTACTACCTAAGATGACAGTGAACCTGTGAGCATTCCCTTATGTGACAAGAGTCTCTCAAGCCTGCATTTCTTTTTATTCTTGAAGCTTCATAAACACACTAGAGACATGCAGAAATTCCATACATAATCTAAGAAAGTGTACGATCACCAACCTTGCAGAGAAACTGTTAGCATAAACTGGACAATCAGCTTGAGTTTTGACGTAGGAGGTGCACACTGTAAGCAAGAGCAAAGTTCATACCACATATTGGCATGTGCACACACATGAAGTTATAAAAATACGAATAGGGCACATTGTTGGGAACTAAGAGCCATTTCACAGTAGCACTCAGTTAAGAGGCAAACAAGGAAGTGGGATCCCGTAAGGTTTTCCAGATTTAATTATCTGCTTTGCATGACTATGACACACAATACATTAAAATCTGTAGAGAACAAGAGCTGGTCATCTCCGCACGTGATTAAAGGCATTAACTGTATGAAACCGTGGCATTTTTCTTTTCTTTTTTAAAAAAAGCATTCAAAAATTAATTTGTCAAGGCTCAAGTTATTTCACAAATCTCAGAGAATGCAAGAGGCAAGGCCTAAGTGCACCACATGTTTGTCATTCCAATTATTTTACAGAAAAGCTTTCATCCCATGTCAGTTTTCAAAGCACTCCTGATGTTTCCATAGCAAGGCTTTTAAAGAAAGGTTGAAGGATTGCATAGATTCAAAGACTCAGTGGGCCTCTAATTCCTTTTTGATCTCTATAACGTATGGATGATCTTTCCCATGTGCTATCTCCATGATAGCAATTGCCTGGAAAAAGGAAAAAAAATACAATTGATTCAGGCAGCCTTGGTTTATGAAATATTCTCTTCAGGGATCCCAAAGAGTCAGAAACCTCTGACTGTTTTTTGTCCCCTTAAATGTACCCAATTGAAAACAGCCCATTTGATTGTAAGTATCGAACCTTATTATATACACAGCACCTTTGATCCTAAGAGATTGTCAAACCCCTTTTGAAAGCCACAGACAAGCAAAAAGTTAAAGGACATTGTGTGTCTTTCTATCCAAACTTAAGAGATTATCACTTTAATACAGAACAGTTCTAAGACTGGTTTGGGCCTGACTGTATTCAAAGCATCATATGACAAGAGGGAATCTGGGTATTGGATCAGAATAGGTGATGGATGCTCCATACATAAGGTGAATGAACATAACCATCCATTTGCCACTGTTTCTGCATTGCCCTCTGCTGGAGGCTTCTCGAGCCAACTTCTCCACAACAGAAATACCCAGAGATGATGGAAGGACAGTCAGACACAGATGGAAACTGAAGCCAGCAAGGCACAAAACAAATTGTACGCTATCTAACTGGAGTGTCTAGTTTGGAGAGTAGTAGTCAGGGCTGTGGATATCATCAAATCACTGAGGGTGGCAAAATCCCAAACAGCTCCAAAAGGATCAGGCAGGGAATGCATTTATGAAAGTAATCCCAACAGGAGGAGGATTTTTTACCAAATGAAAATTAAGGCACTGATGCAGAGTTTATATTATATCTATCTATCTATTTTGTTTCCCTGCTATGACACAGACTGTATTTTAAAGAATGGTGCCGGAAATGTAGCCTTTTAAAAATCTTTGGTTTAGGTGCTAGTTAGCCCTCATTACCAGGGTCTGGCTGCCCAGCTATTAATGCATATAGCTCAACTTGCATCTAGGAACTATACCAAGCATCACATGCAAGTTACCTCCCTTTTCTTGTCTTTCAGATAAATCCCCAAATTTGACTAAAGTTTACCAATCTACTGCATGTACTTTCCTCCCCCCCCCCCCCAACATGCAGGATTTTCCAGCTACAGAAAAAAATATTTTGACTACCATATGCACTAACATTCAAGTTAGCTACTGAAATGCAATCTGCTTGGTGCCATATGCCAGCTTCCAAGAGAGCCAAGAACATTCAGTTTCTGAACAGCTCTTGATTGTACACAAACCACCGAAACTGAGGGTGACTTTTCAGTAAGGGATCCTGTAGGGAAAACCATATGTACGAATTAAACCGAACTGCTGCTTGCTGCCACCGTAATTGAAGGTGATTCTGAATGGGTAAAAAGAACCAAGGCAGGAGCAAGAGTACCGTGCCTAGAGTCAGAGTTCTACAATAACTATTTTGCATAATTTGTGTAATTCTTCTGAACTGGGAGGAGAGCTTGAAACTCTGCTACTTCACAAGATGCAGCAGCTGCCTGAAACAAAAATTAAGGAACAGAGGAAGACAATAAATAAAGCCAAGACAGTTTAAAGTATTTTCCCCTGCAAGCAAAGTATTTCCATAGGTGACCTTAAGAACCCAATAACTGGCACAGTTATTCTACAAGAAAAAGGATACCTTTTTCAGAGCTTTAACACCAGCAGTTCTGTTCTCCAGGCCCATGTAAAGTCTCCCCAGCTTCAACCACATGGAGGCCACGTTAAGAGAGTACAAAGGGTAATGTTTACTGTTTTTTAAAAAAAAGTAACAGAGATTGAAATGTCAGTATATTTATTCATATATTTTACTTCAAGTATATGCTGCCTTCCTCCCCAATGGGGACCCAAAGTGGTTTACATCATTCTCCTCTTCACCATTTTTCCTCACAACAACCTGTGAGGTAGGATAGGCTAAGAAAGCGTGACTAACCCAAGGTCACCCAGCCAGCTTCCATAGCAGCTTGGAGAATTGCCAAGATCCTAGTCACTCTAGCCACTACACCATAATGGCTCTTAGTAGTGAGTGCAACTCTGTCTGGGATAGCCTAGCTCACAAATACAAGTCTTTCCCTGATGCAAGTCCCCAGTCATCAGGGCCAAGAGACCCCTCTGCCTTTTCTTTAGGCACTGAGAACTGATCATTCCCAATGTTTTTATGAAGACCATCTCAGTCAACTGATTCAGCATCCCGTGACTTTCTGAAGTAATCCCATGCAACAAATTTCGACTGACATTCTGGTCTACACTGGGGCTGAAGTGGTGGCAGCTGCCTAGACCAACCAGGGTGCACAACCAGCCTAAAGCAGCTTAAAAGAAGAACATCAGGCTCTGAGCCCATAAAATCTAAGCATGTCACTGAGGTGATAAATCTGATGTAGGTCCCAGGGGAAGAATGTGCCATTGTGTTTTGTCTATCACCACTCCCCACCAGCTGATCTCTATGACTTCATGCTGGCATTCAATTCAAAGGGAGAGGCTTGCTTCCACTCCCCAGTTGGACAGAAAATTATGCCCCAAAATGATAGCCGGCCAAAAAGTCTAGCAAACTGGCTCACACTCAGGAGTAGCATACACACTGTAGCTACACAATCTTTGGGTTAAAGTGCTGACATGTGCTTTTTCTGCAAAAACTTGATGGTGCTGGATAGTCTTACCAAAGGGATGCTAACTGTATCTTTTATAGCAACCTCATCTTACAGGTTCTAAAGGTACAATGGCCCATAACAAAAAAGGAGAAATGAACTCTTCCTCAAGGCAAGACTGGGGAGAGGGGGTATGCCAAATCAAGTCACTGGCCTCTCCTGTAAAGTGAGTATCAGCATCACAGGAAGAAAGAAGCCCTTCCTAGCTCTAAGACATCTTTAGCTAGAAATACCAAAGATTGAAAACTCATACCCTACAATGGTACACATGCATTCTGCCATTCAGTTATGCCCTGAATTTTCACATTATGAAGTTGAAAGTCAGCAGGTAGCTGATAGGTATTGACTATATAAACCACATGTTTTCTGTGACCAGGAATGCCCAATTCAGAAAAATTACACAAATTATGCAAATACTTACCTGCTCTAATATTTCCTTATTTCTTTCCCCCCACCACCCTGGGGCCAGCTATGCAAGAGCTCTGGCAATGCAGTGCTACGTGTGAGGAGGGGAATCATTAAGTCGATTTGTTGTAAAGTGGCTTGCTGCCTCTTCAGGTGAAAGGGAGGGAATTGATAGTGGGTGCAAAGTGGAAAAATTAAGCTGGAGACCACCCCCACCACTCGTCCATGAACACTGGGCTTTTACAGAGCTACAAATAAGGCAGCTGTGGAAAGAAACAAGAAAGTGCTAACCAGACTGGCGTATAAGAAGCAGTTATCATGTTTCTGCCAAAAGCTGTTCAGCCAACCTACTGAAATACTTCCTTATCAAATACTTCACTGAAATTACATGAAGAAAAATTGCTTGTGGATTTAATTTAAATTCTAAGATCTCCACATACCCCTTTAACATTCAGCTTCTCAGTTCAAGGCTGCCCCACCTTGATCCCTAAGTTTGCCATCTCCAGGTTGGGTAATTCTTAGGAGATTTGGAGAGTGTAGCCTGGAGAGGGCAGGGTTTGGGGAGGGATCTCAGTGGAGTATAACACCACAGAGTTAACCTTCCAAAGCAGCCATTTTCTCCATGGAAACTGACCTCTGTGGCCTGGAGATCAGTTGTTATTTGGGGGGATCTCCAGCTACCACCTGGAGGTTAACAGAGCAGGCCAAGTCTCCCAACCCCTCATGATTTCACAGAAGCTAAGCCAGTGGAATTCAAAGAGGCTGTGCATGTGTGACTGGTTGTGGGGCAGTAGTTAGAATGCTTCCAAAATTTCATTCATCCATAATGCTCATTAGGTGTCCTTGGGCCAGTTCACCATTTTTCTGTCTAATGTGCTCTCATGGGGGTTGTGAGGATAAGAGAGGTGGAGGAGACTGAGTTCCTTAGAAAAAGGGTAGGGTAAAGAAATGACAGCCGAAACCATACCCCTTCTCTCATGTACAAAGAAAATGCTTATAGGATGCTGCTACCACAACACATAAATCACGAAAAATTAAATACTGTTCTTCAAAACTATTGTTTCATTCATATGCAAATGTATGCAATTAACTATGATCCATATGATTAATCAACTAAGTTGACTCTTACTCAGATGACAGCCCATGTACTTGTAAGTTAATCAGAGGCTATTGTGAGATAAACAGGTTCTCACTTTTTTAGATACTGTCATTTCATTTCTGCACAGTTCTAGCAAAAGTATTACTTGATGAGATCTCATTATTTGATTAAAACCAAAGATGCATTACAGGTACTTATGCTTACTGCACTGTTCCAAACTTTCTTTGTAATTGTACTTTACCTGTATGGTTTGATAATCTTCTGCCCATAGCGCAAAGCACCTTCCCAGTCTTGCATGTAGAGACAGACTCCCATGGCCTGATACATCATGTGCAGCATGTACACATTGCTCTCTTCAAATACAGAGCCCATCTTGTCTAGGCTACGCTCACAAACCTCTAGCAGTTCACTTGGAGGTAAGTCAAGAGTCAAGGAATATCCAGACACAACCTGAGGTCATACAGCTTGAAGATGAGCATTTGGTACCTGTTCCTTTAAAAGGTTACCTTTATATGTAAAAACATAAAGATACACATTTCATGCACAAATACAACCCACCGTCATTGTTTCTCTCCAGCATCAAATATACTAAGTGAGTGTGACAATGATACCTAATGTTCAGAGACAGTACACCTCTAAAACCAGATGTTGGTGACTAAGGGTTGAATCCAAGCCTTCTGTAAATGCAGTTTACAAAAGGGATTTCTGCTGCTTTCCGCTCCACTCTTTAGCCCCCTGAATGCACACACACTCATCACAAAAAATCACTGCTGAGAACAAATATATTGCACAGGGACCTGTAAGAAACAGAACGAATCAGCACAAATTTCCTCACTCTTCTGTGAGCAGAGCAAGCCCTGGAAACAGGAAAAGCCTGCATAAGAAGGAGGGGGAAGATGGATTTCAGACTATTCTACTTTCTTTGGTAGATCCTCCATGCTGTACTGCATACTGTTCTGGAATGCTCTTTAATCTTCTATTAAGGAACTTGCAGGGAGATACAAAGGAAAAGGTGGCAAAAATCCCTTCTGGAAATTGAGCAAGTCTAAAGAAGGCTTGGCTTCAACCCGCTGTGAGGCTTTCCAGAAGCCATTCTTGAAAAACAAAATGAAAGACAAAATAGATTAGACTAGATTAGACTAAGAGTCTATCTGAAATTGACAAATGCCAAGATTTTTGTGGTCATATTTTCTATTTCCAAGCAATGTAGAAAGTTAATTAAGAAGTCTACAATAGGTTATTTCTTTAGCGAAGATTACTTGTGTATTTGTTTTACTTCATTTGTACCCTACTTCCCCCTGCCAATGGAGAACCAAAGCAGTTTACAACATCCAACTCTTCTCAATTTTATTTTATTTATACTTGCCATCTTAAAGGCTTTTATGGCAGAAAGGCACATTATAATTTCATACGTCACCATAGGCCTGGGCCACAAGAGGTCAATCTATTTGGGGCTTAAACACTGCTGAAAAAGCAGAGCGCACACAGAGATCCATGAGACAATTTTAGAATATGTGGTTTGAAACTCTTTATCAACTGATGGTCTAGTTCTTTTCTAGATTTATGGAAGTTAATAACTATGTAATAAATACCTCGAAGGCTGACTAAAACAGATTAGTCTCACTTGAGATATTAAATCAATGAGGCTTGTTCCCTATTAAAAAATTTTGCAGCCCAGAGTCAGGCATTCTTTGTTTAATCAGCAGTATATAAATAAATACACGCTCAAGAAGTCAGCTGAAATCAATTTCTACATGCCTCCCCATTGCACTAAGTTCAGTTCCAAAGAGAACATATTTGCTAAAACTATATAAATGAAACTGTTCCCTACAGAAAGAGTACATGCTGGGAAAGGGGAATGGGGAATGGGGGAGAGAGAATGCTGAGAACAGTACTGGAATTTCATGTTTGGACACCCCTCAACAAAATGAGGCTCCTAAATTGAATTCAAAATTTCATTTTACAGACAAAAGAAGAGATAGAACCAAAGGATATATTTGTAGTGTTTGGCCCTCCTGAATTCTTCAATCACATTTCTGGCATATTTGATCATATCTCGCACAGCTTCTGCTGATGGAGGCTCATTCAGCTTTCGGATTTTGAGTTTATCTTTGTCCTGGGGGAAGAGTTACAAGAGAGTTACAAGAGCTGTTCCAGCTCAAACACAAAAAGCAGATCCACACAAAACCTGATAATAGCTAGAAAAATTAGAGAGCTTTGTGAAGAAGCGTAAATGGTTAGAAGAATAGAACTGGGCAGGAGGCTTGTCGTTTAACTCCATTTTCCCCACCTTTTTGCTAAAACAGTATTTAAAAGTACAGTCCAAGGTTATAAAAATCTGGGTAATTGTTATGGGTTCACAAAAGGCCCTCCACAAGACACTTAGATATTGTGCAAAATGGACTGGACATAAGTGCAGAGCTCAGACAGAGGGAGAAAATTCCAATTTCCAATCACCTTTGCAAATCTTTTGTGTGGGAAACATAAAGCAGATTGCATAGAACTTAACACTGCCATGCTGTTTCAGACTAGTGATCTCTCTTAAGATTCCTAAAGTTCAAATGGCTGCTTCCTCATGCCTGAAGCTCGCCAACTTCTTCACCATTTCTGACATTAATGCAATCATAACCATGAGGTTAGGGTATTATAAAGCTTGTATACGGAATGGCAGAATACGGCTTCCTATTTCCTGACAGAGATGGATTTCTAAAAGAACTGAACGCTGCTGCTACAGCATCTATATGTCCATCCTCCTATGGTCTTCCAGACACAATCAAAATGCTGGTTCCAACCTATCAAGCCTTAAATGGCTTGAGACCTACAGACCATCTGCCCCCAACCCATGCCTTGCCCCACAACTAGCGTTGCCAGGACCAGGCGGATGGGAGACCATCAATGACAGTGTGATATCACTTCTAGAGAAAATCTGGTTCCCACTGGAAGTGCCATCAGTCTCCTCTAGAACAGCACAAAAACACTGAGTTTCTGGCAATTCCTAGAGAAATTAAGATAGTCTGTTTTAGGCCAAATATATTATAGACACTATATCAATAGTAAATTATTTTATTTTAACATCTTTCCAAAAAAACCTTAAAGCATCGATAAAAGATGATAAAGAAAATAAAATGAGGAAAATGTAGAATCTTTGCTGGCAGACTACAGCCTAAGTAAAAAAGTACACAAGTTAGTTGTTAGATAAAATTACCTTTTCTTTAGTAATGCATTCTCTGCAATCACATGTAAAGAAATAAGAGTCTTTTAACCGATCATTTCTATCTTCTGTGGGATACAACAAGTCAATGTAACTGGTAAAAATCTAGAGAAGAAAGATTAATCATTTTATTAAAACACAGATCAGCCACAAAAACCTGAGAATACTCCAAGTTTCTGACACAGAATCATATCTACCTGTACATTAACATTCTGCAATA
Source organism: Eublepharis macularius (assembly GCF_028583425.1). NCBI lineage: Eukaryota > Metazoa > Chordata > Lepidosauria > Squamata > Eublepharidae > Eublepharis > Eublepharis macularius. The sequence goes on from NC_072790.1 coordinate 190,965,358, forward strand.
ATGGTAATCTTGTAAGGTCAATTTGATTTACAATTTCCAGCTGAGATAAAGAATTTCTGCCTAAAGCATAAGTCTAGAATGGATGGAAAGAATTCTATATAATTTTAATCATATAAATAGAAGTGTATTAAATATCCATCAAAATCGGGGAGAATTCCATCATGGATGTATTTCAATTGGGCGATATAGCATAAAGAGTTAATTTTTAGGCTATCCAATCCATATCTAATCTTAGATACAAAAGACTGTCCTCATCTAAACCTGCATATGCAAGAGATCCAATCACAGCGCTCTTTATTTATTTATTTTATTCGATTTATACCCCACCCTCCCCACAGATGGGCTCAGGGCGGCTAACAACATTTTAAAAATACATTAAAATCCCGAGGGTGCCTGTACCAACAAGTTATAGGGTTTTGGTGTGGAATACATCTGGACCAAGGCCTTCATGTTAGGGGAAAAGACAAAATAGGTATTGGGACTTCTTTTAAAAAATCACAAAAGAATAGTATTGTAGTCTTTTAGGAATAGGACACAATCATTTTCCAACTGGAGCCAAGGCAAGAATCAAGAAGTTACAAATTGGAAGATTAAGGGCTTGTATGTGACTGGAATTCAATCAATCAATCAATCAATCAATCAATCAATCAATCAATCAATCAATCAAAATGTAAAATATGGTAAACATGCTTATACTAGAATACAGGGGGTTCCCAACCTTTTCCAGCCTGTAGCACCTTTAGAATCATGGCACAGGGTGCTGGGCACAACCAGGCACCATGCTGGGGACCCTGTACTAATACAATGTCTGATAAAGAAGAAATAAAAAAAGTTTCTCTGTTTCTAGAACAATTTTCTAAATTTTATTACACTTGTTCTGGAAAAGACTATCACAATTCATAATTAAAGAAGGAAACGCAACATATTCCTCCATCTCTGTTGGAAAAGCAGCACATTATTTTTAAAAATAAATTCATGCTGATAACATACTGCACCATCTTGTCCTAAAACAAAACTAAGCATGAATCTATAACATAACATGACATAAGAAGAAACAAGGTTTACTTCTGGAAAAGACTTGTGCTGTGGTTTAGCTTTTTTAAATATATTTCTATCAATAGATATTATAGCACAGACTTGGCACTAAAGACTTAAAACACCAATTGTGTGGTGACATTTCACATGTTTGTAGATGTAACCATAGTTATTCCACAATGCAAACAGCTGCCCCGCTTGCTCTGGCAAGGAAAATGGAATGTATACACAGAAAGACCAAAAAAACCCAACAACCCACACACACACCCTTCTTCCCCCAAATTACACACAAAGATATTGCCTCTGTATATTCTGTTCCAAATGTTTAAAAGCTCTGGAGAGCTCTAGTTTTTATGATTAATCCTCATTTTTAGATTGCTCACTTAAATATAAAACTAAAATTAGCCTGGAAGGAAAAGTAAATGCACATTAACTTTACCAGCGAGGCAGTTTCCATTCAGTCTGCTCTTGTTTTTGTCATGTCCTTCACCTTCTCTCAACATGCCCAAGGCAAGTTGATTTTAGTTAGCAGTTGCTTGTTTTTATTCGACAGCAAGTGCATCTCAATGGCTTTTCTCCAGGCACAAAATATGGAAGCCAATTTGAAAAACACACACAGACAGTGGGGCAATTGTGTCAGATTTCTTATGTAATGACTATATTGAACCAGAAGGTGGAGGCAAAGGCCGTGCCACTGTTTTGTAAAGACCAATTTGTTGTTATAGCTATGCTCCAGTTAAATGCTAGACACTGTTTACAGAAGTTCCGTAATAGTGGGGAATAATATTCCCTGGGAGGTGTTCAACCAACGCATTAGCAATTCTTCTTCAGAATGGCACCTTTTCCTTAACATAACAGATTACATAACGTGAAGAAGTAACTTTCCCCAAACAATCCTGCAGCAATGGGGAAGGGGAGACACTTTCTGTTATCTACAATGCAGTAAAGATGAATGATGTCATTGCCACCTGGATGGAATCAGAGAAAGATGCATCTGTAGGGCAGGGTGCCTGGACCATTCACATTGTCCCCCTCAGGAGGAGGTGTCCTTAGCACAGCTGTTAGATGTAGAGGATTTTATATCTCTGTGCCAGCCTCCTGTGCATATATAGACAATTTCACATAAAGAAACTTGGTTTTGCCTACTGATTACATGCTAATATCGGGACTATGAAGTAGGCAAAAAAAAGCCACGTTCATTAAGCACAGTATGACTTCCTTGGCTTTTCACCAGCTCTCCAGTGACAGCAAAGGTAGTGCACATGTTGTATACTATCAGAGATATGAAAGGCTGGGGAGGGGGGAGAGAATGGGGAAACATTCCAACTCCCCCATACAGTTTTAAATTTTTTCCAATGGAAAAACTTGGAAATTTGGGGGAGCTCTGAAAAAACCTCCTAGGAACTGTTTTGCTTTGAAATGAGTAAAATACTTGTTATCACAAGATTTCAATCAATATGTATAACATGAAAGTGTGAAGATATTTTGAGGGGAGAGGGGTTGGACTAGATAGTCTGTAACGCCCCTTCCAACTCTATGTTTCTATGCTTTCTAAGTGGAAAAGCCTTCTTTTTTTCTTTTCAAACGAGTGAAATGATTTTTAAGACAAGTTTTTAGTCATGCAAAAGGTACAGCATGACAGAGTCGGAGGACTTTGTTTACAGCTCTGTTTAGTATTGGATGTATTTAATTTTCTTTGTAGAAAACTAAGACATCTATCTTTTTATATTCCATAAAAACACTAATTAATACAATTGTATATGCTAACTAAGTTACAAATGATGTATTTTATATTGTTAAAGCAACCAAAATGTTTAGGCTTGATAGGAAAGTAAGTATTGCATACACTTCAATTTTTCCAACATTTCTATTTTTTTCCAGGAAAAAGAAATTCCCTTTAGCTTCAAAATTTCTTGAAACTTTACATCTCTAGGCGTAGTGTAGTTATGCACTCTCCCCAGTGCCAAGCAGCCATGCCTCCATAAGCATCAAAAGTGCTAGAGGCAGAAACCTGTCCCCATATCTATCAGCTTGTTTGTTTATTCTCCTCATATTTGCAACTTGCATTATCAGCCTGAACTATCTTTTTTTTAAAAAAAAATCATACAGTAACAGCAATATTAAAATCCTGAAAGCACATATGGCATTGGGTTGTATCCCTCCTTCTCTCCACCATCTCGAGCAGTTTCTTGTGGTACCAGGGTTATGTTCCTCTAGGTAACATTCTACCTACAAACAGTTATTCATGATAATTCACTATAGATAAGAAAATCTGCAGTCTACAATTTTACACTCACTAGGAAGAGACACTTAACTATCCTGGAGTAAAGCAATAAGTTATGCAACACAGGCCCATTGACCCTCTGACCAGAACATATTTGAAGCTGCTATCAACATATTTAGGTAATTGCTTCAAACAGAATAAAGCTGGAAATACATGTGACTCTAAACACAAGGCTTTTGTCAACTTCTCCCCCTGCCTCCACAATTAACATTTAGTCAGACTTATTCTGGTCATTCCTTCACCCCCGCCAGAACAGCCAATGATGTGGAGTTGAGGGGAAACAACATGGCTAAGTCTGACAAGGAGTTATGAGGAAAAGGAGAAAACTCCACCCTTTTTGATAGCAGCCCTGTGCCATCAAACATGCAGTTCCACCTCAGGAGAAAGAAGTCACAGTCAAGCTCCAAAGAGAAGCTACTGATCCCCACCATTTAGAGTCACAATCTTTTAACTGTGCTTTAAAACTGGCAAATGCCAACCATAAAAAGAACACGTACCAAAAAAAATGAAATGACACACTCAAAGTACAACTGTGAGCACATTCAAAAGGAGCTGCATTTGTATGAGGGACCTATCTCAAATATTCACCACATTTACATATAATTACCTCGTCTCCAGATTCAATCTCCTGAACAGCTCTGACTTCAGCCACTGTTCCTTTGTAGGTAACAATCACATTGGGGCAACAACTGTGGTTCATAAGCGCCACACTGAAAGAGACAAAAGAACATTTAATGCTTCTCAAACAGACACATTTCAACCACAAGAAAAAGCCAAAGCCTTTAGATAACAACAATAAATTAATATGTCTTTAGGAAATAATGGAAATTATTATAAAGATGCAACCTTTTTACTCTAAAAAGAATCTGATCTAAGACAGACAAGTAGAAGGAAGAAAAAAATTAGATGAGAAAACATATTTTAACTTGAATTGTATAACAGCAGCTCAGGCCAAAGCAGCAAATGACTCTAAGTCAGCTTCAAAACAGAGTGGAAGAGGATACAGTGTCCCAAAAACTGCATGCAGAAAAGACGGCTGACTGGTTTCTATCTTAGGGCAGAGGGCTTGTTTCCATATGGGAACTCTGTATAACAGCTGGATAAGATCGTGCTCTTGAACACCTGGAATACCAATAATCCCAGACTTCTACTTTACTTGAGGTGCTTATAATTTTTTAGCTTTGTTGATTATTCATTTGTTTCTTTTAATGTTAGAGACCGAAGGAGTGTTTATTCTGGGGAGTTTGGTTCTGTATTTTATTCTGCTTTAAAGTTCTGTATTTTATATATAATTTTGTTTTGCCTGAAAGCCTTTAGTTTTTTGTAAACCTAGTATCATGGTCTCAACTATGGATAAGAGCTTGCCAGGTTCTCAAATAAAGGCTATTTCCAGGTATACAGCATGAAATCCTTTAACAGAAGATGCTGGGAACTGAACCTGAAATCTTATGCATGCCAAGCATGAGCTGTATCATTAACCTATGAATGCATGCACAACCAGGATTCCAGCATAGGCCTGAATGGGTGCCATGGGACACGGAAGGACTGGTTGCTACATCAATACATTCATGGCCCTTAGTGCTCCCATGCAGGTATAATTCATCGTGCTTTTCATGGTGGCAGAGTGCTAGGTTAAGAAGCCAGGGGCAGATGTTGGATGTGAGGATAAGGTATAGAGTTGGAAGAGGAATGCTTTGCATTTGCAAGCAAGCTATATATCTTTCTGTACATTTGCTGTTGGAAATACATGTGAAGGAGTTTGTTTGTTTCAATATACCACATCTAAAATGCTTACTCAGGGAATACTGCAGACCCCAAGTGAGAAAGTTCTTCATCTTCAATGGTGAAGCCATTACAGTTAACCTGAGAAAAAGAGAAAGAAAACTCTCAGATCCTGGGAAGCAAAATCTGCTGGCTTGTTTAGCAGATCATGGCAAGTGACCCTATTCATCTATGCCTCACTGATTAATCTGATTAGAATGCTGCTTATTCTTAATCAAGTCTTGCTGTTGAGCTACTAGCTTTATAAGAAGGGAGATCAAAAGTTATTTACAATCTAATTTTGTAGTGGTGGAATAGAAAGATTAAGAATCAGGCAGCAGAGCAGAGTCTCAGCATCCAGACGGTGAGTGGCAGAAAGACAGCCTTCTGGATGCATTATCTAGAAGGAAGGAAGATGAAATATATATGGATAATGTTATGTTCCAAACTGGAATGGTAAGGAAGGCAGGGCATGAAATAGACACGGCCCATGTCCGATTCAATAATATTTACTGGAAATCCTGGGCTAAATTTTAAGCCAAGAAGACAGGAATTTTGGCTACAATCAGCAGGAAAAAATCAAATCAGTTTGGATGGGTGACCTGAGTGGTTCTCTAAATAAACAGTTTATTGATGCACCAAGAGCTACAGCAGTATAACAGAAAACTAAATGCAGCGAAAGTATTTATCTTTTTTTTTTTTTTTTACTGCATAGCAAAACTGGAATCAGTAATGTGAACATTCTTTCTGCAAGGTACATACAGAGCTCAGAAAGTGAGAAGGTGGACGGATGTTTGGAAGTTACGGATTAAAGACTAATTCCAACCGCTATAGTAAACACAAATCCGTAAGACACCACACCCCCAAAACAATATGAATGCTTTCCGAAAAAAGTCATCCAGAATGTGACTCTATTATCATTCCTGAGTGATTTAAACATCTACAATGACCAACTGTACCCAACCACCATTCTACGGAGTGCCCTCCCAAGCTGGATGGAAATGGAATTTAGGACTAGTGGTACAGGAATGCTTTAAGTGCTGCTTTCTCCTTTAGCAATGAAAACATCTGGGGTGACATGAACACTGTTTAAATACATCTGCTCCACTCTATTTAAAAAAAATCAGATTACTGGGAATGAAAATCCAAATGCAGTGCTTAAGAATCAGTGGTGTCAACAGGAGGGACTGATGAAGGATTAGTGTACAAAATGCTACTCAGCTTTTGCAGAAATTTGGGGTTTTTGTTTTGCAGCAGGGCTTCCTGCACTTTTGGTTTAAGGCAAAACCCATAGGCCTCAACATTCCCAAAGCTGTCACTGGGATGCAGCCTAAGTAGCTGACAAAAGAACTTGTGATTTTATCTATCTTACTTGGGCAAAAAGGACCACAAGAGCCTCATTGTCAGGGTATTCCATATGCTTTGAATAGAAGTGATGGAGAGCAGAGATGTCGTTTTGAATCAGTTCCTTCTTTTCATTGTCAAGCTTATCAAGATCTGCGAAGGAAAAAAAATAATTCAATTTCAATACAGATTGCTCTGCTTGTAACTGCAGCAAAGTCCACTTCAAGACAGCACTATCTAAGAGGGAAAGTCTCTAACAAGAAAAAACAGACATGATATGTACTCCAGTAAACTGTCTTCCTCCTCTGAAGCCTTGTGCAAATGGATGCTATGAACAGCAACTAACACTCTTTTATCTGTTTGGTGTGCGAAAACATATTGAAGATGGGCAAATACTATCCCCTTATAAAACCCACAAGGTGCTCTTTTCATGGTATTTGTCAATACACCTGCAGTTAATGTTTAATGTTTTATTTTTAAAGCATCCTTGCTTTTAGTCAGGTACTGATGTGTTACATTCCTTAATCAGCAAACAGTTCTTCTAAAATGAAACCAATTTGTCAGCAAAGACAAAACAGGGTCTGTGCTCAAAAGAAAAGCAGTCCTGAAATTGCTCAACAGGCTAGACTTGCAAGGGCCATTTCCATTTGTGTTGCTGCACTGATGGTTGCTGCCTACCTGCCTTCCAACTCACAAGCTCTTGGCATGTTTTTTTCTAAGCAATAATCAGAACAGCAGACTCTCGGCCTGCGCTTCTTCCACAATGGCTTCGAGCTTGTAAGAAAAGGGGAGGTACCTTCTTATGTTCACACACTCGAAAGGTCTAGTGATTTACGCATGGAACATTTTATTTATTTAGCGAGTGTGTTTACCTGTTCTGATCTGCTTAAAAGTAGTATGTGGCACAAAATAAAACTGATTAGCAGCTCCTTGGTACTTCAGTCAGAGGTATTTGTAACCAACAAAAGCAACAATATCCACTAGTTTGCCTAAGCCCCAGAAACACCACTAGGGTAAACCAAACTGAAACAGACTAGCTTTCTTAGACTGCTGGCCACAGTAATTAAACACAAAAGCTTGAGATGGAGGGGAAACCCCTTGGAGGAGTGCTAAAATAAAATAGTGCAAAAAGGATATTGAGGGGTTATAATATATTCTTGGGAGAAAAAAAATAGTATACTTGCAGACAATTAAAACATGTGCATGGACATCCAAAAGTTAAGAATTAAAACACAATAAGCTTCTGAATTGCAATCTGAAGCTGCCATGTTATCACTAGAAGATAAATACCACATGCTTTGAAATGACACTAGATGAGTTTTGCACCCTGTATGAGAAAAGTCATTTTTTCAGAAGACACTCATGCTAGGTTTTGGTAAAAACTGTTTCACCCCTGGTTAGCTACTGAGAAAGCATGGAATCAGGTGGATGACATCCACATAAGGTTCATTAATGGTAAAGGAAAACCATCACTTGCCCTTGCTGCCTATCCATTTCTGCCCACAATCCAGGAGTAATACCTCTAAGGTACTGATATATTTATATCTAGAAGCACTAAAACCAGAATATTAACTTTGTACATTCTCTTTTTTAAACAACAGTTTGTTAAGAAAAATTCACAATATAATTAATAATATGCATAAAAAATAAGTATGGAAGTGTTATGCTACTTTTTCAAACACCTTTTCCTTTCTTCACTGAGATATCCATGAAGCTGTATTTTGTTATTACATATCCAATGATTTCAGATGAGTGGGAGGTAAGCTAAAGACACCACAATTCTCCGATATGTGCACTAAAGTGCCTGCTCGGCTTCCTGCTGTCAGTACCAAGCAAGAGAGCAACACAATGCTTCTGCCCCAACAACTCTAGACTGCTTAGTCTACTTAACAGTTGCTCAGTTTCTAGCTCTGCCTTGAAGGGAAAAAATAACTTCAGAGAGAAAGAAGCAAGGGCCTTCTCTCCTTCCTTGGCTCACTTTTGGGGCATTCAGGACATGAAATTTCAAATACAATCATGGAGAACATATCAGACTTGACTGGCAGTGACAGATACACAACTGCGTACTAGAGGGGCCTGCAATTAGCCCCAAAGACACTGTCACCGCCAAGCAACTGCAGCATCTTTGACTTCATGCCCTCTGGTAAAATGCTGGCTGTTTTAAATCCTGCAACATTACAGTCCACAAAGTCACTCTAGCTGCCAGGAAAACTGGGTAGAGAACTATGTAATTAAAAGGCCGGAATTTTCTCTTTTACACTGTTATACATGCAACAGAATAAAATTATTGTTCTTTTCTCCTCCCCACTCTCCCCTCCACACAAAGATTTTATTCAAAGGTTATAAAGACACTTTTTGAACTTCCTATGGAAAAGTCTTGTCAGTTTCCATTTGCTTCTACTTACGGGATTCAAACTCTTTTACAGAAAGGAGTTTTTCTGAGTCAGTCCTTTCAGGGTGTGTTTTCTGTGAATGAGGGGAAAAAACACTGACATTTTCAAAAATCCGCCACATATCCCACCACCTTATTCTCAAGTGTCCTTCTTACATAAAAAAATTATATGTCTGTCCCATAAAGGAAGAATATCATTCTAGTTTAAATTTGTCTACACCATAGACAAAATTAACCAACTCTAATCCCAGAATGCCTATCAAATTTACACGCATAAACAGAGTAAGTATTTTGTTAAAAGCACGTAGCTTATTTTAAACTGCAGACTCCCAGAAAGCAGCTAACAGTGGCAAACAGTCAGAAGGCAGACTTTGCTTTGAGGAAAGTGAATCATCTCAATGTTGACAGAGTTCAAAAGGAACACTCCAGTGTTGGCCTAAGGCCACTTCTTTGTAATCTTGGCCATTAAATACGGGTTTGCAGGTGGCCCAACAGCTGAGGTTCAGGGACTATGGTTTGCATATTTAGCTTTCATATGCCACATCGGGCTCCCTCCCACTTCCCTGCAAGCTATAAAGGCACAAATTTATTCCAATGACTTTTCATCATTAAACATCTAATTTTATTTGTGGATCACCACTAGACTGTGCTTTAATTTTAAAAGAAAAAGAAAAAGAAAAGCCACACAGGGGGGCAGGCCTGATACCTTCCCAGCAGGCCTGCCAAGTCCCCTCTCTGCACTGCATCTGGGTCACCCGCGTCATATAAGCAAATCTCAAAAGTAATTTTCTTCAAAGGGCACTGTTTTTGCTATTTTGGAAAGAGGAGAAGTTGGCACTTTACAACAGCATAAAACACAGTGACCTTGAAACTCCCTGCATTTGCTCCCTGCAAAAATATTCTGAGATACTTGTCTCACTAACCCAGACGGCACTGAAGGATGCTTCCTATATAAACTGATTGTTAAGATCTGCAAGGAAGCCTTACTGCTCTGTCAGGATTCTCTATGCTACATTCCCATCCCTGGGGGCCTCCCTTCCAAGGGAGATGCAAGGGAACCCAGCACCACAATCCTTTAGAAGTAGCTTCAAAACTTCCTCCTTGGGAAGAGTCTTTTCTATGTGACTGAATTATATGTTGTCTTATTCAAGTGTTTCTATAAATACTTGCTTTCTATATTACTTCTTCCCCCTTACCTTTGCCTAAAGGAAGGGATTAAACACCCCCCGCCCCCGCCAAGAGCAGAAGGTTACTTTGTAGGGCCCATTAAAGGCTTTATTTATTAAAAAAACAGTAATTCAAATAATAAATAAGTACAATATTGTAATAAATCATAAATATATTACCGATATAATTTAATATTAAACAGCAAACAGTAATACTGAATTACTGTTACTGTAATTCTGTTTCCTGGAGGTCCTGGGGTAATTGTTCCTCCCTCCTGATTTGCTGCTCCATACACACAGAATACTCCATGTAGAGCAGCAAAAACAGGGAAATAACTTCACCTTCCAGAGCTGTTTAGATGGAAGATTTTAATGACAAACAAAGGAAAATGGAAGTTGTCCAATGGCATTGCAACTTAAGAAGTAATTAAGTTGATATCCAGAAGAATAGAGGCTCAGTTATTAATTCTCAGAGAAGCTGCCAATATACATAAATAAGCAGACATAAAGTGAATTTTTCAGAAACAGTTCGTGATTTCTTTCCTGGCTCTTTCTTATCCATCTTGCAAAACAGCCACCAGCACTCTTTCTGAAACCTTGGGCTTTGCTCACCTGTTTGGCAAGAATCCTTGCAGTGAGTCTCACCGTTTCAGAGGGATTCCAGTTCTGTCCAAACACACACATGGCAGAGCACTCCAGTTTGTGCATTGGCCAGTCCTGTTTCTGTAAGAAAAAAATTGCACAATTGCATTTTATAATCGAGAAAAGAATGCTCTACGTGCCCTATCAGTATCTGGAGGTCAAACAAAACATGTTTCCTTTAGAAAAATAAGATGACACTTGCGAAAAGTAAACTAAAATTGGAACAAACCTCAGGATAAAGGGTGTTATGAGGCTGTTTTTGATAGCATCACATTTAAGACAGTGTATGTAAGATAGGCAGGACACCACCAAAGGCTGTAGGGTTTGAGAAGCTGCCAGAGCTCTAATTAGTTAGAAGACCACAAACCAAGAGCCAGTGCTGCCATATTGACTTTCACTTCACACAGATTCTAGCTGTCTCCCCAGACAGTAAGAGTCTGGACCAGTCAGAGTAACTGAATGGGCACAATGTGAGATTATCCTTTGTTCGATGTATTGTCGAAGGCTTTCACGGCCGGAGAACGATGGTTGTTGTGGGTTTTCCGGGCTGTATTGCCGTGGTCTTGGCATTGTAGTTCCTGACGTTTCGCCAGCAGCTGTGGCTGGCATCTTCAGAGGTGTAGCACCAAAAGACAGAGATCTCTCAGTGTCACAGTGTGGAAAAGATGTAGGTTATTTGTATCTACTCAGGAGGGGTGGGGTTGAGCTGAGTCATCCTGTAAGAGTTTCCCAGGGTGTGGAATGCTAATGGCGGGAGGCTTCACTGTATCCTGAGGAGGTTCTTTTGCATATGGATTGGTACTTGATGTGCTAATCTTCTCTGCAGGGCTATTGTCGGGTGTAGAGTGTTTTGTTAGCCTGGTGTTTTTCAGAACTGGCAACCATGCTCGGTTCATTCTTAAGGTTTCTTCTTTCCTGTTGAAGTTTTGCTTATGCTTGTGAATTTCAATGGCTTCCCTGTGCAGTCTGACAAAGTAGTTGGAAGTGTTGTCCAGTATTTTGGTGTCCTGGAATAAGATACTGTGCCCTGTTTGAGTTAGGCTATGTTCAGCCACTGCTGATTTTTCAGGTTGTCCAAGTCTGCAGTGTCTTTCATGTTCTTTTATTCTTGTCTGGATGCTACGCTTTGTGGTCCCGATGTAAACTTGTCCATAGCTGCAGGGTATACGGTATACTCCTGCAGAGGTGAGGGGGTCTCTACTGTCTTTTGCTGATCGTAGCATCTGTTGTATTTTTCGGGTGGGTCTGAATACTGCTTGAAGGTTATGCTTTTTCATAAGCTTTCCCATCTGATCAGTAATTCCTTTGATATATGGCAAAAACACTTTTCCTGTGGGAGACTGTTTTTCTTTGGTTGTTTGATTCATCCTGGGTTTGATTGCTCTTCGGATTTCATTTCTGGAGTAGCCATTTGCCTGAAGTGCGTGGTTTAGATGATTAATTTCCTCATTGAGAAGGTTCAGGCAAATGGCTTCAGGCAAATGGCTACTCCAGAAATGAAATCCGAAGAGCAATCAAACCCAGGATGAATCAAACAACCAAAGAAAAACAGTCTCCCACAGGAAAAGTGTTTTTGCCATATATCAAAGGAATTACTGATCAGATGGGAAAGCTTATGAAAAAGCATAACCTTCAAGCAGTATTCAGACCCACCCGAAAAATACAACAGATGCTACGATCAGCAAAAGACAGTAGAGACCCCCTCACCTCTGCAGGAGTATACCGTATATACCGTATACTGCAGCTGTGGACAAGTTTACATCGGGACCACAAAGCGTAGCATCCAGACAAGAATAAAAGAACATGAAAGACACTGCAGACTTGGACAACCTGAAAAATCAGCAGTGGCTGAACATAGCCTAACTCAAACAGGGCACAGTATCTTATTCCAGGACACCAAAATACTGGACAACACTTCCAACTACTTTGTCAGACTGCACAGGGAAGCCATTGAAATTCACAAGCATAAGCAAAACTTCAACAGGAAAGAAGAAACCTTAAGAATGAACCGAGCATGGTTGCCAGTTCTGAAAAACACCAGGCTAACAAAACACTCTACACCCGACAATAGCCCTGCAGAGAAGATTAGCACATCAAGTACCAATCCATATGCAAAAGAACCTCCTCAGGATACAGTGAAGCCTCCCGCCATTAGCATTCCACACCCTGGGAAACTCTTACAGGATGACTCAGCTCAACCCCACCCCTCCTGAGTAGATACAAATAACCTACATCTTTTCCACACTGTGACACTGAGAGATCTCTGTCTTTTGGTGCTACACCTCTGAAGATGCCAGCCACAGCTGCTGGCGAAACGTCAGGAACTACAATGCCAAGACCACGGCAATACAGCCCGGAAAACCCACAACAACCATCATTATCCTTTGTTCCCTTGTGATGCTGCAGGAGGTCTTCTCTTTGCTCCCAGATCATCTTTCACAGACTACACGCTCATTTTCTGCCTCCACAGCAGGTAAGCAATCCTTCTAAGATGGGGTCCCCAACCTTTTTGAACCTGTGGCACATTCGGAATTCTGATACACTGAGGCAGGCAAAGCCACAAAATGGCCACTACAGGAGTTGCAGCCAGCCACGAAATGGCAGCTACAACTTACCTTCAGTCACACAGTGAAGATAATTGTGCTTTGCCAAACTAATGTACATATAAATCTGCACAGCCAAACAAATCTCCAATGGCCAATCAGAAGCCATCTTTGGCCTAAGCCCCAACCTGGCCCCACCTGCTTTCTAAAAAGTCTGGTGAGCACCAGGAAAGGTGTCAGCACAGGCACTACAGTGCCCAAAGGCATCACACTGGGGCCTCCTGTTCTAGGACAAGTTGTCAAAGGGTTTCAAAAAGCCAGAGCTAACAGACAGAAATTCCCGAGTAAGTGAAACTTCTAAATGTTCTTGAATTTTTATTCAGAAAGAGAACAGAACTTTTGCACAGCTGCAGCTTAATCCGCCATCAAAACTGACTGAAAAAAACTAACACACATCTGTTGGATGACCAATGGTAGTTAAGCTGCTTGTGTTACTACTAGAAACGAAGCCTGTTGTGGGAAAAAATACAACAGGCTCTAGAAAGGGGAGAGGATCTGGCGAGGAGCAGAAGGTAGTGCTCTCTCCTCCTTTCAACCAACAGGCAGGCATTCCTTCCTCCTCCGTCAATGATCCCAGACAGTGAAGGAGTGGGGTGGGCATGGTTAACCTGGTTAAGGCAGAGAGTGGGCATATTTACCTGCTGTGCTTTTGATCCCAGCTGCATGAAGAGGAGGCACTACCACCTGCTCTGCTCCTGTATTGCCACCTGCTCAGCTGAGTTAAGGTGCAAGGCCAGCACTGCCACCTTATCCGCTCCTGATCCCAGCTGGCTGAAGGGAGGGCAGGCATTGCTACCTGCTCCGCTCCTAATACCAGCTGGTTTAAGGCGGGGGGGCGGGCACTGCCACCTGCTCCACTCCCAATACCAGCTACCTGAAGGGGGTGGGCATTGCTACCTGCTCCAGTACTAATACCAGCTAGGTGAAGGTGGTAGTGGACATTACCACCTGTTCCACTCCTAATACCAGCTGGCTGAAGGGGGGGTGGGCATTGCCCCCTGGTCTGCTCCTAATATCAGCTGGGTTAAGGCAGGGGGCGGGCATTGCCACCTACTCTGCTCCTAATACCAGCCGCGTTAAGGCGCAGGGAGGGCATTGCCACCTGCTCCGCTCCTGTTCCCTGCCTGGGCTTCCCGCCATGGCATGTTTTCTGGAGCGACATGTTGAGTTACCTGTGCTTTCATCTGTGGTAGCGCCCTCTGGTGGTGCACCAGGGTATAAAGTGAGTTGTCTGAAACATGCTTACTCAATTATATAGTAAGATTAGGGTTGCCAGGTCCAGGTTGGGAAATTCCTGGAAGTTTTGGGGGTGCAGCCTGGAAAGAGTGGGGAAGGGAGGGACCTCAATTGGGTATAATGCCATAGAGTCTCCAAAACAGCCATTTTCTCCAGGGGAACTGATCTCTATGGCCTGGACATCAGTTGTAATTCTGGGAGATCTCCACCACCCCCTGGAGGGTGGCAACCCTAATTACGATATGGGACAAGGCTCCAGATTAAACCTTTTATAAAATATTTCTCCAAAATTTTGAACGAATAAGCAGTATCAAAATGAGGTGATACCCTGACCCCAAACATAGATGCTCATATTATGTGCTTGCAGCACAAAGTAATTTTCTTGTAATACTTCTGCAACATTCTCAGGCTAATGCATTCACAAAACGGCATATCCTTATGTAAGCATTTATCTGCTGGGACAATGTGTGTCTTTAGGGCTGGATCTCAAAAAAAAAACTGTTTGGCAACATCATCAGTGACCTCAAAAGTGATCCTAATACTTACACCCAAGTACTATTGTGCTGAAGGCTCTTTCGGCAATCCTGCTCTTATATTTCGCCTTTACCATCAGCTTGGCATAGAATGTATCTCAAAAGCAAACAATACCAGCATAAACTTACTAAGTAACCTCTTATGTAAGTTGTAATAAATATCTAAGTACTATTTAATTATAATTCATAAATCCTTTAAATACACACTGGGTAAATCAGACTTACATTGAGGGTCTTGTTTGCTTTTGAGGTTATTTACCACGTTTCTCTTTGTTTGGATATTGGCATAGAATGTATAGCAGAAGGTTGCTGGAGTGTCATAGCCAATGTTTCTTTCTATCTAACCTTTCCTAGCTTCAGTAAGAGCCAGTATGCTCAGTGTTATCTCCATTCCACCTCCAACAATTTCTACAGCCTTTTAAGTATATATATTTAGTTTCAGTTCAGAACCTTCATAGAACTGCTGTGGTATACTAGTGCTTTTTATTTGCAACTAGAAACAAAGCCCGTTGTGGGAAAAAATACAACGGGCTCTAGAAAGAGGAGTGGGGGCAGGCAGGCATTCCTTCCTCCTCCGTCACTGATCCTGGACAGTGAAGGAGTGGGGTGGGCATTGCCACCTGCTCCACACCTGATATCAGCAACAGGAAGGTGTGGTGGGCTTTGCTACCTGCTGCACGTCTGATACAGGCCAGGTAAAGGGGGACAGGCATTGCCACCTGCTCCACTCCTGAGTCCTAATCCCAGCAGGGTGAAGGGAAAATGAGCATTGCCTTCTGCTCTGTGCCTGATTACAGCTAGGTGAAGGGGGGCAGGCACTGCTGTCTGCTCCAAGCCTGATCCCAGCTGGGTGAAGGGGGGTTGGCATTGCCACCTGTTCCTTGCTGGTTGAAGGGAGGAGCAAGCACTACCTTCTGCTCCTCGCTTGATCCTGACAGGTGAAGGCGGGAGGTGGGCTTTGCTACTGATCCCAACTTGGTGAAGGGAGTGTGGGCATTCCCATCTTCTCTGCTCCAGATTCCAGCAGGCTGAAGGGGGGCAGAGATTGCTGCCTGCTAGGCTCCTGATTCCAACAGGGTGAAGACGGGGTGGGCATTGCTGCCTGCTCAGTGCCTTATTCCAGTCGGTTGAAGGGGGCGGGCATTTGCACCTGCTCCACTTCTTGTCCTGGCTGGGTGAATGGAAGAAGAGAATTGCTTCCTGCTCTGTGCTGATCCCACCCAGGTGAAGGCACTGGGTGGGCATTAGCACTTGCTCCATTCTTGATCCCAGCTTGGTGAAGGGGGCAGGCACTGCCATCTGCTCTGCTCCTGATCCCACCTGGGTGAAGGGGGGTGGGCACTGGTACCTGCTCCGCTCCTAATACCGTAAGGAAAAGAGAAGCACCCTTAGAAGTAAACTGCAAGAACCTGGGTGGATAACCACGTCTAAGGGAACAAACAATGTACCATTAAAGACAATTGTGGAAGCCAATCCTACTCCCATCATTGGTTGGACTTTGTGTCTTATAGTCACTTTGTAAATTGGTGTGAATTAAATATGAAATTGTAAAAAATAATTATTGTCTTATATGCACTGCGCCACTTTAAGAACATTTCACATAATATAATTTTGAAGAGTCTTTAATGGTACATTGTTTGTTCCCTTAGACGTGGTTATCCATCCAGGTTCTTGCCGCTCCTAATACCAGCTGGGTTAAGGTGGGGGGTGGGCATTGCCACCTGCTCCACTTCTAATACCAGTTGAGTTAAGGTGGGGGTGTGCATTGCCACTTGCTCCACTCCTAATACCAGCTGGGTTAAGGCAGGGGTGGGCATTGCCACCTACTCCGTTCCTGATCACAGCTGGCTTAAGGCGACGGGCATTGCCACATGCTCTGCTCCTAATACCAGCTGGGTTAAGGTGGGGGAGGGCACTGCCACTTCATCCATGCCTAAAACCAGCTGGGTTAAGATGGGGGTGGGCATTGCCACCTATTACGCTCCTAATATCTCCTGTGTTAAGGCATTGCTACCTGTTCCGCTCCTAATACCAGCTGGTTTAAGGCAGCTTATCTGCTGTTAAGGTGGGGGATGGGAATTGCCACCTCATCCACGCCTAATACCAGCTGGGTTAAGGCAGGGTGCAGAAATTGCCACCTGCTCCTCTCCTAATACCAGCCGGCTGAAGGGGGGCAGGCATTGTCACCTGCTCCGCTCCTAATACCAGCTGGGTTAAGGTGGGAGTGGGCACCGCCACCTGCTCTGCTCTTATTACCAACTGTGTTAAGGCAGGAGGTAAACATTGCTCCCTGCTCCGCTCCTAATACCGGCTGGGTTAAGGTAGATGGTGGGCATATTTACCTGCTCTGCTCCTGATCCCAGCTGTGTGAAGGGGGGCATTGCTACCTGCTCCGCTCCTAAAATCAGCTGGGTTAAGGTGGGGTGCCAGCATTGCCACCTGCTCCGCTCCTGATCCCAGCTGGCTGAAGGGGGGTGGGTATTGCCACCTGCTCTGCGCCTAATATCAGCTGGGTTAAGGTGGGGGGCCAGCACTGCCACCTGCTCCGCTTCTGATCCCAGCTGGCTGAAGGGGGGCGGGTATTGCCTCCTGTTCTGCTCCTAATATCAGCTGGGTTAATGCAGGGGGCAGGCATTGCGACCTGTTCCGCTCCTAAAACCAGCTGGTTTAAGGCAGGGGGCGGGCACTGCCACCTGCTCCACTCCTAATACCAGCTGCTTGAAGGGGGTGGCATTGCTATCTGCTCCAGTATTAATACCAGCTGGGTTAAGGTGGTGGTGGACATTACCACCTGTTCCGCTCCTAATACCAGCTGGCTGAAGGGGGGGTGGGCATTCCCCCCAGTCTGCTCCTAATATCAGCTGGGTTAAGATGGGGGGTGGGCAATGCCAACTGCTCCGCACCGAATACCAGCTGGGTTAAGGCGCGGGGAGGGCATTGCCATCTGCTCCGCTCCTGCTCCCTGCCTGGGCTTCCCGCCATGGCATGTTTTCTAGAGCGACATGTTGAGTTACCTGGGCAGTGCCCTCTGGTGGTGCACCAGGGTCTCAAGTGTGTTGTCTGAAACATGCTTACTCAATTATATAGTAAGATAGTACCAAATAATGCAGGAGCAACAATGAAAGAGAGGAGGAACAGAGCCTTTGCTTCTAGGTAGATATGTACGTGATCCATGTAGAGGAAGAGACTACTGTAAGAACTTGCTGTGGGGTCAAAAATAAGTAATGATGGAAATTCATATGGAAATTCTGTGCTCAGCACAAATTACCTAGCATGGTGTACAGTACCAAAATCAGCAGCAGCCATCCAAAATCTTGATTATCTGGAAAACCTTTTCCAGCAATTTCAACTTATATCCGCCAATTAAACAATTTGAAGAAATTTAGTAATGGTGAAAATCTACTGATTTTGCAATGCATAATTTCAATGTATGAAAATGTTTCACAATCACAGTACGCATGCACAAAAGTATGACAGAGAAAGAACTCTGGCAAAAAGGTGCCACCAAGTAATAGGTACAATTCTCATTCATTTCTTTGTTTAAAAAAAAAGCTATTTAAAATGTAAGAGCTAAACAAATGCTGCTCTAAGTATGTCTACAGGTGCATACCATTTTTAAAAAACCCAGTAAAATGCAAAATAGACAATGCCAATATGTCCTTCCAATATTCCACCCTGACACTTTTATTCTTTAAGCATCGTTAATTAAAATTTTTCCTCAGGCAGAATCCAACTGAGTTATGTGAACTAGTAAGGTGGTTAAAGGGACAAGATATGGCTGAATTTTGCAAAACAAGATAAAAGCCAGGAACATTGCAGGAATAGGGGAGCAGCGTCTGAGCAATACCTGGCATGGAAATACTCTGACAGAGGCCTTTTTAGTGATCACAGCAGGATCACGTTTAACATTCTTTTCCACATTTTCTCCAAGCCGTTTGATTGGTAACAGGCAGCATTGTTCTAGCCAACTCCCTAGTGATGTATTAATGATACTGTGGATTCAAGTGGGGAAAAGCTTTCCCTCTGATTTAAGATAGAACAGGAAAACTTCTAGAAAAAGGAAGTTTGCTAGGGCATTTTCTGTTATCAAAAAAATCAGAATGGACTGCCTCAACGCTTCCAAATGGTTCCTTTCTGCTACAGATTTGCCAGAAGCCATATGGTTCATATACACACCAAAAAATCCCCAAGAGCTGGTATTTAGAATGAGGCTGCAAACAGAAGGCCTCAAAAGTGTTCCTAGAGTGGAAGAAATGGCTACAGGATTCTGGCAAGTCAACCAGCAACATAAACAAACAGAAATATTCAAGCATGACAGACTCTGATTTGCATTAGATTGGCGTAGTGGCTAGAGTGTTGGGCTAGGGTCTGAGAGAACCAGGTTTGAATCCTTGCTCTGTCATGGAAGCTTGCTGGGTGACCCTGGGCCAGTCAGACACTATCAGACTAACTTCACAGGGTTGTTGTTCATAGTTCAGTTTGTTTCGGTACAAGATCAGCTTAGAAAGAACAATTTTGATAAAAGAAACAATAAGGTTTCCACATACAGTAAAGCAACAGATAGCATGTAAGGCAACATAGTGGTGAAGTCTATGGTCCCTAACTCATTAGAGCTTATATCTGCCATTATATTCAAACAATCCACACCCATTTCATAATAAAGGGTGTTAATTATTTGGAAACTTAATTAGCTGCTTTCATATTACCAGGGCCGGATCGATGGGGGGGCAGGGGGGTACCAGGTGCAGCTGCCAAAGAGGGGGTACCAGGTGCAGCTGGCAGCTGCCAGGAGCACACCGGAGCGGGCAGTGGCAGTGCGGGGGGCTGAGTGGAGGGCTGGGAGGCTGCCCACTGGCTTGCCACGCGCGCAGAACAAGGAGTGCGTGGCAAGCCGGCTGCCCCATCAGCGGGGCAGGTGAACGGCGCGGGTGGCCTCCCAGCCCTCCGCTCAGCAGCCCGCGCTGCCACCGCCAGCTCCAAAGCGCACTGTGCGCCGGGACGGCTGGCTTGCCGTGCGGGCAGCATGCCTCCGGGCCCGTGTGAAGATGTCACAGAAGTGATGTCATCACACAGTGCAGGGAGCTTGAGTTGCTCTGGGTGCTGGCAACCCAAGATCCGACCCTGCATATTGCACTTGCCATTACACATAATTTTGCCACTACACATAATTTTGCCACAAGCTATTTCTTTATAAAGGTCTGAAAGGAGGAGAAAAGTGTAGAATTGCTCTGATCTTTCTGGGTAGTTTATTAATGTACGCCATTACAGTAAAGACATTGAAGTAATACATAGTCAACTGTTTCTAACTTTCCAGTTTGGCAAGGAAAAATCCAATGGAAAAAAGTAATGCAGAGATACTGCCTTCCAAGAAGGCTGAGGGTAAAGTATTAAAATGCACCAGAGGAAAAATTCTCTGATACTTGGGAGGGTTGTTGTGAGAATGAAACGGTGGAAAGGCAGGATAACAACGTAAGCCACTCTGGATCCCCATTGGAGAGAAAGGCAGGATATAAATCAAATTAATTAATTTTTAAAATATCTCTCTATAATTTTCATATCATGTTCACAAACAGGGTTGATACCAACAGTTCTACATATTCATCAGAGACTGCTGCTCTCAAATGTGACTCAGCTCTTGATATTTATAATAAAGACAATTCAGAAAATGAGAATGTTGGGAGGGGGTATATATGTGGGTGAATCCAGCCCTTCTGCTCAGCAAAGTTTGAAGCCTTTCTCCAGCATATGTTGCCTTCCTACAAGGGCCATTTAGGTTGTAATACCGAATATTCTGAACATTGCTAGATTTGAGTCCAGCTGCACCTTAAAGACCAACAAGATTTCCAGGGTATAAGCTTTCAAGAATCAAAGCTCCCATCATCAGATAACTGATGAAAGTATCTGACAAAGGGAGCTTTGTTCTTCAAGATACTGCTGGACTTGAATCTTGCTCTTCTACTGCAGACCAATATGGATACCTCCCTGAAATTATCTTCATGAACATTGCTATTGACTGTTTTGGGGAGGAAATCCATTCCCAATTGTATTGTTTGTCAAGATGGTCTCTTGAGGGAGTTAAAGGTATATTATCACTAGCATGAAACAGTTGGAAATGGCAAATAACTGTTTTTTCCCCTTTCTGAGGTATTTCAAACACTAGAGGGGGAAAACACATACAGGGTCAGAGCCGATATAATTAGCTGACCTCAACTCATTAATGTTTGAATAGGTGTATTTTGGAGCATAAACAGCAGCCCATACAGATGAGACAGGGTTCATCAGAGCCACATGTGCAGAATGCTGCCTCTCAAAAACACTTTACAATTCTGTTAACAACTGGTTTTTGAAGTAGGAAACAAGAGTGTGTGAAGATAGATCTAATGCTGTTTAACAATAGTAATAATAAATTCCAAGTCAAATTTTCAAAAGCTATGCATAGCTTCTGCGTACTATTGCAGCATAACAACCTTTTTGAAGCAGATTTTGAAAGGTGGAATAGCATGAATTTGCAAAAAATTTGCTCCATTTGCAAAAAATACTCCTATCAAAGAGGTGCGTGCAATGCTAGCTAAGATAACCATGATTCAAGTCTAAAAGTGGAAATATTGCAGGAAGGCACAACACTGAGTATGGAGATGCCACAACCCTCGTTTCCTCCCGTCCTCTACTGGTGATTATAGAAGAGCCAAGATATCTTGGGACTAGTGGTAACCACTTATGATCCAGTATGGTAACAAAAGGGAAAAAGTCACTTCCCTGCTTGACCAAATTTATAATTTAATCACAATAGGAAGGGAGAAGCCAAAGCAGGGAAAGGAACAGAGGAAACAGAAACAGAAAAGGAATGCATGCAAACCCAATTACACATAAGGTCAGTTCAAACCTTCAAATACATACAGGATGAACACAAAGCAGGGGACAGAACCACATATGTTGGCACCCCTGACACCTACAGATTCAATGAATAGTCTTAATACAGCGTGTGATATATATATGTACTTAGGTTCTTCCACATGATGATGAACGCTGCAAAAAATGAGTGTCCCTCATTCCATATACAGGAGATACTGTCCAGAAGCTTGCAGGATCCCACCCTGTCCTGGTTGATGCCACCACTTACTATGGCAAGGCCTCCACAGAGGATTGCCCGAGGGGGCCCAAGAGGCCGTTCCAGGGCAGCAGCAACAAAGCCCTGTAATAGCCAGAGGCCAGCACCCATTCCATAGCTCAGCTGGCTGGTGGAGGGTTGGCTGGAAGGTGGGGTTGTGTTAATCACATCCTTGCAGCCCAGTTGGCCAGAAGGAAAGTACAGGCAGGCTCTTAGGGCCAGCTCAGAAAGACTGCCAGAAGGCACAAGCAGAGAACATCCCAATGGGAGGATGAGTACACAGCCAAAACACAACCCTTCCACATCTAAGGCATGAGGGACCTGGAGGCCCAGACCACACCTCCAGCTGAGAACAAGGAGGCTCCAGATGCAAGGAGGCTCCTAACGCCTAGCTCAGCTCCTCTCTTCTCCACCAGTACCCTGCTTAGCCATGCCAAGCCACATTTCTACAGTTGCCCTCCCCTGCAGAAGTACAGTGCGGCCCAAGCCTCTCAGTTATACAATCCTTTGAGATTAAGAAAGGAGGAACAGTGGTGTGACCTCCATGTGTTCGCCTAAATGTGCTTTATTTGCTTGAGGGCTATGTTGTTTATCCAATCTGCTCATGGAAAAGGTTTATTTTGATTTAGTAGAGAGAAAGGTGACAGTGTGCAGATATAAGGGAGGAAAGGAAGTGTTGTCAAAAAATTGGTATTCTTAAGACTGAATACAAGCTGATCAACTGTCAACTTAAAATAATTTTGTCATGGGCTCCTATGAAATGTGACAAAGCATTGTACGTACACACGGATCTTGAAGGGCAGTAGAGAAATGTATTTACCTACGACTAAGAAACATGGACCCCCCAACACGTATTCAAAAGTTAAGATGTCAGCCAGAGAAATTTCTTAAATTTAGATCCAGTTTTTATCATCTGTTTGGTGGGAAGAAAACCAAAGCAAGAAGTGCTCCTTTCCACAGAGGTCTGAAAGAGAAACATTTGCCATACATTGCTGTGCTACAAGTTCACTATCAAGGCACCAATGTCCTTCTCAGTTTCAAGATAGAATTGCTGAGCCGCTAAAAAAAAAAGTCTTTGAAGGAGACAAAGATGAAGATGTGCGAGACGGACTGCCTGTACCAAACGTATATTCAGCAGAGACTGGTTTCTAAAGAACATAAAGCTTGAAGGTAACTTTGAAAAGAATTCAGTGCTGGCAATGTTCTTGTTTTTCAGGAGAGTACTTTGGAAAGGCCCCCCCAAACACTTAAGGAAAGTATTATACCAAATGAGGAGCAAAAAAGCCCTAAGCATTTCATGCATAATGTTAAAAAGGCAGAATCGATACCAGTATGTTCAAAACACAAAAGATCAAGACTTTCAAGCCATACTGAATAAAGCGTTATGCCGTGCATTATGACCCGAAGGAAGGATTTTATTAAACCATTACATAATGGCACGTCATAATCTTAAGGTTCTCACAACTTTGAAAGACATTCTGATAGAAGACTTCTCTTTCTTAGAAGAATGTTTGGTTATACCAGGATTAAGGGCTCTGTGGAAAGGAACGCAGTGAACAAATTAGTATTTGTCACCTTGAACAAATATGTAGATGAAAGGCCACAGGACAAAGGTGCGGCAGTTTTTGATGAAGCTCTTATCTGAGGCTCCAAAGAACTACTTTAGGCATGCCCAACAGTTTTGGCAAGTCCAGTGGAATTGTTGGTTACTTCCTTGGAAAGGCAAGTCCTCAAAACCGTATCTTAAATAGCTTTTGAAACAGCCCATAGTTCCAAAAAGTGGTATGACTTGTGACATGAATGAAAAACTACAGTTGAAAAACAGTCTGAAGATCCATCAGACATGTAACCCTAAAATACTTGAGAAGAACAAAAATGTGTAGGGACAGACTTTCATATATTCTTAAAGCAGTGAATTTCTGGAGACTTTACCAATTCTGTTTCAAGCCCATGAATGCTGGGGGGAAGCATAATCATCCCTATAAACGAACTAAATTCTTTAATTCATGTGTTTGACCAATGAATCTTCTTGTGTGGCAAGAGAGGACAAAGAGTACTGCGTAACTACTGCTACAGGCCACACTCTTCTTTCACACCAATGTTTCTTTTTTGACATTGCAGGATTCATTGAAAAATTAAGATCTTTTTCCTTTCAGCCTTCAAAAAACAAGCCTGTTCATTCCATATAACTGCTTTCCTTCAGCTATCACCATGAGCAATGATCATAAGAACCTAGATAACAGTCAAATTTATTTTCATGGAAAGGAAAAAAAATAACATTCTGACCATGACACACACAAATGCATCCACTACTATATGCAGACACACAAGATGTGACTGATCCATAGATTACAGAATCACTCAGAGATGGGGCAGACTAGAAGAGCCATGGCAGAAGGTGAAAATATAACTTTGGTTCCTTCATGATCCTTAAGACTAGGGAAAACCAGTCACAACTTATGTTTCTGTTAGCAGAAGGCAGAGGCAGTTTTGTAACCAGCAGGCCCTTAACTGGCTGTCCTGTGCCAGCAAAAAATGAAAGCAGCTACAATACAGATGTTAGGACAACAGCAGAGTTGGACAACACTCAATAAGCGTTCTGAACATCACAGAATAAACTTTGTGTTCTTTATTTCAAATTGCTGATTTTAATAGAAAACTGATTCCATGGCAAAAGGCAGAATAAAATTATCGCTGGGGGCAGAAAACTTTATTATTATTAGTCCACCTTTCTCACTGTGATCCAAGCCGGATTACATAGCGCAAGTAAAAATACTATATAATCAACAGCTAGGACATTCACTGAGCAAAGTAAGATAACGAACAACAGTTAGGACATTCAGTGAAACAATACAATAGGGTATGATAGCAGGAAAGCTGAAAACAAGGAAAAAACCAAGTACATAGTAAATCTTTCTGAAAGAAAGCATAACTAATTTACATGGCATGCTTAGCAATGTGGAAAGTAGAGATGGGCACGAACCGCATTACGAACTTCAAAAACCCATGAAAATGGCAATCGCGATCCAGCGGTTCGTTATTGGTGATGGCCAATGAACCAGCGGTTGGTAAAAGCCTGGTTCGGTGCATTCGGCCGCGGTTCGGGAAGCCAGACACTCAGGCACCAGCAATCAATTCCCCTGGCAACGGAGCCAGGGGAATGCCTGAACTCTGTCTGCGCTCCTTCTGTCGCCCTGGAAACCCGAATGGAAGCCCAGCTTACCTTGATCGGCAGGTCTTCCTTCCAACCACGAAGCTGCAAAGCGGTTACAATTTGGGAGAAGACACCCAGGGGAGGGAGGGGGAAGGGGGTGTTCTGTAGCCATGGGCACTCCAATCTCATCTCTGCAAACCCTGATAGGCAGCTCTGACGGCCAAACACAGACCTCCTGCGTTGCTCAATGGGACCTGTGCTTATAAATAGCCGTGGGCTCCGAGGCTGGGTTTCACTTTCAGCGAGCAGTGGAGTGGGACAGAGCTCTTGCTTGCCACTTGCTAGCCTTTGGGGAGAGAGACTAATTCAGCTTGACTTTGGGGGATAGGGATCTATCTCCTCTGGTTCCAGGGCTGCTGCCTGGCTCTGGGGCCAAGCTCAGTGGGCACCTCAGCTGAGGGCTCACATTGATTATTGATCAGTGCCTGATCGGGTCAGGTCTATGGGAGTGTTGGGCTAGGGCTCTAGTCCCCTCTGGTGCCAGGGCTGCTGCCAGGCCCTGGCGCCAAGCTTGGTGGGTATCTCGGCTGAGGGCTCACATTAGTGCCTGATCTGTTCAGGTCTGTGGGAGTGGTGGGCTAGGGTTCTAGTCCCTCCCTCCCTCTGGTGCCAGGGCTGCTGCCAGGCCTTGGGGCCAAGCTCGGTGGGCACCTCGGCTGAGGGTTCACAGTGTCATCTCTGTTCTTCTTCTCAATTGTTGTTTGCTGGCACGATGAGGCTTCGGGTGAGGGACAAGAGTGGTTGTGGGGGGAAGTGCAGAGATTGTCCCGGTTGCAGCACAGGAAACAGTCCTCTGCAGGACTCCGGAGCAGCAGAGACTCCCACGCCCCCAAAACCACCAGTCGCGGCTGTGGAGGAGGCCGAAGAGGTCTTGCCGGCAGCGAAGAGGAACTCCCAAAAATTTTGGAGGAGGAGGAGGCTGAGGGATCCTTGGAGGAATGGTTGGGGTTCGAGGAAACATCGAGCCTGTCCCCATCCCAAATTACCGGTGGTGCTGTCCCTGCCTGCAGTCCACCCATCACTCCGTCTTCCATTGCCAGCTCTGTGGCACATCCAGCAGCAAACCTTCATCCTCCCTCCCCTGGAACCGTTAGTGGGCCATGGTTCAACCTCAATGTTTGGAGGCACTTTCGGTCCCTTCCTACTGACCCCCGCGTGGTGCGGTGCTGTGTGTGTGAGGGCCTGGTGCGCAGGGGCAATGACCCAAAGCACGTGCCATCGATGCACCCTGACTCAGCACCTGAAGAGGCACCACCCGAGCCTGTGGTCTCCGTCCTCGGCCAGCGTAACATCCATCAGTGGGAGACCGAGGGCCACCATCTCGCCTGATCCGGGATCGATGGGAGGGTCTCCGGAATGCACCCCGAGCAAGAAGCCTTGCCTCGAAGGTGCGGCTGGTGGGAGTGGCAGGGTCAGGCAGGCCACCCTGGGGGAAGTTGTTCCATCGGGGTCGGGGGTGTCTCCGCTGAAAAGGGTGAGGTCAAGGGCTCAGGAGGCGGGCGTTCGTGTGGTGGCTCAGACGATTGCCCTGCAAGGCTTCCCCCTATCGGTCGTGGAGGGCGTGGGCTTCCAACTGCTGCTCCAGCACTTTGCCCCATGGTTATCCATGCCGTCACGGCACACCGTTGGGCGTCGAGTCGTGCCCGCCCTGTACGAGGCAGTGCAAGATATGGTGTGCAGAGACCTGTCGGCCACCCAAGGCAGAAGAGTGCACTTCACGGCCGACCTGTGGAGCGGCTGCCATCACGGGTACCTGGCCATCACTGCCCACTGGTAGCAACCAGAGGACCTCTGCCTCCCCAGGCCAAGATCAGTCAGCTGTAAAAAGGTGCCCAGCTTGACACCGGGCTACAGGGCGGTACTTCTTCAGGTCCAGGAGATGGACGAGGTCCACACCAGGAAGAACATTGCCGCCACCGTCAAGGTGGCTCAGAGGGAGTAGACGTCCGAGGTGGAAGGGTTTGTCCGTGGCTTCATGGTCACGGATGCGGGAGCCAACATGTTGGCAGCCCTGAAAGAGGCATCCCTCCCGGGCCTGGTGTGCATGGTGCACAAGCTGCACCTCGTGAGGCGGGACGTGCTCGGGCTGGGGAGCAAGCCAAGGGACAGCTGGGACGAGGGAACCTTGCGGACGCGCAAGCTGCTGGACAGCTGCCGTCGCATTGTTTCCCACTTCTCCCGCAGCATAAACTCTTCCCGCGAGCTGTTCCAGAGGCAGGGGACCCAGAGCACCAACTCTTCCAGGACCTGCCCACCCACTGGAACTCCACTTACAACATGATATGTTGTCTGGTGGAGCAGAAGGGCGCATTGGAAGACATCCTGTCCTCTTTGGATGTGCTGAGGAGGGGAGAGGAGTTGAGCCTCAGCTCCATGGACTGGAGAGTCCTTGCCCAGATGACCCGGATTCTGAAACCCTTCAAGGATGGCACTGAGCTCTTGTGCTCCTACCAGGCCAGCCTGGGTCAGGTCCTCCCTCTGATCCACGGCCTAGACCAGTTTCTGGCTCAGGAGCTCCGGCAAGGGCAAGAGCTGCTCCCCAGGATCCGGAACTTTGTCCGGAGGATCCAGGCCTGCGTCGCTGAACGCCTGCATCCTCTACGCTGCGAGGCGCCATACCAACTGGCCTCCCTCTGTGACCCCTGCATCAAGGGCAGCATTGCCATGCAGGCAGGTCAGATGCAGCACTGGAAAAAGAAGCTCCACAGAGCGGTGCTCCATTTCCAGAGACATAGGGCAGGAGAGAAGGAACCAGGCAGCGGCAAGGGGCAGGCGGTGGAGGAGGAGAAGGGGGAGGAGGTGGGAAGAGAGCCATGCCAAGGAAAAGCCACCCCAACGGACACATTCGATCTCTGGGCCTCGTCGGTGGGCTGCATGGTTGGCCACTGCACAGCGGGAGCGTCCCTCTCAGTGGAGGACTCAGCAGGGGCCATGGTGCGCAAGTACCTTTCTGAACCCACCGAGCCCCCCCATGCCAACCCATTGCAGTAGTCAGCGAGGAAATCTGATTGATGGCCGGACCTGTCCATCGTGGCAACAAACATCTTGTCTTGCCCTCCCACTAGTGTGCAGAGCAAATGGGTGTTTTCCCACCTGGGAGACCTCCTCCATCCCCGCCGCACACATCTGCACCCGGACCTGGTGGACATGTGGACATTCATCAAAGTGGCACTGTGAAATAATGCAAAAGAGGACACATTGAATTTGAAAGGAAACAAGAAGCAAGGTGCTGCAAAACAGGAAAACACCAAGCCCGGCAAACCCGTTGCCATCTTCCCGCCGGGAGCTCACCCCCTCAGGGGTAGCTTGCCGGTTGGGAAACTGCACCGAAGGGGTGTTGCGGTAATGAAGATCGTGTGCACACCACAAAAATAGAATGGAATACAATGTAATTTCTAGCGCTGCAATTTAATCGTTGAGAAAGATTCTAGGACTGTACATTGGTTGATATAAATTATCTTACATGGTCTTCTTGGAGTGGGTTATCCTTTCTTTGATGTTATTCAACTGAAGACCATTCCCTCTTGATACAGCGAATTCATCAAGGTGAACCTTAACCTACTGGGGCACCCTCCTGTGGACCTGGACCTACCCGGGCTCTGAGCCACCCTGGGGTTGTAGCCGGCCCAGCTCGTCCACAGCGGGCTCAAGCCTCCCTCAGTTCTCGGGGCTGCTTCCATGGCTGGTAACCCTTTACCCTCCTCTCCCAGACAAGTTCCCGTTCCCTCTTCACACCTCTCCCTCTCTGGATCTGCTCAGATGCCTCCCAACCTCTCCCGTCTTTCCCATCCCATCCTTTCCGCGAAGGCAGGAAGGTGTGGTGCTGCCAGCTGATGCTGCTTTTGGGCACGAGGAACAGCTCTGCTGCTGTTGCCGATGTCAAGAGTGGCACTGTACGGTGCCCCCCCTTCCATGGCACCTGGTGTCCCCACTGAGCAGGGGGGAATGGGTCCCTCCCACCCTTTCCACGAAGGCAGGAAGTTGGGTGCTGTCTGCGTCCGCTGCTTTGGACCCCAAGGGGCAGCTCAGAAGCTTTTGCTGAGCTTGACAGGTTTGAGCTGCACGGGGCACCCCTATCCATGTGTACCTGCTGTCCTCTCTGTGCATGGGGGAAATGGGACCCACAACCAGTCACGTATCCTTTCCGCGAAGGCAGGAGGGTGGTTGAGGTCGGCCGCTGCTGCTTTTGGGCACGAGGGGCAGCTCAGGAGCTGTTGCTGGTGTTAGCATGGCACTGCACGGTACTCCCCTTTTCCATGGGCACCTGCTGCCCCCTCTGAGCAGGGGGGAATGGGTCCCTCGCCCTCACACCCTTTCCGTGAAGGCCAGAAGGTGGGTGCTGTATGATGCTTCGGCTTTGGGCCACGAGGGACAGATCAACTGCTGTTGCGCATAAAATTGCACAACACGGTGGCCCCTGCCAACAGCAGCGGCGGCCCTCTCTGGGCAGGAGTGAATGGGTAATGCCACCACGACCAGTCACGTCCTTTCCGCGAAGGCAGGAAGGTGAGTGATGCTGGCGACAGCCTCCACTGTGACACAGGGGGAGCGGACAAGCCTCTGCCACAACAGTGTGCGCACTCCTTCAGGGTAGAGTGGGATTCCTCCATCCCGGTCCTGCTGTGCAATGTGGCCAGGAAGCCTTAGGCTCGGCCCTCCTCTCCCACACAAGTACACGGTCCCTCTTCTCACCTTACGCTCTGTGGAAGACTCCCAACGACCTCTCCGGTCCTGTCCTATTCCATCCTTTCCGCAAAGGCAAGAAGGTGGTTGATGCTGGCTGCTGCCGCAGAGTTCCTCAGTGGGATCCTCGGAGGAGGCCTCGCGGCTGTTAGGATCTTCCGACTTCACAGATCCTCTTTCAACCTGTCCCTCTCTGGAGCACTCCGACCCCTCCAAATGACATCTCCTCTCCCTCCCGTTCTTCCATGGGAGGTGCTGCCGGCGAGCGGCCAGACCCCCCCGCTCCCTAAAGTGGAGGTGGCTCATTGTTGCCTCCCCATGGCTGCTAGGCCCAGCGGCCGCCGTCATCACCCTTCTTCCGGCCTGCGCCAGGAATACCAGCGAGCTCCACTTTGGACTGGCAGTTGCAGGGGGATCTTCCCACTTACCCCCACATGATAGGTCCTCTCCCTCCCATCCTTTCTGGCACAGCAGGAAGGTGGGTACTGTCGGCTGCCGCCACAGAGTAGCTCAGTGGGAGCTTCGGAGGAGGCCTCGCGGGTGTTGGTAGATCTTCCCACTTCCCCTCCAAATGACATCTCCTCTCCCTCCCATCCTTTCCGGCAAGGCAGGAAGGTATGTGCTGTCGGCTGCTGCTGCACTGTTCCTCAGTGGGACCCTCGGGTGAGGACCCTCGCTTGCTGGGGGATCAGGCCCGTCAGAATGACATGTCCTCTCCCACCCCTGTCGGGAATACCAGGGCGCTCCTCTTTGGCCTGTTGGGCGGGCACATGGGGGGTGCCACGGGTGAGCGGCCAGACCCTAGACCCCTAAAGGGGAGGTGGCTTGTTGCTGTTTCCCCGTGGCTGCCAGGCCCGGCGGCTGCCGTCAACACCCACCTTCTGTACACTGGGCCAACATCAACCGGTGGCTCTAATTGTATCGAGTGGGAGTTTCCTGGGGGCCTTGGATTAGAGAAGGTATAACTCCAAGACCCCTTTTGCAATCTTGTCCAAACTTGGGTGATGGCTATAGGGGAGAGCCTGCAGAAGACTCCCTGGGAATATGGGCTCTGTAAGTGCCACGGGGGCCGTTCCGCGCCCAACGAACCGCGAACTGCGAACCAGTTCGGTAATGGGAAATGTTCATTGCGGTTCGCGATCTCGGGATCGTCACCGGCACCAAACCGCGAACCGCTGGTTCATTAATTTTTTGGGGTTCGCGCCCATGTCTAGTGGAAACTCCCTAGTAGGCACATGTCTACATCACCAGATAGTACCCAACAGAGTAGCATATAGTCCCTGTCTTACTCCCTACCAAGGCATCTCTCTGAGCTACGTCTTATGACTCAGCCCTATGATCTGGGTAGAAAGCCCTCCTGAATAATTCAGTTTTGCATAGTTTGTGGGAAGGCAGGAGTGGGAGCTTTCCTGACCTCTGTAGGCAGGCCATCCCATAAGGCGGGGCTACTACACAGAAAGTACTTGTGCAGGCAGCTGTTGATTTTAACCAACTATAGGTGGTATCCACAGAAGGCCCTGTCCAGACAAGTGAAGCTGCTATGGTGGAACAGAGCGGGGAGAGGCCGTCATACAGATCTGAGGAGCCAGCTACATTTAAAAAGCTTTCAGTAACAGCTTCTGTTTTTCAGGTTATTAAGATAACAACAACAACAACAACAACAACAGATTTATATACCGCCCTTCAGGATGACTTAACACCCACTCAGAGCAGTTTACAAAGTATGTCATTATTATCCCCGCAACAAAACACCCTGTGAGGTGGGTGGGGCTGAGAGAGCTAGAAGCTGTGACTGACCCAAGGTCACCCAGCTGACTTCAAGTAGAGGAGTGAGGAATCAAACCTGGTTCTCCAGATTAGAGTCCCATGCTCTTAACCACTACATCAAACTGGCTCTCACACCAAAGTGGCACATGAGATACTCATTAGTTTTTTTGTTATCTGATACTGATTCATTTGTCACTAGCAGAGTATCCCTGTTTGCCCTAGCTGCAAAAAAGATTAGGGCCAAGATTGTTTCCTCAGAAACCTAACTTTTCTCATAACTATCTGGTATTTATTAAGGTCCCATTTTAATTGTATTTTATTTTTATTATTCTAATAACTGTATTTTATGCTTGTAAAATAGATTTCTATTTTTACTGTTTTTTAACTTTGTATTGTGACGGCCTTTGGCCATATACAATTAAACCTACTGATACTCATTATTAATATGATGCAGCATATTCATCATGAACTTCTGAATTATAGGAAAGTGCACCTTTCCCAACTAAAGTGTCATTCTCCTGACACATGTGGAGTCAGGGCAAACTTGTTCCCCACTCCTCCACTTGAAGCCAGCTGGGTGACCTTGGGTCAGTCACAGCTTCTAGAAGCTCTCTCAGCCCCACCCACCTCACAGGGTGTTTGTTGTGGGGATAATAATGGCATACTTTGTAAACCACTCTGAGTGGGTGTTTTGTCCTGAAGAGCGGTATATAAATCAAATGTTATTATTATATATTATTATTATATTACATGAACAAGTTCCCAGGCTCAATCCCCAGCATCAAGAGGTAAAAGGATCAGGTGGTAACTGAAGTGAAAAACCACTGCCCAAGACCCTGGGGAGCCACTGCCAGTCCGAGTCCACAATGCTGACCTTGATGGGCCAACTGCCTGGTTCAGTATAAGGTAGCTTCATGTGTTGCTTTACAGCACTGGTCCATTTAGCTCTGGACTGGCTACCCTGACAGGCAATGGCTTGCCAGGATCACAGGCAGAGGAAATTTTTTCCTGTCACCTGCTACTCAAAATCCTTTAACTGGACATGTCAGGGTTTGAACCTGGAAGCACTTGCGCGCAAGGCAAGGCTCTACCAGCGAGCTCCAGCCCTTCCTGTTAACTTTGCACCGCTCAATTGTTCTTATGTAGCAGCTTCTCATTTTTTTTAAATGAAGGAAGCCTCATAAGACAAGCTTGCCTCTTGCCAACATTTTTCTAACCTTGAAAACTATAACATGAATGAGACCAAAGAATGCCTGAGGAGAAAAAAATAAGCACGTGAACACTTTTCCACCGTGGCAATGGCAATCATTAGAATTTATAATAGACTGAATCAAGCTAATCAGGGGGGGGGGGGGGGCGGCGCAGGAGCCGTTGCTCAAGTGTGTAATAAAGCCTCTCCAGAAACTATAAATTATCTGAACAGGCCTACTCATAGTTTGCTTTGCCCCTGTAATGAAAGTACATGACAACCAAGTGGAAGCACAGTTGGTTTTTAAACACACACTATTATTATTAGCAGCAGTGACAGAACATTTGCAAACAGTTTTTTTTTCCTCCATAAAAAAGCTAAATCCAGCATTTATTTCTGACTGCTCAGCTAGGCACAAGCTTCTTCACCAGCTTAGTGAAATAATGTTAAACCATCTGGTATGCCTGAAGTAGGCAGAAGCCTCTGAAGCAATTAGGGCCATGTAGCAGTCCACTAATCTAATGGCTCAGCAGTACTATGACCAGGCACAGCTGATCCCCGGTTGACTCATTATGGCAATTTCCAAATTCCTGGAATGGTTCAGGCCACAACACTGATTCCACGTTTGTGACTGACCCCAACAGCCCTTCCCTTGCTGCCCCTGCAGCCTCTCTCAGAGCTATGCTAGAATATGTTAAAATTATAGTCTCCTTTAAAATGTCACATGGCCACGTATTAGTAAAATGTCGTTTTTCGGTTAAGACACTCACCTGACATTCTACGTTGCAGTAAAACGCCTGCTTACATCTTCCACATTTGGACAATCCTTCTTTCCTTAAAGAGATAAAACACACTGTTGTAATGTCTCCCACTGACAGTGAATAATAAAAATATGATAGGCTGAATACAAATATTAATAATAGGATTTATTCCATCAAGAATATCCCAGGATGTCTTCTATCCGAGCATTAATCAGATTCAAACTTGCTGAGCTCCACCCAAATATATCTTTAGCCCTGGGCCATTGTATACTGGTGCTGGAGAATACAAAGAGTGGTATATAGACGCAGTAAGTGAGTGTGCACTTGGAACAAATGGATGCAGATGCCTCACAGTAATTCTTAAAGAAAACATTTAAAATGTGTTGGGGGAGATGAGTTATCCATACGTATTCTCCATCCAAAAGCAAGAGTCATTTCCCTTCCCATGTCCCTGTCCACTCTTCCTGTCTACTGTGAAGCAAACCAAGATCAAACAGAATTCTCATCCTGTTTCTCGCAGGGAAGCAGAAAGTATCAAATACAGGGACAGAAGGAGCAGCACTTCAATCCTCCATCGACCCAGTGGAATTATTACAGACATTTATCTATTTACGTTATTTATAGTCAACCTTTCTCACTAAAACTCAAGGCAGTTTACAAAGTTAATTCAATATGATCAAGAGCTAGGACACTCAATAGATTAAAGAAATATGAAACAATGTTGAAATGAAACATAAGCAACTTGATATAATATAGTAAACAACAGTAACAGCCTTCATTGAAGCTTCTCTTTGAACCGTTTCCTTACAGTACAGCCCTATTACCTGTGTATGAAAGCTCTCCTGAATAATTTATTTTTGCAGTTTGCAGAAAGCCAGGAGAGTGGGAGTTTTCTTGCCCTTTTCAGGCAGGCCATTCCATAAAGCGGGGGACACTACAGAGAATTCACATGTACAGGCAGATTTTTATTTTGCCCTACTGCAGGGTGGTATCTGCATAAGGCCCTATTCAGATGAGGGAAGCTGTCATGGTGGAGCATAGGAGGAGACGGGGCCCCACATATATGAGAGACCAAGGTCATGAAGGGCTTTGTATATAATAGCCAAAGCCTTGAACTGAGCCCAGTAACTGATGGGTAGTCAATGGAGGGACTGCAGAATGGGAGTAATATGCATGCTCGGCCTAGCTACTAATAATAATCAAGCTGTGGCATTTTGTCCCAGCTGGAGTCTCAAGTTGACTTTGAAGGAAGGCCTATATACAGTGTATTATAGTAGTCTAATCTCAATGTTACCACAGCATGAATCCAGGTGGCCAGATCAGTTACATCAAGGCATGGGGTCATCTTCCAGGCTAGTCTGAGTTGGGAGAATGCCTTTTTTGCAACTGCATTTACTTGCTTCTTGAGCTGCAATGCCAGATCCAGTATAACCCTTAGGCTCTTAACTGAGTCTGCAAGGGTCAACCAAACCCCACCAAAAGTGGGGAGAACAATGTCCTTCAAGATCTCCACATTCCCAGCCAGCATCACTTCTGTATTGTCTGAGTTCAGTTCGTTCACTTTCAGCTATCTGACCACAGCTGTTAGGCAGAGACTCAAGACCTCTAATGCATCACCAGGGGATTTGGATAGCGAGCTACAGAGCTACTTAGATAAGAATTCTAAGTATTAAAGCCAACACGAGCTGAAACCAGTTTACACAGCCACGACAGAACCGGGCGGGGGGGGGAGGAATTGGCAAAGAAGGTTTGGGTAGTAAGTGGAAATTCCTACCCAGTATCTAAAGGGGGCTTGGCTCGGAGGAGGGCCCCAGGTTTGCTGTAAAAGGAAAACAGTGGTGAACTAACATCTGGAAACCTCAGTTTAAAAGGGGAACTCTGTAAAAAAACATTGTTACAGAATAACCAAAGTATTAAACCGACCACCTCTCACTATTAAGAACTGCGTATGTTATGTGCCGTCAAGTCACCTCAGACCTATGGCGGCCCTATGAATGAAAGACCTCCAAAATGTCCTAACATTAATAGATTTGCTCAGATCCTGCAAACTGCTTCTTTTATTGACTCAAGCCATCTCGTTTTAAGTGTTCCTCTTTTCCTACTGCCTTCCAATTTTTCTAGCATCACTGACTTTTCCAGAGAATCTTGTCTTCTCATAAGAACATAGAAACGAAGTTTAAAGGAAACTGTTTTGCTTGAAACTTAGGAGTATTTGGTTCTATCAACAAATTTTACCTCAGTAATTTCATTCCCTGTCCTTATTCTATCCGTACCTGTTCAATGAAGTTGTTTATTTTTGAACTTTAAACCATCTCCAGTGCCATTTCTCACAAAGAAGAGGGCTCCTGCTTTCCCCAACAGCCAAAGCAGACAAAGATTTTGGTGGAAAAATCTGCCTCAAGAGTGGGGTAGTGAAGGGAGGTCCATCATACATGGTCTTTGTCTACATTCAGACTGAGGTCATCAACTTTGTGTGTCCTTTGTCTGGCCCTGCCCATTCTTTGTTCACTGATTATATGCTGTTTCTGATACTATGCCAGTCTTGTGACTTTCCAGATAAAATATCTTTCAGAAAATAGCCATTTGCTATCAAAAACCCAAAAATAACAACCAAGAGTTGAACCAGGATCATATCATCTAAGGATTATTTAAAGTAATTTGTCAGTATAGTTATCACTAACCTTCATAGTATCTTTGAATTATGTTTTGCACAGTATAATTAAATGAATCTCATAAGCACAGATATGCTACTTTCCCCACATATTCAAATCAGACTTATTTTATTCTTTCAGAAGCCCAGTGGCTTCATTGCTGTGTTTATTTAACATCGGAATTTCAACAATTTCAACAATCCCAGTTGCTCAAGCCAAATGCTAGATAGCTATTTGACATGCTGTGTTTTCTGTACCAGGGGATTTAATTTAAAACAACACTCTTCACAGGTTTGGAGAGGGAAGGAGGATAAGGGGAGTTGTTCCCAAACGAAATAGCATGAAGCTGCTTTTATAAAAACCTTCACTCTTCATCTCTGGGACACTTCTCCACAATCCCAACCACAGTGGATGCCACAGGAAACTTCTCAGACTCAACTGCAAAGGGCACACTGCATTGCAGCAAATCTATTGTACTGTACAGAACATCTGCAATGCAACACATTACACCTGACTGCAGGCAGAGGGATTTCCAATGGTCTTGGTCACACATGCCATAAAATACTTTCACAGAACAAGTTTAAACCTCTCCACCCCAGCAACTGCAGGATTAAGCTTAAGATATTACTGTTTACAAATGAATAAACCAGAAGGTTCAGTTCATGCACGCATACATGCTCTTCAACAATAAACTCGGTAGGCAAAGTTACTACTGATATACAATAACGTGTGATGGCAAAGCAAGGGATATCTACAACAAGCAAATCTAGTAATTCTGTTGTATTCCCTAATGTATAGATGACAGAATATATAGATGACAGAGTATTTGTTTTCATCTACAGCAAACATGAACAACCTCATTCCATCTTTTGTGACTATGGCTCATTAACAGTGCCACCAAGTTCCTTTGCTGGGAGCAAGAAGTGACCATTAACATCATTTAAGAGTGCTTGTCTAGGAATCTCATTCAAAAATTAACAGCATTCAGTTTCCTGATGCTTTGGATAAAAAACATGATCTTGCTATGAGTACTAGTTCATTGTAATGAATAATTTCAGTAATAAGGACAGACATTACAGGGTGATTGTTCTGAAGATAATAATAACACACTTTGTAAACCACTCTGAGTGGGTGTTAAGTTGTCCTGAAGGGCAGTATATAAATTGAACGTTATTATTAATGTTATTTCATGTATTCATAACAAATCAAGCACTGAATTGGCTGAAACAGGACTAGGGACACACATTTGCCATGCCAATGAAAGTCTTTGCATGGTGGAAAAGCAGCTGTTCCCCTCCCTTCCACTATGCAGAGAACACCACATGCAAAGTGGGTGCTCTACTCAAGCCTAACCCTGAAGACTCCTAGTTCATTCAATTGTCCTGATCTGATGCAAGGAACTTAAGAAAAGCTCTGCTGGATCTGAACAGTGGATCATCTAGACCAACATCCTGTTTCACAGAATGGCCAGAAGTTATCCTGGAGGAACATACAGGGCTTAGAGGCAAAGCTTTCTCTCAATGCTACCTCCTATCACTGGTATTCAGGGTTACAGAGTTTTTCTTTACAGTGAAATCCTATGTGGAGTTGAAATCAATGGGCTTAGACTGGAGTAACTCTGCTTAGGGTTTCACTGTCACCCTTGATGGACCTATTCTGTCCTACTTAATCTCCTTTTAAAGCCATCTATGCTTGTGGTCATCACTACATCTCCTAGCAGTGAACCCCACAATTTAAGGATTCACTAAGTAACTCCCGGCCATCAATTTCATTGGGTGCTCCCTCAGTCATTTTTTTTAATAAACTGATAAGTCCCAAACTCTTTAGTCTTCCTTCTTAGGAATGGTGCTCCAACTCCTTAATCATATTGGTTGCCCTCTTCTGTACTCTTACTAGCTCTTCAATATCTTTTTTGGATATTGTACAGTATTCCAATGAGACTGCATCATAGCTCTATGCAACGGTCATTCTGTATTGGCTATTTTATTTTCAATCCCTTTCCTAGTAATTTCCAACATGGAATTTGCCATTTTCATCACTGCTACATACAATCTGACATTTTTATTGAGATTTCCACTATAACCGCAAGATCTCTTCCCTTCTCCGTCTCTGCTAGTCCAGATCCCATCAGCATATATTTAAAGTTAGGATTTTCTGTCATCACCTTACACACAGCTACATTAAACTTCATTTGGCCCACCATCACTTACTCGATTTAGAAATTCCCCTGTAGTTCCTCACTATCTGCCTTGGTTTTCAACACTTGGAAAAATTTATCACACATGAACTCAGATACTACTCTGCTCTCCTTCAGTTCCAGACAATCATAAAGGCAGATCTGTGATTTTATTCTCATCATGGAGGGAAATGAGCAGCAGGATTAGTATTGGGATTAGTATTACTAATCATAGCATTAGTATTGGGACCATTGGGACCATTACTATTTAACTTGTTCATAAAATAGCACTGGTCTATCAATCCTTGGGGGCTGCTCACTTCTGTCCACTGCAAGAAGGAAATTTCAGATCTGCATTGCGAGCCTCTGAAAAATCTGAGAGGCAAGTCACACTATGGCTTGGTCTAAAGACTTTATAATCAGAAGCACGTGGAATCCTTGGGTTTCAACCTTCACACATACTCAATATGCACACTGTATGTGGAATTTTTTTATATGGACCAAGACCTATAGGCATCATGTAGATGTGAACGTATTCTCCCCACAGGATCTGTCCCCATCTTTTTGCAGTAGTCAGATCATACAAGTAGACCATTTACCTTAGTTCATACTAAGTCCAGTTGTGGTCTTAGTCAAGAGCCTACATGCCTTGTTGCAACATCAATTTGTGTTGTAACTTCACAGCTGTAGCTCATAATATATTGCTTCACTTTTTATGTAACCTATCTTAATTCTCACCTGCTGCTCAGATGCAGATATGTCAGCTCCCAACTTTGGGTCAAAGTGATCAGAACCCCATTTTTCTTGGCCCCGTCTCTCTCTTTTTCTAGAGTCTGGGAGGAGGAAACTCACTATTATCAAAAGTGTGCAAAATTTATTAAATTATTTTAGTCTGGTAAAAGTTGTTTTGAACCACCCAATAACCTTTCACTGCTAGGTTGCAACAATGAAGCATAACTTCCACTGGAAAGTAAATAAGTCAGTAATTTACCAAGGAACACCATGACTGATTTCATATGTGGCTAAAATAGTTTACAGTAATACTCATAAACATTGTTACGTTCCCCCAGTGGTGGGAGAATCCTACCAATAAATGTCTCAAGAAGAAAATGAGATTTTATTGTAAAATATATTAATTTACCTTTTCATATACAGTTTACAGCATGCATGCTTAGTAGGGGCAGCATTTAGAACACTCCCAAATAGTGGGTTTTTAAAAAAATTCTTAACCATTCCCCACAAAAGGCAATGATACCATGTTTTCTGTGCTTTCCCTGACATTTCCTTTACTCCTTATGGTATATTATATGGCACAAGAAACGGGCATTTGCTTATGCTTCCCTTAAAAAAGGCTGTGAGTCTGCCGAAATTCCTCAGTATAGAAAAATGAACATAGAATGTGGTAACGTGCAGAGAAGTCCACTTCCTGAGGATTTCATGTGTCTCATTTAAACAAAAAAGCAAACAGAAAATGACTGCAAAGATGTGCATGAAAGCATTTAGGCCAACTGCCAAACTCTTAGAATATATGTTTGCTTCAATGTGTTAGTTCCCTCCTGTGCAGCAAGGTCAAGAAAAAGTTATACAAAATAACAAAAGTAGAATAAAGTAGGCAAAGCAAGAGAGGCTGTGAAATTTTATTATTGTGTAATGTATGCATGCTGTAGAACTCCACTTTCCTTTGTACAGAATTTAGTGTGTGCTATAAATAAATTTCCATATCCAGGCAAAGTATGCACAGCAATAACCTACCTCATAGGGTTGTTGTTTGCGCAAATGGAGGAAAGGAGACCAATGTAAGAAACTTTGAGTCCCCACTGGGGAGTAAATATATAAATAAACAAACTACGACTTTTAACAGTCAAAAGAACCAAATAATGTACTCTCTAAACAAAAATACAAGACGCCTTATCTTGACATCATTGTAAAACACTTCTTATATTATCCTTCACCATAAATAACTATGGATCTGCAAAACATATGTTGCTGACTGGGTTTCAGCATTACTGTTTTGTGAAGTGTTACCAGCATGGGGACTTCACAGAGTTACAGCGCCAAACATGTGCTTCCAAGAGGCATCACAAAGCAGCCACAGCCCAAGGGACTTTGCTGAAATTCAAAATAGAACTCGGCGTATCTTTCATGGACAGGTGACATAAAAATTATCTAAATAAGTGAGAAACAATAAATATATTGAGGCTTCCCACTACCACTAACAGCTACAGGAATCAACCTGTTTGAAACTGGAAGTCTTAAACCCCAACATAGTCCTCAACCTGCTGTACATGGGACAAGAGCCTTTGCCATTACAGGCTGCTCGGTTTTACAATCCCCAGTGGCAAGCAACAGAAAACTTCTATAAGAGAACATCTGCAGATTAAAAAGGACCACTGGAGATGAAACAAAATGAAAATAACAGCTACTGCTCCTAAGCCTCACTCATTCTTCCTCATCATAAGAGGTGTGCACATATACTTTAAAAAGTAGATTTCAAGGACCAATGGTCTGATTTTATGCAGATGTATCTAAGTGCATTTCTATCAGTGGGTTTAGACATACCTTGATCTATCTAGGATTCGTATGGATTAAGCCTTTGGGATTGTGTCAACCTGCAGGATTTAGGCCACTCTTTGCCCAACAGTGCTCAGGGACTCCTCCACTGCATCCATACATTTGCTGACGGGCAATAAGAGAACTACCTGTATTTACTCCAAAGGAAGATGACCTGAAATGCAAGATTACCCCCTTAAAATGTTTTGCACATTTTACACAAAAAAATTATTAAATGTAACTGTAACTTGCATGCAAGCGTAAGACCACCTCCCTTTTTGATAACATACTGTAAATAAATCAAGTCTTACATTAGAGCAAATGCTTGCTTTTCATCTATTCTTTTTACCAGAGAGAGGTATGTATTTTATTTTTCTATGACAGAGTTGAAGACAAATGATGCAGAGAAGGGAAAATGGCTTTATAAGAAGCTTACTAACAGTGCAATTCTTGGGTGGGTGTGGGGGGAGCATACAGGGAGCTGACCAGCCACTACACCACTGTATCTCATAAGTATGCTGGTGTATCTCAAAAAAATGCTAGCATAGCATACTGTGGCTGCTATGCCATGGCTGGCCATTGGCATGCAACACTGCAGACCCCTGCTGATTCAACAGGGAAAAGGCCTGGGAGGATGACATTCCCAGTACATCGAGTGCACTGCAGTGTAGTGGATGTAGTGACCAGTGTGGATCCTGCCACTCTGCCACAGGACTGCCATTCCGTCCCAGCTTCCTGACTCAGGCAGCCATCCATCTGGCCAGTCTACCTAGCTCACAGTCATGCTGTGATAGGGAGGGCTCACCTCATCCATCCCAGGACTTCTTGGAGCAGATTGCAAAGACAGTACTGGAAACCTCATTACTATTTCCCTGCCGCTGTTCAGTAGACAGGAATGCTCTCCAACTCTGTCCCTGTCTGTTCATCACTGAGTAGACGAGACTTGCTCCTTGGACCCTCCTATCCCCACCCCCTCATACCATGCCACTCTCTGGTCCATTCCTTCTCCCACCCCTTCTGTTATTTTCCCATACGGCTTCCCAGAATGATCCCTCCTTCACATAATATAAATAATAACAGTTCATTTGTATACCACTCTTCTGGAAAGATCAGTGCCTACCCAGAGATGTTAATCAGTATTATTATTATCCCCCCAATACAACTGGGGAGCTGGGGCCAAGAGGAGGGGTTTACTCAAGGCCACCTGGAGAGTTCATGACAGTAGTGAGATTCAAGCCAGTGAAGTGCTGCATTGTGGCTCAGTTACTTTAACCGCTACATTACACCAAGTCCTCATACATCGGAGGTGGTGGGCTCTGACACAGTGGAGCTTATGCTGCAATCGATGTGGTCAGTCTTCATGGTACCAATGGACCTCCCTTTTGTTCAGCTGAGAAATACAACACAAGTCCAGTGGCAGCTCTGACATGGGCTTTCATGCATTGCAGCTCATGTCTTCCGACAAGTTGCAGATAGCTGCAACAGACTGGCATGGCCACCCCTCTTCAGTCCCCATCCCCTTCCAACTCATGCACTGTGCTGACTGCTGTATTCAGCTTGCGGGGGGGGGGGGGAGACTAGTAGGTGGTTCATGGGGAAATGTGTCTGCTTTAGCCAGTGGGGGGAGGTCTTTGGGTCTCATTCTCTCCAACAGCACTTCTGGCATCTGATGAGCCATGTAGGTTGGCGGTGCAGGCACATGGAGAGCTCACATTGTACAGGGCACAAGGGTGTAGCATGAAGAGATTGGGAAGGCATGTCTCAGCCAAAATGGTGGATGTCTGGGCCAGTCTATCAACTGAGCTCTTCTATTTCTTCTTTTGCAGTTTGCAGGGGCAAAACAGCAGCTCAAATACTTGTGCCTGCCTCCGGCCTCTCTCCATATGGGGATAGAACCAGGAGTCCTGACCATGCTATCCCAGTGCCTTTCCACTAAGCCATGCCGCTCTTTGCAATGTTCTCTGCCCAGCCCCATATTGCTGGCAGTGGCATTGAAGCTGCAGTGTGGTGTCTAATGCCTGACAGCATGCCTCCATTGCATCTGCCTTCCTGACCCAGCAGTTAGGATGCTGGACTTGCATGTGGGGGTTGTGGATCCACCTGGCCTGTCTTCTTCTTTTTTTCTTTTTTAAGGGGAAGTGTGTGTGTGGCTTGGAGCAGGGACAGCTGTGTGTGGGCAGCAGTCTTGCTTTGCTCAGACCTTGCCAGGGGGACAGGTGGGGGTCCTGTCTGCCATGTAGGAACATTTCCCCTGTGCACCATGGGGAGGGGGATACTCAGGCCACATGCCTCTGCTGAGACTGTACTATCACTGGGCCTTCCCTCCCTATCCTCTGGCACTCCATGGGGGCAGGGGGGGTGACACTGAGGGATGGTGGCCATATCAGCAGGCAGGAGTTGGCTGTGCCTGACACTCTGAGGGATATTATCAGGTAGCACTGCCTGCCTGGTTGGTGGGTGTTGCCATGGCTGCTCTGAATTCCAGTGTGCTTGCTCTGCATCTGCGCCTTGCACAGGGCATGCATTGTTCATTCCCCCTAAGGAATGTCCACAGGGATTGGACCAGCACCACCACAATTACATCGGCAGCTGGCTGCCACTACAACCCTCAAGATTGTGCTGCCCATGAACCATGAGCTTATGTTCATATCAGAGAAGAAGACCCTACAATAACCACCACATTATTTTTAAGCAGGGAGGGGGAGATAAAAGAATATCAGATGACGGAATAGCCATTTTTTCACTGCCCACTGTGTCCATATTTCCACATTCTTCATTTTAGTCCCCACCCCACCACATCTGATAGATTCAGTTTACTGAAACTATACTCCCAAACAAGTGTTGCATTTCTAAAATTAGAGTTAATACAGTGCAATGACTAGCATGTTGAACTAGCTGCAGAGAATCAGGTTCAAATCCATATTCAGCCATGAAACTCATGGGATGGTCTTGGGCCAGACACCATCACATTCTAACTTACCTCATAGGATTACTGTGGAAATGAATCAGAACAAGGAAGATGCATGTATTACTGAGGTCCCTAAAGAAGGGTGGGATAAAACTATAAAAAGTAATAAAATGAATGAGAGGTTACAGATTTCAAAAGTCTGCCTCTTCTCTAAAACCATCCAGTACTCCAAGGGTCCGCAATGTCACTGCCTGTGGTCACTTCTGGAATTTTCTGGGTGCCACCACAAAAAGGTTGCCATGGGAGGTTGCAAGCCAAGCATCCCCCTGTGATTGAGGCAGCGGTTTCTGAATGGGGGCTCCCTGCAGACACAACCATGGCGCTTCCTGGATTCTTTCTGAAGCACCTCCTCCAGTGGTGACGGGCTTATTTGCTTTGGGGAACAAGAAAACAGGAACCAGGAAACACATCAGCACGCACCACACTGGGGGTGACTGCTGTACCCCCATAAACTCTTACCATGTCTCTTTTTGAAAGCCTACTTAACGAAGGTTGCAGTTAATAAGGAGTACGGGCCTAGACAAACGGAAATGAATAGGATTTAATTCACATGGCAGTTATACCCTGGATCCCCCATTTTCAGTCCTGAATTCAGGTAACAAAAATAATAAGAGAATGAAAAAGCCTGCACCTTGCCTGGTGCTGAAGTGACCACTACAAGCAGCCACGAATTCTGTGCACCTTGAACAGCTCTAGAATATGCAAACATTCAACACGTTCAGCTTTCCGAGACATTCGAGGGAGAGAAGGGGGAATGGTTCAACCTGTTGATTTGCTACCTCTCGTGCAGCTGTTAACGGTACAAGAGTCGTATCCGAAGAA
This sequence comes from Eublepharis macularius, assembly GCF_028583425.1. NCBI lineage: Eukaryota > Metazoa > Chordata > Lepidosauria > Squamata > Eublepharidae > Eublepharis > Eublepharis macularius. The sequence goes on from NC_072790.1 coordinate 191,010,243, forward strand.
AAGGAGAGGCGACCCTAGGCCACAGCCCACCTCAAGCCATGCGGCCTTAGGCAGGAGATGGGGGGGGGGGAGAGATTCGAGTTCAGAGCGCCTAATACTCCCACAAGCCTCTTCTTCGCCTGCTTCTTCTCCGTCTCCCTCCCATGGAAAGCAATTACCCGGAAGCTTCGCGCCTCCCCCAGAGCTCAGCCACCGGTGCTAGGACCCACCGGGAATGCCCGCGCCCAGGCCGCAGATGCAAAGCCTGCCCCTTGCGCGGCCTTCCCTCCCCGCCAGGGCCGTCCGCCGGGTGGTACCTGGCGAAGCAGCACTCGCAGTGGTTGCCTCTCTCGTTGACCGTCAGCACGCAAGTGAAGGCCGGGCAGGAAAAGAGCAGCTCCCCCACGGCGAAGCGGCGGAGAGCCCGCAGCCCCCGGCCCCTGCCAGGGCTTTGGAACCGCTCCAGCCCCAACTCGGAACTGTCCCCCGAGCGCATGGCTCTCGCTGCTGCGGTCGCGGCCGGCTTCGCGGCAGCTCCGTCGTGGCTGCGGCGGCCTCTCCTGTGGCTATTAATGGAACGCGCTCACCCGCAGCGCCCAGCCCCAGCCAGCCAGCCAGACCCCGCCGCACTTACATGGGCATGGGCAGCCCTGCCGCCGGCTCCCTGGGAAAAGCGCGCCGGGAGCTCGCTGGGTCCTAGAGCCCACACAGCCCCTGTACGCTGAGCGGAGGGTGAAGCGCCCCACTGGCTTTGGGGTGGGGGGTGGGGGCGGCAGAGTCTCTGAACTGTCCTTGAACCCGGGGAAAGGAGGGGGATAAGACTAATAAGAGCAGCCTAGTGGCAGAGAATGAGGGGCGCTTGGTTTAAATCCCATTTCCTTCATGCACTCACGACGTGACCTTAGCTAAGTCACTATAACCTCTCAGCCTCCCCCCAGTTTCAATGTGGGGATAATTCTTCAATCACCCCCTACGAGGCCAGGCTAATATCCCTTGTCTGCCCGATCAAGGCCCCTTGGCTCATGTTATAGCCGACGGGCCTTCAAATATCAACTATTGTTTCCCACGGATATTCTTCTTCTTGTATTTATTTGTATCCAACTTTTCTCCCAAGAGGGGACCCAAAGCAGCTTACAACGCTATTTACCCCTCTTCCATTGTAAGACATTCCTAATAACACTACTCTTAAAGGGCTTTTGAGAATGTGGAGGGATTTTCTTCCTCTTTCCAATTTTGGAGATCCCTCTAAACATCAGTTTCTGAATTCATTAAGGCAAAAGTGCAGGCCTGTAAAGATTATGGACTTGCATATATACCTTCTCATAGATGGAACAAGAGAAACAAACTTGTTTAAAAGAGAATTTGCATAAAACAAAAGTGAAATCAATGGAATTTCAAAGATTTGCAATTAATACAAAAAGTGATGGGCCAGTCTTAAATTGTATGGTAAAAAGAATACAATTACCTTACAATTTACCTTACAAAGGTAAATTGTAACAGGTCATAAAAACAACAGGAGGCAAATGTAACCAGCTTGGCTCTGCCTATTCTCTTAAAAGTACTCTTAAGAAAAATACACCCAAGGATAAGAGAAAGTATTATGCAGGATTCAGTCTTGAAGGCTTTATCCTTGGAGTCTGCTAAAAGCGGACTACCCCAAACAATCTCTTTTGCCTCCTTAGAGTGGCCTTTCTTGTGTCACACCAATCCCCTTTAGATTACACAAAGTCTATGTAAATAGAAAGCAAAAGTATTTGAGTGAAAGTAACACCCACTACCAATTCTGACTTGTAGCTAAGTGAACTAAAATGGAGATCTGGCTTCTCTATTAAAAACAGAGAGGATGGCAGAAATAACAAGGGAATATTTTTTGCTAAAAAGATGCTATACATGTGCTGCATATTATGTTTATTAGCATATCTACTAGAACATTTTAAATGTCTGTGATTTCTAAACTTTGTGATTTCTAACACTGAGTTGCAAGAGGGGATTGAAGCTGAGAGAATATTGGTTCCCCTGAGGCAGGGTAGATTTGATTTAAATCAGATCAATTTAAATCGTGATTTAAATCACGATTTAAATCACTAGTCAGTAAGACTAGATTTAAATAATAGTTTTCTACATAAAGTCTCCTCACTTAGTTTCTTGTGCAGATTTATTCCACTCCCCAACAGTCTTCTATTCATTGAATTTTTTGAAACTTAGCACTTAATGGGTAATGGGCTGGTTCTGTGTACAAAGATTTGCAAAGGAACAATGGGATTAAGATCTTTTTCTCAACTCTGTATGTTTATTTTATAACCTTTTTGCTGTGAAGAAACGTGATCTCTGCAGACACAAATTCAGTTTTGAGAACTGTAAAACCAAGCATCTGTGATAATATCTTCTAGATAGACAAATTGCCCAATAATCTTGCAGAAACCTCTGGAAGAGCATGACATTGTGAACGGATTAATGGAATTTGTTTATCAAAAAAATTAAACATTGCATAAATATATGGCCTCATGCTACATAATTAAAAACTAATCTTTATTTCATGATGATAACCTTTGAACTATAATGTATCTTAAATAGAAAACTCTTTAGATAGATTTTTCCTCAAAAAACTTTTTATTAAAAAATCCAATTTAAATTTTAAAAAATTTGATTTAAATTTTAAAAATCCGATATTTAATTTTTTTTTTTTAAAAAAGCATTGTCAATCTTTATTACGGTCATAGACCACACATTAATAGCATACAATCTACAGTCAGGGTAAGTCATATTATTTACAAATCTATTCACTAAAATTTCAGGGTACAGTTTCTTAAATATTTAAAACCTTAAAGCCTGAGTGCCTAAGACCAAATTATTAAATATTTAAATCCTTAACATTATAAAATATTAAAATATTTCCCCCTGTAAAATACTTCCTAATCCGTATGGCTTGCACAGCAAAATTTGCCACCTTTAATGTAATTTTATGGTCCTTATCGGCTAAAAGCTTATCTAGATAGAATCTATCATTTCTACCTGGGAACTGATTACAAATTGGAGTTATGAAGATTGCCCTAGTATTTTGATAAAGCTCACACTCGAAGAGTACGTGTCCCCTAGTTTCTATAAAAAAGCATTGATTTTTATCCACCCTGTCCTGAGTCCACCTTGAAAGTTAATGGCTGAGGTGAGATTGGAGCTGGGATATTCCTGGGTTGGTAACTACACATTTTCAGTGGCATTCTTCCCTATGTATTACTTTACCAGTCCTTATATAACATTCTGGCATTAACAAGTTCAGTGACCACCCTGACAATTTAAGCTTTCCAGATCCCTATCTGCCCTAATCCTGTAAAAGACAGCTTTCCCCAAGTATTAGGACAAGATATCCAAGATATCCACATATATAAAGAGGGTGGTGGAAGAATCAACATTTTATTTCTTTAATATGTAGAGGAAACTTCCATGTGTGTAACAATAATTCCTTAGGCAGGGTGGACAAAACCCCAATCAGCAAGATTCTCATCTGCAGTCCAGGATTGATTGTGGCGGCTTGGCTAAAAACTGTTGCACACTACACTCTAGACTACTTTTACTGACATTTAAGTTTTATTGAGGATAATAGGACTAACTTCCCAATCCTATACAGTGCTAGCAACCCCTATGACCTTCTTTTGTCCTTAAACCACAGAAATGGTACCAGAGGTGTTTTTAAAATTCCAAAAATAGCTAAGTGTATTTACATTAGAGGGGAAAGGTCAGGGGTTGAAAATTTCTGAGATAAAATTCAGAATGTGCACAGACTTCTGTTCTTATGCTCTTCACTGTTACTTAAGACGTTTTGAGGCTTTGAATCTGAAGGTCTCCACAGGCAGTTTTCAACCACACCTGACTAGGGATCACTTCACTCTCCAGAGCTACCTCCCTGTCTGACTGGGTAAGGGAAATCTCAATATATCGAATCTTGACAATATATTGAAATCTCCTCTCAGTAGAAGATCTACTTTCTGTTGCACGTTTGGGAGTCTGCACCTACTTCCCAAACCTCCTTGCCAACTTTCCCAGGTTCCCCTGCCCATGTTAAAACTGCTCTCTCTGTTAGGATTCCATCTCTCATCTCTTCACATTTGATTCCTCTCTGCTAGGACTGAGAAAAAAACCCTCCTCTCTCCAGCTCAGGCTGCCCAATCAGATCCCTTGGAGTAGCCTGCCACTCAAAATGCTCTGATTCTGTAAGGGATTAATAGTCCTGCAGCTGTGTATGTACAGCTCTTCCAGGCTTTGTAAAACATCCGTCGCAAGCCCATTAATGTTGGTGAGTCTAAGCACACCTTTCTCTACAAAGGATTAGGTTGCAGGGAAGATGTCTGAAGATTCCTTTTCTGCACATACTAGAAGATCCCTGCAACCACAAGTTCTGCTCTATCCACTCTGATGGTGGTGTTTCTATTTTTAAAGAAATGAAGGAAGATAGTATCAGATCTTGCTGAGAATTCCACTTAGTGAGTCTCAGTATTTATTTGGGCTTCATTTTTTTTTTGCTCCCTTTTCATAAAATTATGGTCAAAGACAATTCACAATAAAATGTATTAATATAGATAAAACAGTAACTAAAATTGGGGGTGAGAATCTATTCAAAGACCTTTCAGGAATAAAGTTGATGCTAGAAAGCCTGCAATAAGAGGGTTAAATGCAACTTCTGGAGGCGGGAGTTCCAGAGTCCAGGCTTAACTACAATGAAGGCCTTTGTGTAAGTCTCTATCAAATCTTCATGAGGCATTGTGGGTTCTGGCAGAAGAACCTTCTCAGATGATCTCAAAATATAGGCAGCTACATATTTATTACATTTTTATCCCACCATTCTTCACAGTATCTCAGATTGGCACACCCGATTCTCCGCTTTGTTTTATCTTCACAACCCTAGGTTAGGCTGGCTCAAGATTACCCAGTTTTCATGGCAAGTAGAGGTCTCCCCTGGCTTATTCCAACACTCCATTCTATAATACTCATTTTAGGGCTTTAAAGATCAAAACTTGGTACTAGGCTTAGAACCCAACTGAAAGCTAAGATCAGCCTCATACGCTCATTGCAGCAAGCCTCACCTTGAATTCTAGCTGCTGCGTCCTTGACCAGTCGAACCTCCATAGTTTTCAATGGCAGCCCCATGTAGAGTATACAGCCACAGCAACCTTTATTGGCATAAATAATACAGACAAAACAGGAGAAATGTTGTGAAATAAATTCATAGGGCAGCACAATCATGTCCCCAGACAGCAAAATTATCTCAGGATACAGCACATGTAGAGTATATTATAGAATTCTGATCTGGATGTTTCCAAGGAACGTGTGCCAGTGGCCCCAATCTGCCAGCCCTAGAAACAACCACGACCTAATCTGGTTAAAAGCACACCTAGCCACATCCAGCACCTGCTAGTTTAGGAACAGATATAAGTCGTGGAGCACTCTTAGAATGCAAACCTTCTCTTTTAGGTATAGTATGCCTCCATCTAGAACTAGTTCTACACCTGTTCCTCTGCCAGATCTCCATCCAATCCATAACATTTCTGTTTTCTTCTGGATTAAGTTTTTTGTTCATTTGCATCCAGTACTTCACAGCCTCCAGCACCGTCTCTGCAAGTTGTTTGTTTTTTTGTTTTTTTGTTTGTTTTTTGTTTGTAAGAGATTACTGCCCTGCTTCTGCATGCTCTCAAAGTGTATAACAATAAATAAAATTCTACAATAAAATACACAAAAACTGATGCAAGAACAGAACATTCACTTGAACTCAGTTCACGCAGAAACTGCGTGCATTTCTATTGCCCCCAAATCAAACCAGTACAAACCATATCTTATGTAGAAGCCATAACTTAAAACCAGGTTGTTCATTGGAATAAAACTGCTGTATAGAGTGTGTAGCAACTAACCAGAGAAGGCACTATAACCTCTGTAAGGCCAGTCCCTAACCTGGGCACTCCCTATGCAATGCACTAGGTAATTTTTGGCCAGTTTATCTCTCTCAGCCTAATATATCTCAAAGAACTGTGAGGATAAAATGGGGGTAGGGGAAATGCTGCTAAATACATAGTTTAGAAAGCTATTACTCTCACTAAGGTCAAGCAAATATCTTGGAAAGAGGGAGATTCCAAGAATAATTATTGAATTAACCAAAGATGGCAGGTTCTATATGGTTATAGATACAACAATACAGGGGAAAGGTCTCAGCAACCAGTAGACTGACAGGACCAAATGTCCAAAGAGACCAATAACAAAATATTTTTTTTATTTTTCTATGAAAGTGCAAGTGCTATAGTGCAGTATATTGAACAAAAATTTCCTATAGGTTCTACTCCATACATATACACAGCAAACTCGATTCTGAACCATACAAATTGCACGATGGCCCTTTCATAGAAAAATAAAAAAATATTTTGTTATTGGTCTCTTTGGACCTTTGGTCCTGTCAGTCTATATGGTTGTAACAGGCCTTTTCTTCCAAATGAGGGAACCCACACAGCCTCCAATAATTTTGGGAAGTAGGTTTGTTTTGAAAGCTTCCCTTCAGTTATTAGATGTTCTTATGGTAATGAATGTAAATGCCTTTTTGTCTTTTTGTTTATTAAAATTTATTAGTGTAAAAACATTAACAAAAAGCAAACGAGAGAAAGTCATAGATTCAGAGGAGTTAGCTGTGTTAGTCTGTAGTAGAAAAAATAGAAAAGAGTCCAGCAGCACCTTTAAGACTTTCTCTCTTTAAAAAAAGAGAGAAAGTGACATCATCATGCAGGCATGGGAGTGTGTGCATGCTTCTCAGCGGACTGATTTGGGTTCCAGAGATGTGTGATCTGACCCATTTGGGGTCAAATTAGCCCACTGAGATGAGTGGGAGCACTCTTGGAGGCAGCATGATGATGGCACTCCCAGAGGTGACGTTGTGCCATCCCAGGAGCGTGCCCAGGAGGCCTGTTCCCCAATTTTTCCCCCTTGCTGGCTGGGTGAGTGGAGGTGGGAAGCAGAGGATGGGAGCAGGCGATCCTCGTCTCCACTGGGGGAATGGCATCCCTACCCTTTATGCCCACCCAGTTCATTGATTTTACCGTACCTTATAGGATTATTGTGAAGATAACATGGAATAGGAGAGAATGTTGCAAGCCACTTTGGGTCCCCCTTAGGGGGAAAACTGGAGTATAAATGAAGTAAATTAATAGTTATTAAGATGCATAGGCCAATGTGACCCCCACCTCCATCCCACCCTTGTCGCTTCTGGAGTCCAGGCAGCAGGGGCTTCAGAAGAAAAGCTGCTGCTGCTAATTGCCAAGGAAGGGAAGAAGGCAAGCGAAGGAATGGTAAAAACAAGACTAGTTCTCTGGAGTGAAAATGCCCTCCTCTGAAGTGATTTTGGAAACCACTACACAGATTTTGGAACAGTGACACGCACCCATACACATGTGCGCACACAACACAAACACACCGCTGTCTGGTCAACCAGGAATGTCACCGTAGTTGGGCTAGGGTTGCCAGCTCTAAGATGGGAAATTCCTGGAGATTTGGGGGGTGGAGCCTGGAGAGGGCATGGAGAAACCGCAGTGCCATACTATCCTCTTTCCAAAACATACTGATATAATGCCATACTGTTCTCTTTCCAAAGCAGATATTTTCCCAAGAGAAGTGATCTCTGTAGCCTGGAAATCAGTTGTAATTCTGGGAGATCTCCAGGCACCACCTGTAGGTTGGCAAGCCTAGTTTGGGCTGATGGTTACAGGGCCGGCGCGCCCATGGAGGCCAGGTCGGCGGTGGCCTCAGGCGTGCAGGCTTTGGAGGGGCGCCGGAGGGGGTGTTGGGGGCGGAGGCGCGCGCAGCGAAGCTGGCATGACTGGGATGCAGCTACTGCTGCAGCCAGCCAGCTCCGTGCTGCTGCCGCCACCGCCGCTGCCGCCACACACCCCAGCCAGCCGCAGCCTCCAGGTGTCGCCCCAGCAGTGGCTTGCGGCTTGTGCGCCCAGCTGGGGTGCGTGGCGGTGGCGGCACAGAGCTGGCTGGCTGGCTGCAGCAGCAGCAGCAGCTGCAGCCAGCCACACCAGCTCTGCTGCGTGCTCCTCCACCCCAGCCGGTCGCAGAAGCCGTGAGCTGTTGCTGGGGTGGCGCACGGAGCAGCCTCAGCACGCTGCCCCAGCAGCAGCTTGAAGCTTCTCTGCTTGGGGCTCCGCGAGCTGCCCAGCCCCCCTGTGGCGTGTGATGACATCTGTGATGATGTCATCACACAGTCTGTGGCGTGTGCATGCACGCAGAGCGCGCGCACTGCCTCAGGCGCCAGAACCTCTGGCACCGGCCCTGGATGGTTATAGTGCACAATGGGAATTTAAGTTCTTCATCATGCCCTCTGCCCTCTACCATCACTTGCTTGAATTGTGCTCCCCCCATTCTTTTTTTGCAGCTGCCTCCCACTGAGAGAGAGAAAATAAGTTGTCTCCTTTTCTCCAAATGGGAGCCAGAAGAAGCAGACAGCTTGGAGTGAGTGGGTGAGGCAGGGCAGGCAAAGCATCTTCACAACTATGAAGGGAAAGGAGGGGGGGGGAAACACACCACAAATGAACAAAAGTTAATTGCCCACCTTGCAGCACAAGGGAGGACCTCTACATGTGAACAATACAATTGTCCCTGCCTCTTTCAGGGAGGAGGAGACCACTCTGCTGCTTGAGGGAGCTTCATTTTCTCCTCCTGCCAGCTGGGGAACAATTGAAATGCTGGCACCGGCTACAGTTTGCCGTCCACCATCTCAATCTCCACAGCCAAGCCCTAGAGTTTGGTTTTTTATTTTCCTCCTTTCTCACTTGCTTTTAATATTTACCCTTGACCCGCCCCCCCCCCAACTCTGTCCCTTTGGAAGTGTTTTAATTAGAAAATACTGGACATTTGTATGTCCAGTATTTTCTCAAATTATTTCCCGTACAGCAAGTGCAAATACCAGAGTGTCTGGTTCAAAACCAGACATCTGACAATCCTACAAGGGCAATATTATCTACTTCAAGGTGTCAGGCAGAAGTCTTTCACATCACCTACAACCTAATCCTTTTCACTGGTGATGCCAGAGATGGAACCTGGAATCTTCAGTATGTAAAATAGCCATGACTCATTCCTTTGTCAAGCTACTTTAGTCAAGCAGTAGATTATTTCAACATTCTGCTGACGTTAGATCATACTTGATCTTTTCTGAATTTCCCTTCAGGTTATTAGTACATACCACTATGGATGTTATTTCTGTCAAATTTTTCAAGATACCAGTTTGCTGAACTAACTGTGATTATAATTAACAGAAAGAGAATTGTTAAAATTGGGAGAGTACAGCACAGAGTTTAGTGCTTTGCTTACAAATACAAGTCTCAATCTAATAAAGTTATAATCCAGTCCTGGGGAAATCAACCATATAATTAATGTTAGAGTGCTTAACATGCCAGCTGTTTGTCTCAATAAACTTCCTGATCAGAGTTTTCACCCATACATACTGTGCCCATGTGTAGGCAAACTCACGTGGGTGGGGAGAAGGGGGTCTGTGCTTGGTTATAAACAGGAGACCAGAGCCACGGCACTTCATTGCACTCCTTCTATAGGAATATTGGCTTGTCTCTATTTAGGGTTTGTTGGTGAATTGTACTTGCAGCCTTTTTGCCAGTCAGTGCCCCCAAGGTGGTTCACACCACAGAGCATTACAATAATACTAAGCATTTGTACAACAGTTCCAAAATACTTTGCACATCTTGTTGGCATCCTTATGGCAGGTAGGTAGAGAGAGAGTGGTTTGCCCATGACCACCTAGCGAGTCTGGCAGAAGCAAGGTCTTCCTGATTTGTAGTTCACTGTCTTAGTCGTTGTGTTGTCCCACTGTCAGACAGGCAAGCCAGCCTGCCTGCCATACCTGTGAATGTCTAGCTACTGGGGAGGGGATGGGTAGTAGTGTAGTTGCTTTCTTGCTTCCATGTGTCTTTGCTAAGCTTTGTTGGCATTTGAGCTGAGCAGTGTTATCAGTGCAGCTGGGACTGAGCGTCTGGGAACGGACCGACCTTGAGAAACTCAACTCTGCATCTCTGCCAGGATTCTTGCGCTTCTACAACTGACTGACGTTTGAACTGGGGGGGGGGGATGGGAAAAGACTGGGGTATAACTTTTCTGGGAGGACTTTGCTTTGCCATTCCAGGCAATTGCTATGTACAGTGTACTTCTAGGGAGAAAATCTCTAATAAAGACCTTTAACTCATTCACCTGTGGCTGATGACGTGGAGAGTCTGAGAGAATCCCCTAGGCCTGACATTTTGCCTGGAAGGGCACCAGCTGGCAGGTCACAGAAGCTCCAGTGCCGCAGAGGGTGAGACCAAATGGAGCATTGTTTTCCATAGTGGTCACTTTGCTGAACCCCCAGAGAGGGACAAATATCAGGGTAAGAGCCTTGATTGACTCGGGGTACAGCAGAGACTTGATCGCCCCTGCACTAGTGATGGGCTTGGGACTGGAGGTGGCGAAACTACCAGAGCCTCTGGTGTTCAAACAGATGGACGGGACAGTCAAAATGGAAAAGGGGAAAATTGTTTTACCTTGTTCTGTGGAAGTACTTTGACCAGAGTCAGAATGAGCGGGTTCAGGCCAAAGATGTAAAGAGCTGGTCAGAGCCTTCCACAAACGTTATGCTGACAAACTGAGGGAGGGGTAATTGTGTTATAAATGTGCTTTTGGGGGAGATAATGTCAGACAGGCAAGCCAGCCTGCATACTTGCCTGCCTTACCTGGGGATGTCTATCTACTGGGGGGGGATGGGTAGTAGTGTAGTTGCTTTCTTGCTTCACTGTGTCTTTGTTAGCCTTTGTTGCTGTTTGAGCTGAGCGGTGTTATCAGTACAGCTGGGACTGAGTGTCTGGGAACCAACTGACCTTGAGAAACTCAACTCTGCATCTCTGCCAGGATTCTCACGCTTCACAGCTCTGTGCCAACTTCAACTGACTGTCATTTGAACTGGGAGTGGGGAGGAGACTGGGGGTATAACTTTTCTGGGAGGGGTTTGCTTTGGCATTCTAGGCAATTACCATGTACAATGTATTACTATGTTCTTTCCTAATGAAAGAAGTCAGAAAAATAGTAATGTTTACATATGAAACCCAGATAAAATGGTAAACGTTATACTAAATAACATGGCTAGAGAAATGTGTAAAGCTGTGATTGCGGAGATACCATACAATGCAGAGTGCTTGATAGCAATGAAGTCTTGGGCAGCACTTGACTAAGCTACTGTGATGTCACAGAATGTTCCTAAACATTCCGTAGGGAGAGCCTGAATAATAGAATGCTGGCAGTTTACTTTCTAGGAAGAGAAACTTAGATTAGCTTGGAAAAAATAGCACTTATGTTCCAAGGACAGGAGGCATTGATAGGGAATTGAAAACAGAGTGGGCAAAGGACCCAGAAGGTCAGAAAATAAAATGGGAGAGAGCACAGAGTGGGAGTCAGAGTAACTGAAAAAAACAGGACAGAGTCAACGCAGTGTGCCACAACAGTAAAGAAATAAACAATGCTGGAGATTATTAGGGAAATAAAATGCCCCTTTACAGATCTATGGTGTATCCTCATTTGGAATACTATGTGCAGTTCTGGTCACTGTATCTCAAAAAGGAGATCCCTTTCCAGCTCAGCTGGAAAAAGTACAGACGAGAACAACCAAGATGGTTAAGGAGCACATTTCCTATGAGGAAATCTTGATCAGTCTGGGATTTTTCAGTTTAGAAAAGAGACAATTGGAGGGAAGGTACATAATGGTGTGTGTAAAGGTCCATCAAGTTGCTGCCAACTTATGGTGACCACATCAGGCAAGAGGTAACAGTGGTCACTTGCCATTGCCTTCCTCATTGTAATTACCCTGGACTTCCTCAATGGTCTCCCATGCAAATACTAATCATGACCAACTCTGCTTATCTTCTGAAAGCTAATGAGATTGTGCTACCCTGGGCCATCCAGGTGAGAAAATACCTCATAAAGGTTTATAAAATTATAAGGTTTATAAAAGGTTTATAAAATTATGGGGTAGAGAGTGCGGAAAGAGAATTTTTCTCTCTCATACAACATACTAGAACTCAAGGGCATCCGGTGGCATTGATGGGCTACAGCAAAGACTCTTTACCGTATATGGAATGAGAAATGCCAGATGTTCAAGCTGGATTCAGAAAAAGAAGAGGCACTAGAGATCACATTGCAAATTTATGATGGCTAATGGAACATACTAGGGAATTTCAGAAGAAAATCAGCCTATGTTTTATAGATTGCAGCAAAGCTTTTGGCTGTGTGGATCATGAAAAGCTATGGAGAGTGTTAAAAAAAATGGAGCTGCCACAACATCTAATTGTTTTGATGCGCAACCTGTATTCTGGACAAGAGGCTACTGTCAAGATAGAATATGAGAAAACAGAATGGTTTCCAATTGGCAAAGGTGTCAGACAAGGATGTATATTATCTCCCTACCTGTTCAACCTCTATGCAGAGTATATCATAAGGAAAGCTGGATTAGATCTAGATGAAGGTGGAGGGAAAATTGGTGGAAGACGCGGAAGATAGCGTCTTCTCGCGAGAGTTTTGTGTGATGTCGTGCAAAACTCTCACAACGTTTCAGCAGCAGGTAAGCAGTGTGAAAAGGGCCAGTGAAGAAAGCTGACATGAAGAAAATTGATTCATTTGAAATATGGTGTTGGAGGAGAGTTTTGCAGATACCATGGATGGCCAAAAAGACAAATAAGTGGGTACTAGATCAAATCAAGCCTGAATTCTCCCTAGAGGCTAAAATGACAAAACTGAGGCTATTGGTCACATCATGAGAAGACAAGATTCTCTAGAAAAGTCAATAATGCTAGGAAAAGTAGAAGGCAGTAGGAAAGAGGAAGACCTAAAACAAGATGGCTTGACTCAATAAAAGAAGCCACGCCCTCCAGTCTGCAGGATCTGAGCAAGTCTGATAGAACGTTTTGGACATCTTTTGTTCATAGCATCATCATAGGTTGGAGGCAACTTGACGTCACATAACATGCATTCACATGGGGTAGAGAGTGTGGAAATAAAACTTTTTCTCTCTCATACAACATACTCGAACTCAAGGGCATCCAGTGGCATTGATGGGCCGTAGATTCAGGATGGACCAAAGGGGATACTTTTTTATTCAATGCGTGATTAAAATGTAGAATTTGCTGCCAGAGGATGTAGTGATGCCCAGAGGTACAAATTGACTTTAAAGGGGCTTACACAGATTCATGGAAGATAGGGCTACCAGTGAATACCAGTAATGGTAACTCAAGGGATACTCCACATTCAGAGGCAGTAAACCTCTGAATACCGCTGCCAAGAAAACATCAGGGGAAGACTTTTTTTGGCCCTCCAGAGTAACTGGCTGGCTACTGTGTGAGACAGGATGCTGGACTGGATGGACCACTGGTCTGATCCAGCAGAGTTCTTCATATATTCTTACCAGTAACTGCGCACTAACTAATGAAATGACTGCAGAATGGGCATGATATGCATGGGCCATCTAGCTTCCAATAGTAACTGAGTTGCAATATTCTATTTTGGAGGTTTTTTAGCAGGCTGTTTTATGGCCTGGATGCTGCTGTTTTTATGATTATTGCTGTTTTATGGGTACTGAGTTTTTCTTCTGGTTATGTTATTTATGCCTCTTTATCTACAATTATATGGCTGGTTTTTATTGTTGGGTTTTATGCCCTTCTTGTTTGTTTTTCTTTGTTAGCTGCTACTAGCAGCCTCTGGAGAGGCAGCCTATACATCTACAAATTAAAGAAATGCAGCAATTGTAAATGGAGGTGATTTTTAAGAAATTAGCAACATTTTGGAAGGAGTGCTGGAAAGAGGTTAAGAAAGGGAGAAGGTTTTCAGCACTGACAAAATATTTTCAAAAACGGTAGTTCTGGCTTAGCCATTCTCCTAGATCATTCACTACGTAAAGCTCCCATCATGCATCAGCATCTAATGGTGCACCAGCTTGGCAGTTTTTGCACCTGATCCTACATACTTATTTATTGTCCACAAATAGGATGTTAAGTAAGGCTTGCAGGCTGTATCAATACAAAAAGCCTGCATGCAAATTTGCAAAGGCAAAGAGTGACAGGAACACAAATGTGGTTTCAGCAGCAAATCATGATGACAGTTATTAGATGTCAATGGGAAACTGCAAAGGCAGCTGTTAAGTGTGAAAATGACACTCAATGCTCAGATGGCTTCAAGTTCATTATTTCCTTCCATGAGAATCAGCACCCTCTCAAATGCCATGTTAGCTCCAGTTTGCCCTGCCATACTGATTAGGGTTTAAGTAAATAAAACGTATGGATGACATCTCCAGGAGAATTTTTTGTGATGCTATCAAACGAGCTACAATTCTTGGGTCAGCCAAGGTCTTAATCTTCTGTTCTCAGGAGTAGAGATGGGCACGGAACGAAAAAAAAATGAACCGCTCAGTTTGTTGTTTGTTAATTTCCACAGAACACGAATTTAACAAACTCACCCAATTTCCGAACCAGTTCGAGGTTCAGGGTTTGGGGGGCCAGGAAGGCCCCCTTCTTGCTCAGAAAAAAGCAACCTTTTCCCAAACACCTCCCCAGTCCCCAGTCAGTAAGAAAAATAAAAAAGCAAGAGAAAAGAAAAGAGGCCTTTCAGCCCCTTTTCCAGCAGCCAGAAGTGCAGGCCAAAGATCCAAGTTCCAATCCCAGTCCCAACACCACAGCCAGCCACCAAGTTCTCCTCCCTCTCCCACTCTAGAGAAACTAAAACCAGGAATCACACGGCTTCCCCTATTTATGGGAAAAGCCAAGAGATTGAACAACACAGGAGCACTCTGGTTGGTAGAAAAACCTGCCTAACATGGTTTTGGGAGGAAGAGATTGGTGTTACCGTGGCTGCTGAAGGCTCATCTCCTCAGTTGCCTTGGAGATTCTAATCCTCCCCCCCTTTTCCTGGCTGGATAGGCCAGAGTGGGAGCTCTCTAGTTGGCAGGGACAGCTGCCAATCAAACCTGGAGGCCTCAGATTGGGGGCAAGCTAAAGACTGCAACTGTTGCCTGGGCAAGGGAGTATTTGGTGCCAAAAGTGTCCGAACCGGCAACAGAACGATAAGAAACGTTCGTTTGGTTCGTAAAAACACAGGCCCACAGAACGTGTGGTTCTTTGACAACGAACCAGCCATTCCGTATGGAATTTTGTTCCGTAGTTCATTTTGTGCCCATCTCTACTCAGGAGAGATTAGAAATGAATATTGAATTCCAGATTTGTGGCCTGTCCACTTTGGTGTGCAATACAAACCTGGAAGCAGATGATCTGAAGTATCTGCCCAGATTTGGCAGTCATACCTTGAAAGTGATGGGATGGATCTCAGTGGGACACTTGTTTGATCCATGGGTTCCAACTGTATCAGAAGCCTTCCTGAAATAGATGCATGACACACTGAAAATAACATGAGGGGAGGGCTGCTAACCTCCAGGAGGTCTCTTTGAATTATAATGATCTCCAGAGTCTAGAGATCAGTTCCCCTGGAAAAATGACTGCTTTGTAGGGTGAACTCTGTGGCCTTGTACCCTGCTGAGATTCCTCAACTCCCCAAACCCTGCCCTCTCCAGTCTTTACCCAAAATCTCCAAGAATTTCCCAACTTGGAATTGACAACTCTGAGATCACAAATCAGCCTAGCATGGCTTGAAATGTCCCAGGGCTATTTTGCATGGCCACAAGCCTGGGTTTTTTTTTGTTTTGTTTTTTGTTCCATGCAACGCACAGAACAGCAACAGTTAAACTATTTCCTTAAATGACAGAGATCATCATCATTCCAACTCTTGCTTTGTTTGATCAAGAAGTAATCTGTGCACTAGTCTGTACTGCATATATTCCAATATTTTTACACCAACATTTCATTTATATATTTGCATGACCATTGCATATGGTACTTACTCTCTTCTACATGAGCCTGACTGCTATTTAAGATGATCAACAGAGGCCTTTTTATGTACCTCAGCACACAGTTAGGCGGCTAGCCACTAAAGACAGGGTTTGTGAAATGGCAGCTCCTCACCTGTGGATTGGAAGTTCCACCTCACAGATGTTTGCCTGGCACCGAGCTTGTCTAGCCTGAGGTGCTAGCTTAAGGATTTTCTTTTCTTTTTCCTCATTTTTGATTGATGGTTTTGTCTGCTTTCTTGCTTTTGTCTGACACATTTTTGCTGACTTTATGTTAATTTTTACTGCAGGGTTGCTATTGTGCTGGTTTTATTGTTAGGGGTTTTAATGTCTTTCAGCTGCTTTGTTTGTGTGCAGTTAAATTCTTTTATTGTTTATTGTTTAATTGCTTATTAATATGCTATAAATTGCTTTGAGAGCCATGGGCTGAAAGTCATGTTATTTTTAAAATAATAAAGTGTATATTGCTTTTTAGTCTTGATTCAGTGCATGACTTCTGATTAATTTTCATATGATGTCATGTCATCTGAATACACACACGCCTCAGTCCAGCAAAACTAAGCACCTTTAACTTCCACTACCTTTACAGATTAACTGAAACCAGTGATGTTTATAAGTGCTTAATTTGTTCTTCATCATGTGTGTGTAAAGTGCCATCAAGCTGACATAGTGATCCCATAGGGTTTGCAAGGCAAGAGACAAAAACAAACAATTTGCCATTGTGTGCCTCTACACAAGACCAAGAAGCCTTGGTCTTCCATGGTGGTCTCCCATCCAAGTACTAACCAAGGCCAACCCTGCTTAGTTTCTATGATCTGATGAGATCAGGCTAGCCAGGGTTAGGGTGGCCTTGATACATTTACATAGTAATATAAAATCAATATTTCTCTTTGGTTTCCTTCATTATTTGGCCATCTGGTGAGAAGAGGGTTTTTTATTATGCTATTTAATTTGATTCCTCCACCCACTTTGACAAAGATTCATACGTACTATTGAAACTAGCACTTTTCTTTAATATAAACATGTTTTATTTAACTGATTGACATTTCTATAGTGATGTTCTATATGTCTGAGAATCCTGAATGTTGCCATTGGCACAGGGTAGAAATGGTACATTAGCTTAGTCAGAGGAGAAATGGACTTAGACCATGGCGTCAATGGACCTAGAAGGCTGTAATTCTGTTTAGGATGGAACTGTAAAATTGGAGAAACTGTGACCTTTCACTTAGCAGAAAGCTCATCCCTCAATGAAAAGGCTAACTCGGTGCAGAATTTAGGGCCATTATGATATCGCAGCCAGTGAACCAATCAGTTCCTGCTATGCTGTCTCCCACATGTTTGAACATTCCAAGTTCCAAAAGACAAGCTGGAACTACCAAAGGAAAAAAGATGAAGCAAAGCTAGCTAAGAATAAAGAAGGGAATGATTTCCCTCAATCTGATGGTCAATTTTCTAATTACTAATGATAATAAAATTGTTTCCTAATTTATGAGGGGTGCTACTATTTAAGAGAACCTAGTAATTTTTATAGATACTCAATAATCATGAAAAAGACCAATGTTACAGTTAGTGGAGTAATACATTTCCTCAGCATACCATACAGCTGAAAAACAGTTTGTTTTTAAGCCCTAGGATGGATATGTATATGTAACTGAATTATAGACTGTCCTAAGAAGCATTTTACTTAGTACCACATATGGTTGTTAGTTAGAAAAGATTTGAAAGGATACTAATGAGTAGGTCATGGTTAACATGTCATTCCTTATACATATCTCTTTGTATCTGTCAAGGACAGCCCCATTAGAAAAATAAGCTGTTGATTCAAAGCTATCACACTGATGGATTTCGGCACTTTACTGAGTTGTCTCCTGAAGGGGGCAGCTGTTAAGGCACTGTTTCTTTTGTTCATCTTTGAGTTATTTTCATGCTTTTTTTTTTTTTACTTTGGCAAACATTTGTGGGACCATGTGATGCATAAGCATAAGCCACAAAAGATGGGATCTTTTTGTTTAAAGAATCAGTGGTTATCCTCTTGTTGACACTATAAATTCTTCCATCTTCCCCATCTAGCCATTTATAATAGAAAACTGATGCCACTGTCCTCCACCTGTTCTTAGCTAATAATATAATTACCCCGGCTCAAGGGCATATAAAATGGAGAACATAATACATGCTAGACTTTCATTAGGAGCTATATTAGAATGAATGCCTTGACCACGTATGAGTCAATCGGTTATTTTATTTCTTATCTCTGTAAATGCTGCACACACACACATAAACAAACAGATATTTTGCATATACATTAAAACTTCTCAGGAATTTGATGTTGTTCCCCCCTACCCATGAACTTTAGTAATTAGTGTATTCACAAATCACGCTTAATATAAGGCTTAAATCACGTGCTCTAGTGATAATAATAAATCTTTGCATGTACATGGCACTCCAGAGTGTTCACAGCATTTCACGTGTATGATCTCAGTAAATAAACTGAGAAAACACTTTGAACAACCAACTGCCAAAGGAAATGTATATTACAAACAATGCAGAAAATGGAATTACAAAGGCAGAAAACAAAGCAGTAAAAGCAAGATAATATCAAGAAGAACCTTTGCAGTAGACTACAATCCTATTTTATTACAAAGGTGCCCTTCTCAATTATTCTACTTCAATTCTAGTGCCTTTATAAAAATGCTTTCCTGAACATTTCTGTTTTGCACATTCCATGGAATGATAGAAGTGTGGGAGCCTTCCTAAGTTCCTTGGACAGGTCTTCCCACGAGGTTAGCTCATCTGTGATCCTATATATGGTTCCAAGATGTAGGATCCAAAGGTTCCAACCCTGTCAAACAGTGAAATCCTAAGCAGAGTTGCAGCCTTCTAAATCTGCTGAAGTCTATGTACTTAGATGTAAGTAACTCTGTTTAAAATTGTAGTGAAAAGACCCCCATTCTGGGCAATGCCGCCTTTTAAAAAATCACATCTTAGGCTGCATTACACGTCACAAAATGAAGTGATAAGACTACTGAGGTGGTAGAATGGACTGTACTTATGTACCAACAGATGAGGGATTACATTTTCCAAAGTCCGCTTAAATGTATAATTGTCTATAATTCATCCAGTAGGTTAGGATAGAACCTTTTCCCTTGCTATACTGACATTTTTCCAGGGAATTTTTATATGGAGGAACATTCAGAATATGATCCTCTCCCGCAGCACTATGCTATTCTTCCACTTCAGAATTCTACTGCCGTATTTTGCTGTGTGTGTAGACTGAGTTTTATGCAAAGGAGAATGTGTGAGTTTTAATCATGCCCATTCAAAGCAAAGCTGTAGAGTTCCAGAGAGAGGACTGAATCTAAGGGAGGAATATACTGACATGGCAGTTAAAACACAGAAGGAGAATAGAAAGACAGAATATGCGAGCTACAAATAACATTTTCCAAAATGCAAATAGATTACGTTTGTACATCAAATAACCACAATATAGCTATTGAGATACAATTCAAAATACATAAATGACAACTTAAAATCTGAAGAATTCCAAAAGGAAGCCAAAGAATTAAAGTGACTCAGTGAATAGCTGACCATTAAGCCCTCATCCATACACTGTGAGAATAATATACCAATAGCAATTGTCTTGTGACTGAAATTTACAAATTGGCTGAATGATTGAAAACTCATCATGAAACACAGATGACTAGAAGAACTGAAAGCATAGACGTGTCAGAAGCAGAACATTAACCTGGTAACATACCTCAGATCTGGGAGATTTCTTACCAGTCAGAACTATATGGATGAATGTTCTAAGCATCTTATATTAAAGAATTTATAGCTGGAGTCAGTCTGGGCTTTGGATAATATTCATGACTAAAATAATATTAATGCACAATGTTAAATACAGGATAATGGAGGAGGGAAAAATTATGTTGTGAACCACCTTGGGTTCCCCCATTGGACAGAAAAAATGGGATATAGATAAATAAAACAGGATATAGATAAAATGGGATATAGATAAATAAATAAATTGGAAAGTATTTCTTCTTGCTTATTGTGTTCTCGCTGATTGTAATATTTTTGAGTATATGAATTCTGTTGAAATAATAACAGCCACTGTTGTTCTTGCCACAAAACTGTATTGTTCACTTGAGAGTTATTTTCTTTCTCATGTCTCTGGTTTGTCCACATGAAATCTGCCGTGCATTTTCTTGAAAGCCAGTAAAGCAACCGCTGTCAGACTGAGATGTTGATAGGTTTAGTTAACACTCTGAGGTTTACCTGCCAGGATCTGTTTAAAATAGTTCTCCAAGGAAAGGCTCCTATGAACAATGAGATACATGGAAACAAACATACAGAAAAATTCAATAGGTGGATTGTTTTAGTGCAGCAGAGAGCTAAGGAAAAATCTGTCTAATCTCTGTGGAACCACTGGAATCACAATCTCTTTAATGATTCATATTTCCCAGCTACTGTTCAAATTTAGGTCCAAACTAAACATTACAGGAGATGTCACCAAAACAGCATCTCACCATCTCTAGTAGCAATGTCTAGTAATACAAAATGTGTGATTTATTTTATTTGCATCATTTCTCTTCAGCTCTCTCCAGCAGAGGCTCTCAACTATACACAACTTTATATATATATATATATTAAGTTACATACAATAATCACACACTGAATCACATTTTAAAATACCCAACAGAAAAGCATTTAGCAGAAATCCTATGTAAATAAGTATATCTAGTGAGCATCAGAAACTTAGCACACTGAGTGCCAGCCAAACCTCCATTCAAAATTTGAATGGTTGTCTGCAAGATGAATCCTGGTTTCATGGAGTAATCTTAGTTAAAATAATCCATGGCTATGCATTATATCTGGTGGGCTTTTGTGTGAGAGTAAAAGGTTTACAACACACACGCAAAGAGTCCCTGTTTTCATTATGAAATGTTGTAGGATATGGACCAGCACTAGCTCCTAGATGGAGATTGTGAGGGGAGGGAGGTGGAGACCTACCTGATCAACATTATGCCAACACCACAACATCAATTCTGGCGTGAACTGGAAATGATGCCATTGCATCAGTGCAAAGCCCTAGGATTCACCTCAAACTCTATGGTTAATTCTGGTTTGCGATGTTGCATGTTGGTACAATGCTAAATCACCTCCCTCATTTCCCCACCACCATCCTGACGAGCGATGATGGGGAATTCGGGGAGGGGGGGTCCAGGGCTAGAGATCTCCCGCTATTGTGAGAGACTTGGTCACTCTATATGGACCCCATATTTCCTGTAGATGTCATTTTGGTAACACCTGTCATATCAGGAATAATTCTGAGAAAGATTACTTTGATAAAATCACTGCTGCAACTTATCCATCAGCCTAGCACTACCTAGTTAAAAACATACATAAGGAAGATTTGTTTTGAATACAATGATTGGAATGATTTTAAGGATGGTAAGGGCCATTAGCTTAAAAAAAAGAATGTCAAAAGTTAGAAGAGCAACGAGCAATGTTAAGGCTAAATGTTCAGTGACCATGAGAAAGCTAGAAGGTGCCAGAAAGGCCTTAGATTTCTGAAGAATAAAAAAGCTGTAGGAAAGCAATTTTATGAGAAAGGCATCTTCCTGTCAGGGAGGAAGGGAGTTGCAAGGTGCTTGAGAAATGGAAAATAAAAAAGAATGCAATTAAAACGAAATATGAATAAAGATCAGGTGAGAGAGGATGTCACCCCTTGGCCTTTGGAACCATATTTCTGCTGTCTCCTGAAATTATGCTTTTCCTGAAACAAAGGAACAACGTTACGGAAAAATGGGTGCCAGGTACTTTAGGAAAATGAGACACAGTGAAGCGGATAAAAGAAACAAAGACAATAGCAGTCATCTGCAATAAACCAAAGGCAGCTGAGGTTCGAGACAAAAGTAAAAATTCTGAGCCAGCAAGATGACTGAAGCAGGGGAAGGAAGGAGGGGAAGGTGAATCACAATAACATTTGAAAGACATTGGCCTGAATATTCATCAGTGTCACCACGAGCTCAGCTAAGTGGCCTTGTCTCAGTTATTATGAAGTTTCGCTTGAAGATGATAAACAGGGGGAAATGGTTGCATGCATTCAGCGCAAGCTGACTGGCTCACACACCTATG
The DNA here is from genome assembly GCF_028583425.1 of Eublepharis macularius. Lineage (NCBI taxonomy): Eukaryota > Metazoa > Chordata > Lepidosauria > Squamata > Eublepharidae > Eublepharis > Eublepharis macularius. Next base: position 191,032,312 of record NC_072790.1, read on the forward strand.
ACCGGTCTTAAAAGTACCAGCATGTCATCTGATAGCTATTACAGAAGAATATTGTTTTAGTGCACAGCAGACACAGTTTGGCAACACAGACCTTTATGTATAGAATCCACATTTATAGCAGCAAGTAACCTGGAACTGCTACACAATAGACCAGATGGACAGTGTGGTGCTGTGATTTGGAGAGACTTGCCTTCCATTAATTCATTAAAATAAGCCCTGGCTCTCAGAGCCCTAGCAATGACTCTGCTATTTCTTTTCACTTTAGAAAGGGCTGAAGGGTTTCTTAAGGGATTAATCCTGCATGGCATGATGAAGGTACTTAAGGTAAATGCTTCTCTCACTGCTTCCCTCCCCCACTCCATCCTGTTCCAGGATCATCCAGGCTTCTGCAACAAAGTGCTGTTTCTGTGCTTCGTTTTTAATGGAGACTAGGAAACTATTGGCAAAGAGACAACTTTATCTGAATGTAGATGACCCAAAATCTAAGCACTCCATCTTGCAGTGTGTGTCTATCCATTTCCTCCAATCATCTTCTCTGCTGTCGGGCAGGAGCCACTGGAATTTTGGGGGGCTGTTCTTCTCCGTTCCTGTTTTGCTATTTGATCTCTTGAGTTTGCTTTTGTTCTGATCCTTTTCAAAGCTGCTGGGGGAATGGAAGGCGTGCTATGGGGATTTATATAAAAGCCTGATAATCTAGGAGTCTGGAGATATGTCGTTTGGCTGACTTCAAAGTCAAGGATGAGAGTGAGAGAAAGCATCAGACCATTGCTGGGCCCATGCTGATTCATTTCCAAATGGAAAAGGAAGGAGAGAGACACAACCCTGGCAAATTCTAGGACCAGCAAATGCTGTCAGTAGCTGCTAGTTTCTGAACTTTAGCTCTGTGCAGATGTAGAAAACTGCATACACTAGACGTGCCTACAGAAGATTAGATTCTTGCTCACTTCCCCAGCCCTGACACCCATGTATTCAGCTGAACATCTACAGCAAGCCCTGTGTGTGTGTGTTATGTGCCAGCAAGTGGCTTCTGACTTATGGTGAGCCCATGAATTAACCATTCCAAAATGTTCTGTCATTAACAGCCTTGTGCAGGTCTTGCAAACTGAAGGCCATGGCTTCTTTTATTGAGTCCAGCCATCTCATTTTGGGTCTTCTTTTTTTCCTACTACCTTCCACCTTTCCTAGCATTATTGCCTTTTCTAGTGAGTCTTGTCTTCTTATGATGTGACCAAAGTATGAAAACCTCAGTTTTCTCATTTTAGCTTCTAGGGAGAATTCAGGCTTAATTTGATCTAGAACCCATATTTGCCTTTTCGGCAGTTCATGGTATCGGCAAAACTCTCCTCCGGCACCACATTTCAAATGAATCAATTCAGCAAGCCCTACATGTATACAAATTTACATTCTCAGCTCCCCTTGTGATTGGGAATGCTGCTTTTTGCAACTTTTCAAATTACATGGAAGAGTGTATGTGCCTATATTAGTGCCTATGTTCTCTGTATCTGTCAACAGCGCACATGATTTTTAATGTCTCTGCAGAGCCATGTGATTATCAATTAAGGCAAGTTTTCCTTTAGGAGAACTTGCAGTATCAAAGAAGACAGCACAACTCGTAACAGTATCCTCCAAACCCCTTTATTGGAGGAGGAAGTGCTTTCAGAGAACGTGATCAGGAACAACACAGGGAAATTCAACCCTTTCTCTGCTGACTGCTTCCCTGTTCCAAATCAGCCCCACGCAGCTCTCCCCACTGTGATTTAAACATGTGTTTTCCACAGTGAAAACTCTGTAGCGTGAAAAGCCATGGGGGGGGGGGGAAGGGACTTGGAGTGGGAAATGGCAGGTGGGAAATTGTTGTGCCATTTCATTCCAGTGGTTCTGTGTTCCCAATCACACACCCAAAGTGGCTTTTCTCTAAATAGGCTCTAGCTGAACAATTACATGCAATTTGCATGTAATGTGTAGTTTTTAGACCTATAGTACTCATTATATCAAAGCTGCTAGAGAATTCAGATCCAAATTTCCTGCAAGCAGGTTTGGTAAACTTTCTTAATCAATGCCCAATTTGCTCCTTCGCCAAAAATCTAAGCTGGAGAAGCCTTGATTAGAATTTATAAACAGAGCAGAATGCTTAATTTACCATTCATCCTTAAAGCCTGGCAGTCTCAAGCATTATAATATTTTTCTTTAAACACCTATTTAGAAATATGATGATGTGAATGAATAGAAATATTAAGCTAGCAGCTCTGGGTTTGGGGCTTAATTTTTATTCTGGGTCAAGCTGAAGGACTTCAAAACCAAGAGAAAGACCCTAAATTCCCTTCTTTTGGATTTTCAGAAGTTGGCAAGCATAATTTAAAATGGAGATGTGATGCTGCCTTATTTGCAATAAGGCCATTGGTCTGTTTAGCTTGTATTGTCTACTGTTAATAGCAGCATCTAGCTAGGGTCTCAGTCAGAGAAAGCGCTACCTGAGATATCTGGAGATACCAAGGACTGAACATGGGATCTTGTAGGTGATAATAATAATAATAACTGCGCTTTTGTACTGCTCTTCTAGGCAGATTAGAGCGGTGAACAAAGTCAGTGTTATTATTATCCCCTCAATATACCTGGGATACTGGGGCTGAAAGGAGTGGCTTACCCAAGGCCACCTGCTGAGCTCATGGCAGGAGTCAGATTTGAACCAGCAGAGTGCTGATTCATAACCCAGCCACTTAACCACTATGCTACACATCTACTCTACTACTGAATCATGACTAGGTTTGCCCAGCAACCAGTGGGAGACTGGGAGAGTGGGGACATGGGGGCTCCCAGAGGCAACATCATGATATCACTTGTGGGGGAAACCCAGAAGTTACATCAGTCCTCCATAGCAATCACTAAAAACTCTATGGATGTCACTTCTGGGTTTTCCTCAGAAATGACATCACACGGTCAGGCTGACAGCCATTTTTTTTCTCCACCAAGCTGAGCAGTGGTGTGAAATGAGAGTTAGGGGTGGGGAATCTCCTGCCTCTACTGGGGCTTGGCAGCCCTCCCTTTAAAGTTGTGCAGGACTGATAACTCAGAGGAAAGCAGATTGAAGACAAGGTATTTGAGAAATAGACTATGGCATCCTGAAAAAGGGTAGACTCTGACCACTTACAGCATTTCATCTCCATCTTCATGATCAGTCAGCCCAGCATGGTGCAATGGCGTCTCCCAGTTCACCCTGGGGATGCAGCTCCATTTTGTAAAGTCAGTTCCTACCAATGAAACCCTTTGAACAGTGCTGTGTGGGCCTGAATCTGCACGGAACCACTACATCATGGAGGGAGGAGAGGCTTCTGCCTCCCCCTGTGCCTTTTTCTGACCTGAAACAGCACTGCGGGGCAGGGGGGGGATTATTTTCCATTTTGGGTCAGAAAGAAAGCTGCTGTTAATTCTATTTCAGTGGAATAAAAATTCCTAATGGGTTTTCTACTTACCACTGTCGTATTTCTACTTTAATTGATTAAATTATTTTATTGGTTACTTATTTGTTTAGAATAAGGAGTTTTGCTATTTGTTTCTTTTGATTCTTTGTTCTTTTGTTTATTAGACAATTAAGATAATAAGGTGTCAGAGTCATGGATATAATTTTCAAGGGAAAAAACAGGCAGGGTTTGCAAAAACTTGTTTGTTTGTTTTTCCCGTGGCACTTTGAATCTGTCTGATTTTGCTCTCAATTACTCCTCTCTAAATGAATCTATCCAAGTGTAAATGCCCATAGACCTGAATCTGGTCCCCTTGTTTGCCATTTCCACTAAATGCTGTCAAAGAAAACATTGCCAAAAATAACCAACTAGTAAATATTAATTTATACTGAAAATCCAGACATCATTTTCACACTGAGTTATGAAATACAGCCAATGGACACTGGTGCACAGATAGATAATGGACTGCAGCAATGCCAAGAACATACCTGGAAAGGGCTACTTGAGAACAGCATGGCAGCCAGGAGGAGTGATGTATGAACTCTTATTTCCCCACCCCCAGCAATTAAAGAGGCACAAATGAAAATTTTCTTCATTCTTTTATACCTCTGTCTGGCTCCCTAAAATATGACCCATTGCTGTGGTATATATTTTCCACTGTGGCCCTTCTGCAAAGCAGCTGTTTCATAGTCAGATAGTGGAATCTGTAACCAGCTGCTTCAGCTTACTCCTGGCTTATGCTGCCGTAGGTTAATAGAAAGTGAGGCAGGAGAAAGGCCTAGGCCAGCATAAGGCAGAAATAATGGCTTCTTCTGCCAAAAGGGAGTGTGGGATAAGAACTTTAATGGGCAAGCAAACAAAGGATGAGGCCGAAGCCTGAGGCGCTTCAGTGGCTTGGCAGCTGAGAAGCAATTCTGGAACAAGCGTAGCCACAGACTCACAATTTGCAATGAATGCATGACCCACATGCCAAAAAAACTTTGGCTCTGTCTAGTTCTGTGTGCATGTGTACATCTATATTCCCTCATACCAAATATTTGTTTGCGATAATCGTGTGATAAATAATAGGGCCGCATAATAAACTGTATACATCTATGGGCCATTTTGCCAGCTCATCTATCTCCACTTGGATTTCCAAACAAGGCCTCCTCCTGCTCCCAGTCAGGCAAATATTTATCCATGTTTAATTTAGCTCAGTGATGTCGGTATTACTCAGATTCTGAAAAGGAGGGGGATTGGGGATAGTAGGGATTTCAAGACTGGAGAGGAGGTTGTTTGTCTGCTTAAGGGACATCGATGAAGTTTGGGATCCTTGTTTAGTATCCTGAATTTATATATGGATCATTTCAAGCATGGTACAGAGACGCCTGTGAATTCACTTTTACCTGGCCCCAAATGTTAATTAAAAAAAACTGTTAAAAGAAATGTTCTTAGAAAAAGAAAAAAAAACACGGTTTCACATTTTAAGTATCTGAAACAATCATTGCTATCATGTTTCATTCCTTTTTTCGGATTTTGTTTTTTTGTAACACATGCCCATAGAGGGGCACATAAAAATGTCTATATTTGTATGTAATGCTTTTTAGGCATATGCAACAGTGGCAAATGAGGTTGTGCAGGGAGGGGACTATGGTTCAGTGGCAGAGCACTTGCATTGAATGCTTAAAGCCCCAGGTTCAAAATCTGGCATCTCCAGTTAAAAAGAATAGTTAGTAAGTAAGATGAAAGAGCTCCGTCTGAGACCATGGAGAGCTGCTGCCAGTCAGAGTAGGCAATCATGACCTTGATAGACCAATAGCGTGATTCCGTCTAAAGCAGTTTCATGTGCTCATGTGAGGCAAGAAGCTGCTGCTGCAGAGGCACGCTTGAGGGTAACAGGTGTCTAAGAAGGAATTATCAATCTTATCAATCTTGTGATTGTTGTTATGCCTGCAAAGGTTGTTGTTGATAATGATGATGATGATGATGGTAACAGGTGTCCAGTGCATTTACCAGCAGGAGATAATGGGGCAGTGCAGGCAGGGGGGCAGATGGAGTGAGCACTGTGCAGGGATACAACTGCCACCTACCATATGGGTTGACATCTCTCAGTTCCTGTAGTTTAATGGCATCAGCATCCCACCTTCTCTGTTGCTACCCAGTGGCAGCGCCTCCCCCTGCCTCATATCCTGTAGTGCACTATCTCACTGGCCATCATTGTAACTGTGTAGACACAGCATTACATATAAAGAAATGTGTTTGTATGTGTACTTATTTATATGCCCAAAGAAGCTTACAATACCCAACAAGAATAGCAATCTAAACAGCAGCTATACAATAGCAGCAAATAAAAGCAGTCACATTAAAACAGCAACAATAAAACAATCCTGTTAAAAGGCTACAACACCAAATATGTGGACACTTTGCATTTCACTGCATGTACACGTACATGCAGGAGGGCTACATGTAGGAGGGCTGCAAACCCCTCTATTACTTGCTGGCACCTCAAAAGCTGGTGTGAGGGGGAATGGTGTGGATGTGCTGGTATGCGATATTACTTACAGCAAAAACCAAAACATGATGTTAGGGGAGACACTCTAGGACTTGCCAAAACTGTACGGTTTAAGGGGAGGTGATGTTGTGTGCCAGCATGATGCATGCACACCTGTCTCCACCCCCAACTCCTCCTGGATGTGCCAGGCATCCCTATATACATTCCAATAAAAGACAGTACTCTGAACACATCTAGGGTGCAGAGTGGCACCCACAGGATTAATCTCTTCCTATGTATCCTGTGGATGGTGCTACTTCTTGCTGCTAGAAATGGATAGTGGGAGTGGGGTGGAGGAGAAGGAGAAGGAGAATCTGTGGCATGCTGCCTCTCAGTGACTTGACAAACACAGGGGGGAATTAATGAGACCAGACTGAGTACACTGGGGAATTAACAAGACAAGACACTTAAGGACTATAAGGAGGCTTTATTATAACTAAATAAACACACAACAGAATGGCAATAAAAATAGAGACCGGGAAACATACTATAGATGTCACAGAGCAACATAATGAGACATTTGCCTTCCCAGTTCCCATGTTATAAACTTAGACCAAGACACTTAAGAACTAGAACAAGTCTTTATGAGCAGTTAAATGAACAAAGGAACTGAAACCAAGACACAAACACAACAAACAAAAACAACAAAAAATATAGACAAAATGTAATAGTCACTGGCACACATTCCATATCACAAGCAGTTATAGATCTAGGCCTGCCATACAAAAGAGATTTCAAAGTTAGTAGGGGCAGCGATGGGTGGATCTTCTGTGTATACTAATGTATGCTTAAGTGAGGGTGTGCCATAGGACCAGTCCTTAAGAATGTAGTGGTTGAGATGCCTTCTGCTGGAACTTCAATGTGATAGACCAGTCTTTCCCAGAAGAAAAGGGTCCTGGGAGAAAGGAAAGGCAATGGGCAGAGAAGGAACCAACAGTTAATGACATCTGGGGCTAGAAAATGGTGAACAGAGCCCCAAAAGTATGTGAAACCCAGGAAAAACATGAAAAGCAGAAAGAGGACAAAAAAGAGAACAATTACAACCTAAAAGTAAGGCAAATAAAATCTGTTTTGGAGGGCTCCAATATACTAGAGTTACCCATACAAGATGCAAATCAAGTTGTTGACCATGGACCCTTTGTAAGTGTAAACCTTTAGATTGGCTCTAGCTATAATTGGGGCATATGGTACTTGACTATGCAGCAGCAAACCAGTAGATGAATGATAGATTGATTTCAGGCTGCCAGGTGGAGACAGGGGTGTATGGTCCCTCGAAAAGTATCCTTAATTTATCTTACGATAGTTATGTTAACACCTCTGTGTTTGGTATGAACATCAGGGCAGATACTGCAGATGAGAAACACTTCACTTCTTTGATAAAACAAATAGTTTGATGGGTTATTCAACAATGTCCTGGAAGAATATAAAGAACTGAGATCTTAATGAGTTAAAGTGGATTGACTGGTATATACATCCCCTAATGAGTTAAAGTGGATTAACTGGTATATTTTGGGTCTGACGTATGAACCATTATATTTATATAACTTAAAATGACTATGTTAACTAACTATTGCTCAAAGGCTTAATTCTTGTGTTCATAAACAGGAAGCAGGGGGAGAAGAAAGACAAGGGCAGCATGAGGGGGGCATTTCTTTTTCTGAAAGCCTTGATGCCTTTTTCCTTTGCATATCTGGGGGGGATAGAAACCCCCCAAACCTTATCTCTAGGGTGCTGGATTCTATTGTAGATGCTATGGGCCTGTTTGTGGATCAGCGACCTGGATGTGCGGGCCAGTAGATGAAAGGGACTAGGGGTGTGCAGCAATGGATCCAGGTATCAGGAATACCATAAATATTTGACATTCCTGATGTCTGGGTCAGATCTTCTGTTCATATCCAGTTTTATTCAGAAAAACTTAATATATTTGGCTTTATTCCCTATGGGTAAAACTATCTGAGGGCTGGCAGGGTTCTGTTTCAAGAAACTTCACCAAAATTGCAGAGAACCTAGTCCATCCCATCCACGAAAGACCTCACAAGTTCCCGGAAGATTGGACCTGGGGTCCAATTCTATGGGCCCCTGAACAAGGCATGCCCAGCCACCCTCCATTGTTTCCTATGGGGGGAAAATTCTAAGGTGTTCCAGGACAAAGAAACCTTAAACAAACACACAGGGGTAACCCTTGGCCAAAATCCAGTCCCAATGCAAGTCCCAATGCAAGCTGAACCAAATTGAATCGCTTTAAATTTTTTGTAATATTTTTACTTTGTTGTCTCAAACACTGACCATTTTTTTTGTGGCTGGAATTTGAAATGATCTCAGTTAATCAAGGTGTTTGTTTTTAAGGCAGACTTTCTGGTAAAATGGAACCTTGCTTTACATTTTAATAAACTTTGGTAATTTATTTTCTTTGAATTTGGTCCAGCTGTTTTGTCTCCTGGCCATTTGGCATCTCTTCTCTGGATCTAAAAGTGAATAGGAGTGCTTTTAGCTGCTCCTTTTGCAATGATCTGGGTTGGCCTGGGCCCCCAGACCCCTATGGGGTGCTGGCAAGACCAATTGCTCTTCTCACTAGTCTGCTAATACATAACATGTTTGCTATTGTATACAACTATTCAACAAGAGCTTGGGCTCCTGAAGAAGAAGACAGGGTGGCAACTGATATGAAAATCAGTTAACTGTTGAATCATAGACATGAATTCTCTTGTTAGGTAAAGCAAGTAACTTATGAATTATTAAGCTGGGACTTTAGCAGGCATAACCAACTCAGCGTCATTCACTTTTGCGGATCTTTGCCAGTTTACACTAGCATAATAGTATTGCCCCACTTGCTGTGATTAGACATTTTGAAAGCAATTCTATGCAGGTCTACTCAAAAGCAATTCCATTTTTATTCAGGAAGGAAAGTATTCTTTGAGTTGCAGTACTTGTAAGTTTGTAGACAAATGCCTATTTTAGCACGTTGAGTAATAAGATACGTCATTTCATGACTAATAATGATTCTGTCCCATCATATGCATACGGATAACCTGGTTATATAGTCTTACCTATAACTACATATTCTCCCTTTTTTCCTTTGTGCATAATGAGGAGGAAGAAGAAGAAAGAAGAAAAAGAGTGCCATTGTATAATGCAAAATACCATTCACAAGTCAAGCAAACACTAAACCCTATGTATAATGAATCTGTCCTTTAGGGACAGTCCTTTCCATGTCATTGTCTGGTACTTATGTTGTTGTTCATCTAGCTAATTACCGCTTTGAAAGGTATAGTCCTGCTGTCATGCCTAGATTAGCAGCAAGTGTTTGGCTGGGTACTTTCTTGTCACAGTTGATAATTATTTAATGAGTTCTGTTCTTCCCCAGGAAAGTAAGATTGGGAGAGAATTGGACCTATTTTATCACAGTGCCATTGCTGTGTCTCTTGGCAGATTTGACAGCAGCTGAGCTGGATTCCACTAAGGCGGGAGAAGAAGAATTTCAATAAGTAGCTCCTGAATCAATTGGGAAGCAGGGGAGAAATTAATAGTGATGAGCAAATTTCAGTAGGGACAGGTTCATCAGGTTGTTTGCTGCCAGCCTTAAGTCCTACAGCTGTGAGCCGGTACTCAAAGTGGGCAATAGAGGAGTTCTAGCTTCACCGCCCCAAGGATTTTTGAAGCATGCAGCAAGGTAGAAATGGAACAAATATATAAATAATAAAGCAGTAGTGAATGTGGGTGCCAACAAAAGGGGGAAATGTACACAAGTGTCCCTTTGCAAGGTAGGCTGGCCAGGCCAGGTGACAGCTCAGGAAAGAAGCCTTTATCAGATACCCATGGTTGACCACTATAGAGACTTGTTCTTTGCCAATTTTGGCCCCCTTTCATCAACCATCAAGAAGGATAATATATGACACTGTACATTAAAGAGGATAACATATGACATTCATGTAATAAATTGGTGACCAGCACGAACTTCACGTTGCCTTACTCTTTGGACCACTATGGTAACTTGCCAACAGAAGTTGATGGACTTGATTCAAGACCTGAAATGACTCAGTATGAATTTAGGCCAATCATGAGAGGGAGGACAGGAAGGGATGAGTCAATGCTAGGGTCTTTTCTTATGTTCCCAGGTAATGTAAATCACCACTGTGCGGTCAGGAAGGAATCTTCCTCCAGGCCAGATTGGCCAGAGATCCTGGAGGGGTTTTTTTTGCCTCCCTGTGGGCATTAAGCAGGGGTCATGGGAATTAAGGGGTAGTTGTGATTTTCCTGCATTGTGCAGGAGATTGGACTAAATGACATTTGGGTTCCTTTCCAACTCTGTTTCTATGTTAATGAGGAAGTCCAGGGCATCATCACAAAGGTAAGTAACTCTATTCCTTGGGTCCACAGCCTCCTGATTGCACTAAAGAAAAACAGATCACGATTATATATTGTCGAAGGCTTTCACGGCCAGAGAATGATGGTTGTTGTGGATTTTCCGGGCTGGATCGCCGTGGTCTTGGCATTGTAGTTCCTGACGTTTCACCAGCAGCTGTGACGGGCATCTTCAGAGGTGTAGCACCGAAAGGCAGAGATCTCTCAGTGTCAAACTGTGGAGAAGATGTTAGCAGGTCATTTATATCTACTCAGGAAGGTGGGTTTGGGTTGTGTCATCCTGTAAGAGTTTCCCATGGTGTGGAATGCTAATAGAATGCTAATGCTTCGGTGTATCCTGAGGAGGTTCTTTCGCATATGGATTGGTGCTTGATATGCTAATCTTATCTGCAAGGCTATTGTAAGACGTAGAATATTTTGTTAGCCTGGTGCTTTTCAGGACTGAAAACCATGCTCTATTCATTCTTAAAGTCTCTTCTTTCCTGTTGAAGTTGTGCTTATGCTTATGAATTTCAATGGCTTCCCTGTGCAATCTGACAAAGTAGTTGGAAGTGTTGTCCAGTATTTTAGTGTCCTGGAATAAGATACTGTGTCCTGTTTGAGTTAGGCTATGTTCAGCCACTGCTGATTTTTCAGGTTGGCCAAGTCTGCAGTGTCTTTCATGTTCTTTTTTTCTTGTCTGGATGCTACGCTTTGTGGTCCTGATGTAAACTTGTCCACAGCTGCAGGGTATACGGTATACTCCTGCAGAGGTGAGGGGGTCTCTACTGTCTTTTGCTGAACGTAGCATCTGTTGTATTTTTCTGGTGGGTCTGAATACTGTTTGTAGGCTGTGCTTTTTCATAAGCTTTCCCATCTGATCAGTGATTCCTTTGATATATGGCAAAAACACTTTTCCTGTGGGAGACTGTTTTTTCTTAGTTTGATTTATCCTTGGTTTAATCGCTCTTCTGATTTCATTTCTGGAGTAGCCATTTGCTTGAAGTGCATGGTTTAGATGATTAATTTCCACGTTGAGAAAGTGCAGTTCACATATCTGTCTTGCATGGTCTACTAATGTTTTTATTATGCCTCTTTTCTGTTGAGGGTGGTGATTGGAGTTTTTGTGTAAGTACCGATCCATGTGAGTTGGTTTCCTGTAGACCTTGTGACCTAACTGAAAGTTTGCTTTGCGGTATCTAGAAATGGAAGTTTACCCTCGATTTCTTTCTCCATGGTGAATTGTATGTTCAGGTGGATATTGTTGAGGTGGTTTAAAAACTCCATCAATTCTTCCTCACCATGGCTCCAAATGATAAAGGTATAATCCACAAACCGGAACCAGACTGTAGGTTTGTGGGTGGTGATTCTAGAGCTGTTTTTTCAAAATGTTCCATGTAGAAGTTTGCTATAACTGGGCTGAGAGGGCTTCCCATGGCCACCTCATCCATCTGTCATGCTTGACAAAAGTTTTTTTGTGTGTGTTTGTGTGCATGTGTATGACACACACACAATATTAGAATAGGGCTGCCAACTACAAGTTGAGAAATTCTTGGATATTTGGGGTGGAGCCTGAGGAGGGCCAAGTTTGGCAAGGGGAAGTACCTCGGCAGATATAATGCCATAGAGTCCACCCTCCAAAGCAGCCACTTACTCCAGGGATCTGTTGTCTGCAGTTTGGAGATAAGTTATAACTCTAAGAGATCTCCAGGCCCTACCTTCATGAGCGTGAAGAAAGCCTTAAAAAACAATATTCATAATACAAAGCTTGGGTCAAAGTGGGGTCTTTGAGGGCTGCATTAGTAGGACATCTTTGATCTGCGAAGGAAAAGACTGAAAAGGGATAGATACTGTGAAGGAACAAGCGCTGTACAGGGTGAGCATAAAATACCACAGGGGCTGGCTTATATGTGCACATAGCAATTCCGTCTAGAAAAGTGGCTCACTGTACTCAATCTCCTTTGTCATTCACAGCTACATTTGGGCAGTGTTGGCTTGTAAATTTTGTGTATGCTGGTGAATCTCTAGCAGCAGGCTGGTATAAGGGAAGGCTATAAATGAGAAGTTCATTTCTTGGTGTCTATGCAGGGGGAGTTACAGTTGCATGCTGGTGGCAGGCAAACTCTTGGGGTTTGCACCCTTGCTTACTGATCCACCAGCAATCTGCAGGAGGTGGCAAGCCCCCCAAAGGACACTTGCCACTGGCAGGCACTCCAGGAGCTCAGACAGTGCATGCACTCCCAAGGGGCACGATGATGTCACCCCCAGAAGTGACATCACGCCTGCTGCAGGAGGCCAATTTGGGCCCCAAACTGGCTGAATCAGCCCCATACAGAGTGTGGGAGTTGTCCTGTGGCTGGCGCAACAACATCACTTCTGGGAGTGAAGTCATCATGCAGACTCCAGGGTGCATATGTGAAGATGACCATGTGCCACCGGGAGGGTATGGGGACCTGGCAACCCTAGGGGGATTGTGTGTCAAGGCCATAAATTTGTTGTAGAATTGGACCATACTTAGATGAAACTCGTGAGTCATGAGCCAATTTGTGAAAGAAGAGTATGGATTGTGTGTTGCACTGAAAAGCAGGAGCTGAAACCTAGAAGTCCTCTGTTACCCACTTTGCATAACAGTTGAAAAGGAGGTGGACAACTGTGTTTATTTGCTTTGTGCCAGGAAACTGACCCATTCCTTCAAAAACATCTGCACAGTGGTTGAAAACTACATTTCTTGGTGCAGGAGGCATTGCATGGACTTGCCAAAGTAAATCTAGAGCACTGCATGCATCTCTTCCAAATAATGGAGGGTCATCATTTTGATTAAACAGAAGGTCCATTTAGCATCTTTAGGGACTGCTGTCCAATGTGCCAAAATTAATCCTTTTGATTTGATTGTTGATTAGACACCAAACTCATACATAGCATGCTCATGCCTTTTTAAAGCTTTGCATTGTTATTCTTCAGCCAGTGTACCTTGGCAAAATGATTTTTCCTGGAACATTTATAAGAAATTCCTCCCAAAGCTGGCTGCTGTCTGTGGTTATTTATAGTTTCGAAATTACTGCAAATGTTGCTTGTGCTTGCTGGGGCAGTTTCTTGCAGTGGCAATGTGGCTGGGAGTTTGCATGCATCTCTTCCAAATGCAGGGACCTGAGCTAGTTTGGCTTTTGCTCAATTGTATGCTACAGTTGCTTCTGCAGAAATACCTCTAGCTTGGGCAGTGGTAAGAGCTTTTGTTCTACAAACATCCATAGCCTCTTCAAGGGTAAATGCAGATATTTCTCAACATTTTTTCTTAAGCTTGTAATCAGTTATGCTGAACACAATTTTTTCCCTTAGCATAAGGTCCTGAGATGGGTTAACCATGCAATGCTGAGTTTTGTTTCTTAGCTCAGTGACAAATTCATCTATACCAGCAGTATTGTTATATTATAATGGCCAGAACTGGTATCTCTCAGACACAAGGTTTTTTTTCCTGGGTTCCCAGTAAGATTTAAAGGTAGTTAAAACCTCTGCTAAAGTATGTAAAAGAATTTTGGGAAAAGATTTTATATCAAGTAGAACTTATAACTTCGTATAAGATTCCTCTAAAACAAGAAATTCTTTTTTTGGATAATTGGGACGATCTAAATATCCCTTCTGTTAGAAGGGATTTAATAACTATACTATTTCATGCAGCTAAATCCTCACTCGCTTCATTTTGGAAGTCACAATCAGTTCCTACAATTAAACCTGGTTCAACAAGATATGGGATTTTCTAATAATGGAAAAAATAACAGAAAAGCTATACCTACAGAAAAACCCTACTGGTACTTCGAATTTTTATGTTAAGTGGGAGCCTTTCCTCGAATTTCTTTCTAAAAATGATCTACTTTTGACAAAGCTACCTTACCAAGAAGTTATTGATATGGAAGTGTGGGGTTTGTGGTGAGTCGCCTTTTGTGCAGGTTGTTATATTACTATTAATATCTCTACTGTTAAGATTGTTCTGTTTGTTATATATTTAAAATAAGTATTAATGGTTTCTTGTATTGATACTGACAAGCTTGTATCCATCTTTGGTTTTAATTTGAGTATATTGTTGTTTAGTTTGATGATAGCAGTTAATGTTATTAAAATTATTAAAATTAAAAAAAACACCTCTGCTAAAGTTATTTTTTGCAGGGTCTGCAAATATCCCTTGCCTTTCATGTTATTTATAAACCCCATGGGCTTCCCCCCCTACGCAGTGAAGCAAATCTGCAATTTTTTAAATTCTCAGACTCTTCAGTGTTTGTGAGTGCTAGGTACAGTTTTACATCATGTCCAGTTCCCACCATGTTCAGCTGTCCCCTAAATTCTCCACAAATGATCAATCTAATGGAGGATTGAAATGCTCCATTACTGAATAAAGGGTATAATCTTGAATATTCTTATGCTGAGCTGGATACCCACAGAAGTAATAGAACTAGAGGTGGGCACAGACTGGAAAAACCCCACGGCCCATTGGCCCATGGTCCGTCACATTTCACGGACCATGGACCACAAGCTTTTCATAGACCCCCCCCCCCATTCACAGACCAGTTTGTCAGTCCATGGTCCGTCACTTCTGGGGTTCTAGGACCGCCCCCTTCACACCCAGAGATGCCAAACTCACAGCAAGGCTTCAGCAGGCTCTCTTGCAACCACCCTCCAAGTTTAGCCAAGATTGCATTTCAGAGGTCCGAGTTACAGACCCCCCAAATGGCCACCCCCAGGAAACTTCCAGTAGATACTAGGAATCCCAAATGCCAATTGACTTGCATTGGCTTGCAGCACCAAAAAGTTACAATGAAGCAAAATTAGACAGAAAAGGGTGGGGGAAGAGCACTCCCATTCACCACACAGACACCTTCCCAACCATTGCCTAGGGAATTAATTCTTGCTCCTTGCTTGCATAGAGAAGAATGGGAGCTCTCTGATTGGCAACCAGAGCTGCCTATCAAGTTTTTAAGGGCTAAGATCGGTGTGTTCCCAGGCAGCAGAACGTCCCTTCCCTCTATTGCCTAGGGAATTAATTTTTGCTCCTTGCTCACATAGAGAAGAATGAGAGCTCTCTGGTTGGCAGCCAGAGCTGCCTATCAAGTTTTTAAGGGTTAGGATTGGTGTTCCCAGGGCTGCCTCCATTGCCTAGGGAATTAATTCTTGCTCACACGGAGAAGAATGGGAGCTCTCTGGTTGGCAGCCAGAGCTGCCTATCAAGGTTTTAAGGACTAGGATTGGAACACCATGTGATGTTCCCTTTTACTTATATATCAGGAATAGGGTACTCATCAGGTTTCTGCTCTTAGATTCACACAGCTGAGATGGGTGTGTTCAAAGCATCATTCATTCATTCATTCATTCAATTTTTATACTGCTTCTCTTCAGTTAAAATCTCAAAGTGGTTCACAATTACAAGTTTAGAATAATTAAAACTAGAACAAAAATATAATATTCAATAAAATCACAATACAGCTTAATACAAATAATTGCCCACCACTAGCAGGCACCTGGGAACCCTACTCTAGATGCAATCCCAGCCTATAAAATACTGCGAATAACGTAAAAGTTACAGGTAAATTATTATTTATTTATTAGCAAGATTAGCAAGACTAGATTTTTTAGCAAGAAGATACAGGAAGGAGAACAACTAGTTTCAAAACAAAGGAGCTCATGCAGTTTAAATATATATTGTGAGGATCTTGAAATGTGATATGGAAAACTGTCTACAGGAATTTGTAGGAGCATTTTGACACTTTGCACATTCTTTATTGCACTGTTTAAAATTGCACAAAAATTTATACGATTATTAAAATGCCTAATCAATTTTGGATATTAGTTTTGCTTGATTAACTATTCAGTAGCCCTGGGAGGTAGGATCCCCTTCTATTTCTAGCTATGGGTTCATTCCAGGATGGCCTCTTTTCCTTTGGTATCTTGTTTTAAATGACCACGCTTTGCTGCACTTTGCTAAGAAGCTGATCTAAAAGGATAATAAACTCTCCTGAGGTCACATGGGAGAGAGTTTTCTGCATTATTTACAGCCCATGTTTTTGCACACTAAATCCAGTGGAAAGGTGCTAGGGCCAAACTCTGTAATGTTACAATTCTCTTGTCTTCCAAACTAATCAGGATGTGACCCTTACACTCTGAGAGATTTTCCATGATATTATATCCTCTTCACACTATAGTTCTATCTCCTTAGGTACTGGGTAACTGGAAGTTTCAAGCTTATACCCCACATATATGGACTTCTTGGCTTTAAGCAAATACTGTGGGTCATAAGTCAGAGTCTCCACAGGGGGAATGGACTGTTCTATTATAATGCAGAGGAGTTAGCCGTGTTAGTCTGTGGTAGCAAAATCAAAAAGAGTCCAGTAGCACCTTTAAGACTAACCAATTTTATTGTAGCATATAATAAATATATCACAGCATCAGATGCAGGCTGAGGTAGGTTTTGTATCGAAGCTAGATTTCTGTTCCAGAACATTATTCCCTCTGTGACCTCCTGTGCAGTGGGGAACGTGGGAAAGTGAGAAATTTTGGCATGTTGACTGTTGAGGCTAAATAACAGAAAAACTAATTCCAGGAAATTATGGTTGCAAATAGAGATGGGCACAAAATGGGGGGGGGGAACCCTGAGTTTTGTGGTTCATCGCATTCCATGAACCATGAACTTTCATGAAATTGTCCTGTTTCATGAAATGATTCATTAGGTTCATGATTCATCAGATCCTGGGGCCCTACAATAGCCCCCTTCATACCCATACTCGCAGGGAGACTTCAGCAGCACCCTCCCACCACCCTCCAAGTTTGGTGAAGATTGCAATACTTTGACCGGGAGACTACCTCCTGGGTGCCATGGGCTTGGGGTGGAGGTGGCCTCTGTCAAGCTAGGCCCCAGAGCCAGGCAATGTCCTGAGACTGGGGTGGAGTGGAGGAAAAAAGGCACCCTTACCCAACAACCTTCCCACCAAGGACAAGAGCAGAAAATAAGAAAGAGGCTTTTCAGTGTTTTTTGAAGCAGCAGCAAATCTAGTCCAAAGCTCCCAAATCCACTCTCTCTCACTCCAAATTCCAGCAACAGCTCCTCCCTCTCCCTCTGTCTGCTGGAACTGAAAGCAGGAGGCACAGAGCTGTGCCTTATGTAAGAAAGGCTCACATAGAGCAGAACAGGAGTTCTCTGGTTGGCAGACAGACCTGCCTAACAGGGTTTGGAGGGATGAGATTGGTGTCCCCATGGCTACAGAAGGCCCATTTCCCCCCTGCTCGTTGCTCTCATAGAACAGAATGGGAGCTCTCAGGTTGGCAGGGAGGGCTGCCTATCAAGGTTATGTGGGCTAAGATTGGAGTTTCCATGGCAACAAAAGGTCTGCAGACATCATGGGCCAATATTGCCGAGGGAGTCAATGGATTGGCGCCAGCCTGTCTGGCATCATGAAGCATTCACGAATCAAACAAATAGGCCCCAAAAGTCGTGGATTTCATGAAAAACATGGCCCCATGAAATGCGTTTATGTGATACACAAATTGGCCTGATTCGTCACGAAATTTGATTCATGTTTCGACTTGTGCCCATGTCTAGTTGCAAACTTCCACGTGGGGTCTGAAGATCTCCTGGAATTACATCTGATCACCAGACAACAGAGATCAGTTCCTCTGGAGAAAATGGTTGCTTTAGAGAGTAGACTCTATAGCATTATACCCCATTGAGGTCCCTCCTCTCCCCAAACTCAATTCTCCCCAGGCTACCTCCAAATCTCTAGAAGTTTCCCAAACTGCTGTGATCCACCCTATAGGAAATGTCACATGGGCTTCAAAGAAGAAGTAGGGGTAATTATTTACCATGGACAAATACCAGGAGGTATGGGCTGTCCATGACAGTTGGAGTACGAGGGGCATGTAGGAGAATTGTAAAAAAGTAAAAGGTCCGCGCTGTTCCTACTAAAGTATTTTCTCCCTTACTTCTGTTCTGAAGAAACTTCCTATGTTGAAGAACTGTCCAGTTATTCATTAGCCAGGCTGGAAACAAAGAAATTATCATCTTATGATCAACAGGAAGAAAAACACTCTCATTATTCTGATATCATCTGCAAGTGTTATTTTTGTTGTTGCTCCAAGTAATGGGATTCTGGTAGCAAGACTATATATCTTCAATGGTTCTCATTGTGTCATGCTTAGATCAAGGTCCTCTTGGCTGATTGAGTCATGCATTTTTTATTGGCCTGGATAACTCTCACACTTAGAGCAAAATAGATGGCAAAGGGCTGACACTGATCTTCTTCTTCCCCTAACAGGACTTAGCCTATGCAGTGTAACCATTACTCATACTGTAGGAAATAGTGTTGATTGAAAACTGCAGCTTTTATTCAGTTGAAGAATAATTTCCCGTTTTGGCACATGGAAAGGTGCTGAATGCTCTGTACTCAAGGGGCTAGCTAGAAATATCTTATGCTATTGAAATGAATTGGACTAGTCAGGGAGCTAAGTAGACTTCTAGTTAAGCACTCAGCTGCTAACCCTGGCCAATATTGGGATGTTGTGTTCTTCTATAAAGCTCTCCTAAACAGCTACAAGAAAACGATTGTGCATATTACAAGGCAAGTTATTGTATTTTCTGTGTCAGTCAAAGGCTACAGATCAGTGGCCAGCTATTAGGACAACATTCTCTGCACATCTTCTTTATTCACTGAGGCATTTCCAGGTACTTTCTCTTCTTTATTTTTTTAAAAAATGTTGCTGTTGTAGCCTCAAAGGCAACCACAGGCCAGCATGATGCTTATTCCAAAACAAATATGGGAAAGGGAGAGAACTGTGCATATGATGTGAGTGGGAGCTGCTGCTAGGCATTGCATAGCTTGATTCTGCATAACAAACCTGTGTTGCTGATGGGTAGATGGGAGGGAGCAGAGGGAAACAAAAGATCTGGTTGCCTGTTTGATTGGAGGGCTGGAGCATGGCTGTCCACAGGTAGATGTGGCTCATGGGTTGCCATGGACAGCTGTCACTGAATAATCAAAAAGACTCAAAATCACTCCAGAGGGGTAACTGTGCTTGTCAGTTGCAGCAAAAGTAAACAGGAGTCTTATGGCACCTTAAAGATTAACAAGCTTTTATTCTTGCAGAAACTTTTGTGGACTAGAACCCACGTCATCAGATTGGTAAAAGCGAGTCCTCAGTAGGGAGACATAGGGTTGGATCCAGACTAAATTGGCATTTTTTGCTGATTCCCCTCCTTGTGGCAGATCCCACCCCCATGTAATTCCTATTCTTCAGGAGCAGCATTTAGTGGAGATCAGTGGTCTGCAGTGGGAGGGAAAGGCAGGAAAGTTCCATTGACAAATTTAGACTGGATCCAGCCCATAAAAAATGTAAACAGCAAGGCCAATGAGCCATGAAATGTAGGAACTACAGGGTGAGATATACTTATGTAAAATTCAAATGTAATTGTGCAAAGTTCAGAGATCATTCACAAGAGCAGTCACTGGTGATAATGTAATTTCCATAAGTTTGCAAACTGGTTAAAACTTGTAACAAGTAATAAATCCCATGAGATGGTTATATTCTTGGAATATGATACAAATACAACATTTTAATGCTGGAGTCTCCCTAGGAGCAGCAGGGGCTGGAGGGGGGTGGGGACACACACAACTGTCTTCTCCATCATGCCCAGTTTACGTTACAGTGAACACATATGCATGTGTACATCTATTTGTAAGAAAAATCTTAACATGTGTTCACTTTACAAATGAAACCAGGGATCAATACCTAGATAAATAGAATCATAGAATCATAGGGTTGGAAGGGACCTCTAAGGTAATCTAGTCCAACCCCCTGAATATACAGGGTTTAACTCACACATTGTTCATACATTGAACATCACATGAGAATTACTTATTGCATGTATAAACAAAACTCAGTTCTATACAGTAAATGGATTATACATGTGAGCACTCTAACTTGTGAACAGAACTACCGTGGTCTAGGAATCAGAAGTGTATTTTGCCTCACCAAATGATTTCTTGTTACTGGTTGCTTCACAGTTATGGACCATATTCTGACATAACATTACATATATTTATATTTACATATTATCCCTTTATCAACAGCCTCTTACAGACAGCAATCTTTCAGGTCTCAGGAACATGACAAAAATGATAGCAATTTGCATATGTCTCTGCTCAGAGACAGGAAAGAAGAGAGCCCAAGGCCCTGAAAATACAGCCATCAATAACTATGTCAGGCTTAGGGCCTCCTGGGTTGCAGGTGGTGACTGATTACTCTTTGATGCCTGGCACCCTAGAAAAAAAAGGTTAGTACATGGCGCAAATCCTCTGCAATCACCATTGTGTCATTATTATCTGAAACAATTAAAATTTTCATCTTTTTTGTTCACTGAGCTGCTTGCTTCCATGTTATGTGCCAGAAGATAGCAGTGATGATTTGCATTGGCCACACTGGAGGCCTTCAGTACATTTTAAGCCTTCATGATGGTCGTAAATATGGTATGGTAAAGGTTTTCATATGGTTACAGTGCTGCTGACCAAGTGATCTTTTCCTTGTTGAGAAGATCACCTGAGGAGGAACCATCATATCTATTTAGTGGAATCTAAGAAAATTAATTAGAATTAGATACATAGGGCAGCACAATGGTCCCATGAGGTAGACATATCTTCTGCGAAAAAGAACTGTTTTCACTTGACTAGACTTATAACCATGCTGGGCTTTCCATGTGGAAATAGCAGCAGGATGGTGTGAGCAGCTTCCTGCTGAGGAACAGAGGTCATTTCCTTCTTTGTGAAGAAGCAAGCATGTGATACTGGGATGTGCTTGTGAGTTTTGCTGGAGGTTGTTATTAAGCATGTGCTTGGAAAAAATAGAATAATATCTTCTGGAATTGTTACAGGAAAGATTTTTTTCTAGGTTGTGGAAAATGAAGCTGCACTGACAAGTATATGAAGAAGTAAATACCTTCAACTCAGTGGAACTTATTTCTCAATAAACCAAATAACAGAATGAACAGTATGTTAACATTGATTTAAATCCTTTAAAAGAACTGAATTTATGCACAAGATGAGTAAGCTACAGGTTTGGGCCTCAGATTATGAGGTGTCAGAACTGTGGCTAGATAATGTCCTTACTCCAGACTACCTCCTGCAATCAGACAACAGTCCATTGTTTCCAAAAGGTTTTTACTGGAGAATTAGTTCATTATAGTCCACTGGCCTGAATACAATATTCAGGATGGTACATATGCATTGTTACCAATGACAGGCAAAGCATGAGGTACAAAGTAACAGATCCCAGCAGGCCCAACCTCCCCCCATAGTTCTCAAAACAACCCCTTTGAAGCTAGGAAAGCGAAAGTCTCTCAAGGCCGGTTCTTGGTGGAACAGCGATAGCCAAAACAATCCTCCTCTGTGAGATAGCTGCCTGGGAACCTTGGCACCTGTGAAGAAAGCACTTAAACACTGAACGGATTAAAGATGGAGTTGGTTAGGCAAGAACATACATGAGAGCATTCTGAACCTGACAATGAGGTATCTTTTAATACAACTCCCCCACCATTATTAAATTACTTTGGGGTGTATGTGTGCTTCTTAAACTTGAAATAGATTAGGGCCTTAAACATGATATAGATTAGGTCTTATTCTGGCTCTGTCCTTCAATAAGACATCAATATCTCAATCTATTTAATATAGATAATATATTTAAATATAGATTCTATGATGCCAGAGTTGACTCTAGGTAAAGTAGTTTGGTGGAGTGAAATAACAGCAAAAACTCCTAGTAAGGGAGGGAAGATTTTGCTGTGTATATCCAGTAATACAGAACTGAGCTAAATAATATTGTTAACAACTATTTACCTTATTAATAAAGCTGCCTCCACTGGGTGTGATGAGAACCAGCAAATTTGACTACAATTTTTTTTCAGATCAAGAGACTGACAAATTTTCCAATTTTCTATGACTGCCAAGTTACTTTAATATCCTGTTATTTCCTTCCACTCCATAATCATCTTATCCAGGCTCTACCTCTGAGACTGAATGTTATGCATCTACTTTTACAATATTATCTTCACAACCGTTATCTAAGGTGCAGACTAACTGGGAGGCAGTACTAGAACAGAACTTGCCTACTCGTTCCAAATAATACCTATTTCTGATAGAGGGAAACCCTTATTGGATTTTGGAGCATTTGCTTACTGAGGTATTTTGTCTCCTAAGCCGCCCTGAAATAGTCAATGATCAGTTTTTTGACATATATAATTCTTACACACTGCTGTGGTCTTTCATTGGATCTTTCAATTGGAGCTTCTTACCTCTTCCAGTCAAAGAGCTTCTATGATGGACCCCCCGCCTTCACTTCCCCACTCTAAGGCAGATTTTCCCGCCAAAATCCAAGTTTTCCTGCTTCGGCAACTTTATCGAACGAGCAGGAATGCAATGGGGCAGTCAGGGAATGAAAGAACTGAGGTAAAAATTTGTTGGTATAACAGAATACTCTTTAAGTCACAGGCAAAATAGTTTTCTTGAAGCTAGTGGTTTGTATATCCTGTGATGGATTGCAGTTTTTAAAAGCTTAGATGTGCTGTAAAAACAGCTGAAGGACTATTAAGAGTTAATTCTTCACAGAAACAGAAAGGCTTGAATGACAGGCTACTCCAAGGATTCTGATTGGGTAGCATGAGCTGAACAATAAAAAGAGACTTCTGAACTGGATTGGGGGGCAGAGTTTGATTTCAGCATTAGCTGAGAGGAATTGAGTACTGATTCAGCCCTGACGGAGAGCAGTTTAGAATAGACAGGAGAACTTGGGGAAAGTTGGCAAGAAAGTTTGGGAAGTAGGCGCAGACTCCCATTTGGGCCAAAGAAGGGGGCTAGATATTTTAGTGTGAGGAGAATTTCCCTACCAAATCAAACAGGGAGTTAGCTCTGAAGAGTGAGGAGATCTCTGGTCTAGTGAAACTGAAGACAAGTACTGGTGTTTCAAGAGGTTTGAATATTGTAAAGAGGGTACCATCCTTCTTGAAAGTGTAAGAAAATACTCAAAGAAAGTGTACTAGAGTGACTGGGAAAAAACGGTAACAAAAGCCTCTCAACATAAAGATTTAAGTAACTGTGAAGTGTTTAAGAAGCACTCAGTCTGAAACGTTAGAACTAAAGCCTGTGTATGTACTGTTTTTACCTCAGAGTTAAATATTGAGTTACTTCAGAAATTTTCAGCCCCTGATTTCACCTGATCTTTCCCCTCTATGAGCCGAAACAGACGTGACGCATTTCACGTGCCGTCCACGCGATTGCACTTACACGTGTCTCCAGCGGGTTTTGCTGTTCACGTGCTGCCCGTGTGTTTCGGCACCCCCCCTACACGCGTTCGCGGTCGACCGTCCACGGGTTCTCGGCTGTACTTCTGTGACGCGCTTCCCTTGGCGCATGCTCACAGGAAAATGGCCGAGAAATAGGCCATCAGTTGCTGCACCTGAAGTGGCCGGCAGGTGGCGTCATGCATTGATCGTCACTATAAGTTGGCATCGCGTCATAGCACTCTATGCGCGCTGTCCGGGTTTGCCGACGCTTGTTGGGGTTTGCTGAAAGGGCTGTTCGAAGTGACGCGGGGTGCCAGCCCCAAGAGCAGCGGGCAGGTCCTGCACCCGGCATGACCAGAGCCCGCCACACGCTGACTGGCCGCATGTGTGCAGGACCCACGGCTGTGCAGACACCTGTTGGCGTCTCTGGCCTGAAGGACTGGGCTCCCCGGTCCTGTGCCCGCCGATTCTGTTACGTCTTGAGGGCCGGCTCCCCGCCTGCATGTCCGCCCAATGAACATTTTGCTGACATTCAATTCCCTGGATGGTCCAATCCACCTTTCTTTGTGGTGGGGGCGGATCTTGGGGTTGCCGAATCGGGGCGCCTCGTGATGATTGATGTGTTCCGCATCCCCTCGGGGTGCGTGGAGTGTGGCTGTGGACCGTTCGCCGAGGGGATATAACAGTCCTTCCAGACGCGAGCGCGCCGCACAGCGTGGAGCGATGCCGCCTCGTGTCCGAGCGCGCAGCCCCTGGCGTCGGTTCGAGGTCCACATGCTGCTCACAGCGATCCTGCGCATGGGCTACGCGGGGGAGCTCATGCGCGGGGCGCGGGCACGTGCACCGCACGCCTGGGAGGCGCTCTCCCGCGGCCTGGCGGTGTCGGGCGTCGCGCGCTCGCCACAGGAATGCCGTGGGAAGTTCCGCCAGCTCCGGGACCGCTTCCTGCGCTGGCGCCAGGGGGGTCAGCTCCGACCACCGCCACACCACCGCGCAATGGAGCGCCTTCAGGAGGAGTCTGAACGGTTGGCGGCGGCGGGACAGCAGCCGAGAGGTGAGCAGCTTTTCCGCTTTGCGCGCTTTGCGCCGGCCCTGACTTTCTTCGCACGCCCCCTTTGCCGGTGGGGGACAAAAAAGTGCGCGGTGCGCCGGCTTGGCGGGCCAGGGGAGCGCGGCGCTGGAGCTCTGTGTCTTGACTGTTTGCTCTTCTGCAGGGGAGGAGCACGGGGCAGAGATCATATCCGTGACCAGTGGAGAGGAGGCGGAGGAGGTGCTGGGCGCGGTTGTCCTCCGTGCGCCGCCATCATCGCCCACCGGAGTGGTGGCGGATAGCCCGATCCGCCCTGAGTCCGCCACAACCATGGAGCAAGGTGGGTCTGCAGGTGTGACACGGATGTGCGGATGAGGGCGGGGGAGGGCTCCCCCCCTGCCGCGGCCAGGGCGCTTGATGGGCCTGGTGTTGGCAGAAGTGAATCTTTTGCCCGCCCTTGAAATCCCTGAACACATAACGTTTTGTACCGGCACAGACTCATCCGGTTCCAGCGCGGGGACTTCGCGGGAGGAGGGGCGCAGGGCAGAGCTGGAGCGGGAGGCTGTGCCCATAGCAGTGCGTGGGCAGGTCGCGGTGGAGGCCTGCCTCAGAGTGTGTAAGCGGGGTGCCATTTCTGCTTCGAGAGGCGGGTGGGCCATCAGGGTTTTGGGCCACTGGCGACGGCGAAGATCTGTGGCTATGTGGTGGCCGCGGTATTGATCACCGTGCCGGCAAGATCCATTGTCCTATGTTTCCCCAATGGAGACAGGTGGGGGGGGAGGGAACCCATTACTGGAGATGGGGTGAGCTGCCGGGATGGCGGGTGCGTGGCTCTCATTGTGCTCTCTCCTGCAGTGAACCGAACCGAGGCGGCGGTGACCAGGATGGCGGAGGAGATCACGGCTATTGGTCAAGCGGTCCAGGACATGCGCCGGGACATGGCCACACTGCTGGGGAGGGGGGGGGGCGGGTGACGGTGCACACTCATAAAGAGAGCCTGCTGTGATTGGGGTTTGTTCAAGCACGGTTGCGTTGTAAATAAATGTTTCTTGTATCCCTGTTTACAGTCGTTTCGTGAGGAGACCCCCCCCACCCCCCACCTCCAGGGGCCACACTACCCTGCGCGTGCCTGGACATGTCCCGAGCTGAGAGGGACAAGGGGCTGGGGAAGCCTTCAGGTGGCTCTTGCCAGGCAGAGGGGGCACACATAGCACCCATCTTTGGCATGCAGGCTTGCTCCCTTCTCCTTTGAGGCCTACTGGCTCTTGCCAGGCAGAGAGGGCACACATGGCACCCATCTTTGGCATGCAGGCTTGCTCCCTTCTCCTTTGAGGCCTACTGGGTGGGTGCCTGGCGTGGGACGGGCGAGAAGCGTGCCTGGACATGTCCCAAGCTGAGAGGGACAAGGGGCTGGGGAAGCCTTCAGGTGGCTCTTGCCAGGCAGAGGGGGCACACATAGCACCCATCTTTGGCATGCAGGCTTGCTCCCTTCTCCTTTGAGGCCTACTGGCTCTTGCCAGGCAGAGAGGGCACACATAGCACCCATCTTTGGCATGCAGGCTTGCTCCCTTCTCCTTTGAGGCCTACTGGGTGGGTGCCTGGCGTGGGACGGGCGAGAAGCGTGCCTGGACATGTCCCGAGCTGAGAGGGACAAGGGGCTGGGGAAGCCTTCAGGTGGCTCTTGCCAGGCAGAGGGGGCACACATAGCA
This sequence comes from Eublepharis macularius, assembly GCF_028583425.1. Lineage (NCBI taxonomy): Eukaryota > Metazoa > Chordata > Lepidosauria > Squamata > Eublepharidae > Eublepharis > Eublepharis macularius. Next base: position 191,058,686 of record NC_072790.1, read on the forward strand.
CCCATCTTTGGCATGCAGGCTTGCTCCCTTCTCCTTTGAGGCCTACTGGCTCTTGCCAGGCAGAGAGGGCACACATAGCACCCATCTTTGGCATGCAGGCTTGCTCCCTTCTCCTTTGAGGCCTACTGGGTGGGTGCCTGGCGTGGGACGGGCGAGAAGCGTGCCTGGACATGTCCCGAGCTGAGAGGGACAAGGGGCTGGGGAAGCCTTCAGGTGGCTCTTGCCAGGCAGAGGGGGCACACATAGCACCCATCTTTGGCATGCAGGCTTGCTCCCTTCTCCTTTGAGGCCTACTGGCTCTTGCCAGGCAGAGAGGGCACACATAGCACCCATCTTTGGCATGCAGGCTTGCTCCCTTCTCCTTTGAGGCCTACTGGGTGGGTGCCTGGCGTGGGACGGGCGAGAAGCGTGCCTGGACATGTCCCGAGCTGAGAGGGACAAGGGGCTGGGGAAGCCTTCAGGTGGCTCTTGCCAGGCAGAGGGGGCACACATAGCACCCATCTTTGGCATGCAGGCTTGCTCCCTTCTCCTTTGAGGCCTACTGGCTCTTGCCAGGCAGAGAGGGCACACATAGCACCCATCTTTGGCATGCAGGCTTGCTCCCTTCTCCTTTGAGGCCTACTGGGTGGGTGCCTGGCGTGGGACGGGCGAGAAGCGTGCCTGGACATGTCCCAAGCTGAGAGGGACAAGGGGCTGGGGAAGCCTTCAGGTGGCTCTTGCCAGGCAGAGGGGGCACACATAGCACCCATCTTTGGCATGCAGGCTTGCTCCCTTCTCCTTTGAGGCCTACTGGGTGGGTGCCAGGCAGAGAGGGCACACATAGCACCCATCTTTGGCATGCAGGCTTGCTCCCTTCTCCTTTGAGGCCTACTGGGTGGGTGCCAGGCAGAGAGGGCACACATAGCACCCATCTTTGGCATGCAGGCTTGCTCCCTTCTCCTTTGAGGCCTACTGGGTGGGTGCCTGGCGTGGGACGGGCGAGAAGCGTGCCTGGACATGTCCCGAGCTGAGAGGGACAAGGGGCTGGGGAAGCCTTCAGGTGGCTCTTGCCAGGCAGAGGGGGCACACATAGCACCCATCTTTGGCATGCAGGCTTGCTCCCTTCTCCTTTGAGGCCTACTGGCTCTTGCCAGGCAGAGAGGGCACACATGGCACCCATCTTTGGCATGCAGGCTTGCTCCCTTCTCCTTTGAGGCCTACTGGGTGGGTGCCAGGCAGAGAGGGCACACATAGCACCCATCTTTGGCATGCAGGCTTGCTCCCTTCTCCTTTGAGGCCTACTGGGTGGGTGCCTGGCGTGGGACGGGCGAGAAGCGTGCCTGGACATGTCCCGAGCTGAGAGGGACAAGGGGCTGGGGAAGCCTTCAGGTGGCTCTTGCCAGGCAGAGGGGGCACACATAGCACCCATCTTTGGCATGCAGGCTTGCTCCCTTCTCCTTTGAGGCCTACTGGCTCTTGCCAGGCAGAGAGGGCACACATAGCACCCATCTTTGGCATGCAGGCTTGCTCCCTTCTCCTTTGAGGCCTACTGGGTGGGTGCCTGGCGTGGGACGGGCGAGAAGCGTGCCTGGACATGTCCCAAGCTGAGAGGGACAAGGGGCTGGGGAAGCCTTCAGGTGGCTCTTGCCAGGCAGAGGGGGCACACATAGCACCCATCTTTGGCATGCAGGCTTGCTCCCTTCTCCTTTGAGGCCTACTGGGTGGGTGCCAGGCAGAGAGGGCACACATAGCACCCATCTTTGGCATGCAGGCTTGCTCCCTTCTCCTTTGAGGCCTACTGGGTGGGTGCCAGGCAGAGAGGGCACACATGGCACCCATCTTTGGCATGCAGGCTTGCTCCCTTCTCCTTTGAGGCCTACTGGGTGGGTGCCTGGCGTGGGACGGGCGAGAAGCGTGCCTGGACATGTCCCAAGCTGAGAGGGACAAGGGGCTGGGGAAGCCTTCAGGTGGCTCTTGCCAGGCAGAGGGGGCACACATAGCACCCATCTTTGGCATGCAGGCTTGCTCCCTTCTCCTTTGAGGCCTACTGGCTCTTGCCAGGCAGAGAGGGCACACATAGCACCCATCTTTGGCATGCAGGCTTGCTCCCTTCTCCTTTGAGGCCTACTGGGTGGGTGCCTGGCGTGGGACGGGCGAGAAGCGTGCCTGGACATGTCCCAAGCTGAGAGGGACAAGGGGCTGGGGAAGCCTTCAGGTGGCTCTTGCCAGGCAGAGGGGGCACACATAGCACCCATCTTTGGCATGCAGGCTTGCTCCCTTCTCCTTTGAGGCCTACTGGCTCTTGCCAGGCAGAGAGGGCACACATGGCACCCATCTTTGGCATGCAGGCTTGCTCCCTTCTCCTTTGAGGCCTACTGGGTGGGTGCCTGGCGTGGGACGGGCGAGAAGCGTGCCTGGACATGTCCCAAGCTGAGAGGGACAAGGGGCTGGGGAAGCCTTCAGGTGGCTCTTGCCAGGCAGAGGGGGCACACATAGCACCCATCTTTGGCATGCAGGCTTGCTCCCTTCTCCTTTGAGGCCTACTGGCTCTTGCCAGGCAGAGAGGGCACACATAGCACCCATCTTTGGCATGCAGGCTTGCTCCCTTCTCCTTTGAGGCCTACTGGGTGGGTGCCTGGCAGAGGGGGCACACATAGCACCCATAGCGAGGGGTGCGGCAATGCAGCCTGCATGTTTGTGGAACGGGACACGCGGCTTGCAAGCTTGCTCTTTTCTCCTCTAGGGCCAAGCTGGGCACCAGGGGGGGGGGCATGGGTGGACCTCCGTCAGGAAAGGGGGGGCTTTGGGCGGGGGGTGGTGGGAATGCAGGCTTGCTCCCTTCTCCTTTGAGGCCTACTGGGTGGGTGCCTGGCAGAGGGGGCACACATAGCACCCATAGCGAGGGGTGCGGCAATGCAGCCTGCATGTTTGTGGAACGGGACACGCGGCTTGCAAGCTTGCTCTTTTCTCCTCTAGGGCCAAGCTGGGCACCAGGGGGGGGGGCATGGGTGGACCTCCGTCAGGAAAGGGGGGGCTCGTGGGACTGGGTGGGTGCCTGGGTGTCGTGGTGGGCAGCGCTGCCTTTTTGCAAACAGGTAGCCCCTAGGAAGGGGTTCGGGGTCGGCCCGGACACGGAACCTCTTTGGGCGTGGAGCGGGCGGCTCCGGCGGCCGGTTCTCATCTGCGGCGGGATCCGCCGTGGGAGCGTGGTCGGGAGCGTCGGCTGTGGGGGCCTCACCGTCTGCGGAGTCCCTGGGGCCGGCAGTGCTTGATGGTGGGGCAGCGGGGGCCTCAACCGCGGAGACCATCCTCTCCAGGAGGCGCACCATGTCGCGCATGCAGCTTTCTGCCGTGGCTGCTTGGCGCTCTGCCGCTTCAACCGCCCAGCTAAACAGTTCTTTTTGCTCGCCTCGGTCAGCAGCCTCACTCTGCCGCGCCTCCTTCTCCACTGCGCAGGAGTCGGTCAGCTCCGACGATATTTTCTCCACCGCACGCCGAGTCGCCTCCATGCACACGATCGCCTCGTTGCGCGGGCGCTCCCGGCGCCGAAGTCGGAGGTTCGACATTCGCTCCGCCGGAGACAGACGGCGTGTCCCGGCGGCCGTGGTGTCGGCTGGGTAGCGTGTGAAGAACGAGGGAGACGGTGTTAGATGGGGGCCTCCCTCCCGCAGGCACCCCGCATTCCCGACCGCACAACTGCCCACGGGACATTACTCACCGACGGTCTCTGCCGCGGAGTGGTCGCCGGCCGCTGCTGCCACAGATCGATCTGGGAGGCAATCGCCGGCGGGCTCCTCGAAGGTGTCCTCGGTGTCCTCCGTTCCAACGCCGGCCACATTGTCGGTATCCCCCTCCGGTTCCCCCTCAGTGGCTCTGGCCGAACGTCGACGCCGGTCAACGACGGTTGGGGGGACGCCAGTGCCCATCACCCGTGGCACCACCAGATCCTGCTCCAGCCGCAGGAACCGGTTCAGTTCCTCAAAGAAGGGCCAAACCCTCCGCCCGTGTCCCGAACGACTGTTCCCGTCCACACACTCCTTGTAGCCCCTTCTCAGAGTCTTCGCCCGCTCACGACACTGCTCCCAGTCCCTGGGGAAACCCCTGGCCGCCATCTCGTTCGCGATCCACTGGAACTGGCTCACATTCCTGTAGCTTGCGGAAAGCCTGCTCTGCACAGCGTCGTCCCCCCAAATCTGGATGAGGGCTCTCGTTTCCTCGTCAGACCAGGGGGCGGCCTTTGCCTTCTTGCCTCGGGCCGCCGGGACCACCGAGAGTCCGGCACCGGTGCAGGACGTGGGGCTGGTGCTGAGGGTGATCAAGAGAGGCAGACTGCTTGCGGGTTCGGGAGGCGCGGTGGAGTCCATGTTGCGGTTGGCCGTTCTGGGTGTCCTTTGCTGGGCTCGGGAGCAACAAACGATCGTCAACGGCGGTCTTCGCGGTCAGTTTCGGGCTGCCTTTACAGTAAGTTGGAGGGGGGCGCGACGCTGACGTGGCCGGCAGGGGACCAATCGCCTGTCGACTCGCTGCAAGAGACGGCTGCTCGAGAGCGTCTGGGCGTCACACTCGCGCGGCATTGGACAGTGTCGGCCACGTCACGAGGGGGCGGGGGGGCGGACGTCTAAGGAGAAGGGGCCGTTGTGGGGCGGGAACCGTTGCGGTCGCCGTCACGCCATGGCGCCCGCTCACGGGAAGAGGAGCAGCAGGGGCCAGCCGCCGAGAGAAACACTCCGTGCCTTTGCGGTCGCGCTCTCCTTGTTCGCGCGGTCGGTCATCCGCTCTACGGCTGCCACAGCTGACACTGTGGCCCTGCTCGGGAGGCGGCTGGGAGAGGAAGTTAACGGCCGCCGCGCGCGACAAAGAAGAAGACTGCGGCAGTTGGTGGCAACACTTGCGTCCGTGGAGGAGATGGCGCAGTGCTTCATTGTTGCTTTCCCGCCGAGGAAGGCATGGGTGCTTCCCCGGGCATGCCCTCACTGGTGGCCGTGGTGGGAGCGCTACGAGTTCAGTGACGGGCAGTGGCTGCAGCAGTTCAGAATGCGACGTGCCACGTTCGAGTACATTGTTGGGGAGCTTCGCGAAGATCTCGTCCGCGAGACGACCCACATGCGCGACCCAGTCCCTCCCGAGGAGATGATCGCCATCACCATCTGGAAGCTTGCCACGGGAACCACAAACTCCGCGACACTGCCCGCATTTGGCCGTGGCGTCTCTACCGTCTGCGGGATATTCGACGAGGTCTGCGAGCTCATCGCTGCAAAGCTGACCGAGAAGTGGATCTGCATCGATTACCTCGAGGACATTATCTCCGGGTTCGAGGAGAGGGGATTCCCCAATGCCTGGGGCGCCGTGGACGGGACACACATCGAGATCCGTTCTCCGCCTTTCTCTGGGGACAAGTACATCAACCGCAAGGGATACTGCTCCATGATTCTCCAGGCGGTGGTGGACAGCGATGCACGATTCCTGGACATTTTTGTGGGCTTCCCGGGAAGGGCGCACGACGCGCGTGTGCTCCGTAACTCGCCCCTTTTCAAGAGACTCGAGGATGGCGCCCGTCGCCCGAAGCGGCCGGTCACTCTGGAGGGGGTCACATTCGACCCGGTAATCATCGGGGACCCCGCCTATCCTCTTCGGCCCTGGCTCATGAAGCCCTATCCGGCGCCATCAACGCGCGCCCAGGAGCGCTTTAACTACAGACTGAGCCGGGCGCGCATGAGTTTGGAACGCTCGTTCGGAATTCTGAAAAATCGCTGGCTTTATTTACAGCGGCCCCTACTTGTCAGCGAGCGCCTCATGGTCGCGGTAATCACCACCTGCTGCATCCTTCACAACATTTGCCTCTCGCGCGGGGACATCGTTTACGGGCCGTTCCCGCGCGAGCCGCTGATTTGCACATGTTTCCGCGACAGGCATGCCCTGGCCGCGCCCCGGGGACCTCTCTTTTGTCCTTCAGATCACTCCTGCGAGAAAACATTAGCCTCTCATTGAATTTGAACGACTGGCCAGCCGCGGCCTCTGTTCTCCAAATCTTCCTTGTGTCCTGTCCTGCTTCTCCCTCCCTGCCCCCCCCCCGATCTCAACATGGAGGACACAGGCCACTTCGGGGAGACTTGGCGAAGGACTCCCCAAACCCCCCTGCCGTTTCTGTTCTCCTGACTTTGTGTTTGAGGCACAATTATAGGACTTGCAGGAGAGATTTGCCTTGTGCCAAGAGTGGCGGAGGGTTTCCGGTGAGGCCTGCCGCGGGGCTCCACCCTGAATAAGCGACCTGGCACCTGGTTCCAACAGAGCAGGTTTCGTTTGTGGGATTCAATGGGCGCGCGGCAGGCCCCGTGGGGGCAGGTTTTGCATGTTCTCCTCTCAGGGCCCCAAGTTGGTTTGCGGGCCGTTTCATTTGCACATGTTTGCGCGACAGGCATGTATTCGACGCGCCCCAAGCGCCACTCCTTTGTCCTTCATATTTCCCTTTTGTGCGATGCAAGGGTGAAGTCATCCGATGTTAAGATGCGCTCTGCCTCCCCCCCCCTGAATTCCCTCCCCGAAGGTCGCAGCCGAAATATGCATGCTATCAGAGGGGGCTGCCGCACAGGAGTCCCGTAGAGCAACAAGCAGGAAGGCCTGCTTAGTGCCCTGGGACTCCTTGTTCGAGCCCCGCATCGCCGCCCGCCCGGCCCGCCTCCCTTTTTCGCGTCTGCTGAGACCGACGGGTGGGAACCGCGCTGGCGGCCGCCGGTGTCCCCATGAATTTTTCACCGACCGGGGGGGGCGCGACCTGCGAGATCACTCCTGCGAGAAAACACTAGCCTCTCATTGAATTTGTACGACTGGCCAGCCGCGGCCTCTGTTCTCCAAATCTTCCTTGTGTCCTGTCCTGCTTCTCCCTCCCTGCCCCCCCCCCGATCTCAACATGGAGGACACAGGCCACTTCGGGGAGACTTGGCTAAGGAGTCCCCAAACCCCCCTGCCCCCCCTCATGTGTCAATATTGAGCCAGAAAAGGGTTTGCTCCAGGCCTCCCCTGCCTGTGGAGACACGGCAGGGCCGTGCATGGCTCTTCCCAGCCATGGCCCAGCGGAGAAAGGAGCAGCCCTGCCAGATCTGTGTTCCTTCCCCCCCCCGCCCAAATCCAGGGTGCTGGTTCCAGGCCCTTTGGCCAGATCACCCCCCAGGTGTGCCCTGGACCTCATGTGTCAATATTGAACCAGAAAACGTTATACCTCAGCCTCCCTTCCCCCCAAATCCAAGTTGTGTTTCCGCGACAGGCATGCCCTGGCCGCGCCCTGGGGACCTCTCTTTTGTCCTTCAGATCACTCCTGCGAGAAAACACTAGCCTCTCATTGAATTTGCACGACTGGCCAGCCGCGGCCTCTGTTCTCCAAATCTTCCTTGTGTCCTGTCCTGCTTCTCCCTCCCTGCCCCCCCCCGATCTCAACATGGAGGACACAGGCCACTTCGGGGAGACTTGGCTAAGGAGTCCCCAAAACCCCCTGCCCCCCCTCATGTGTCAATATTGAGCCAGAAAAGGGTTTGCTCCAGGCCTCCCCTGCCTGTGGAGACACGGCAGGGCCGTGCATGGCTCTTCCCAGCCATGGCCCAGCGGAGAAAGGAGCAGCCCTGCCAGATCTGTGTTCCTTCCCCCCCCCCCGCCCAAATCCAGGGTGCTGGTTCCAGGCCCTTTGGCCAGATCACCCCCCAGGTGTGCCCTGGACCTCATGTGTCAATATTGAACCAGAAAACGTTATACCTCAGCCTCCCTTCCCCCCAAATCCAAGTTGTGTTTCCGCGACAGGCATGCCCTGGCCGCGCCCTGGGGACCTCTCTTTTGTCCTTCAGATCACTCCTGCGAGAAAACACTAGCCTCTCATTGAATTTGCACGACTGGCCAGCCGCGGCCTCTGTTCTCCAAATCTTCCTTGTGTCCTGTCCTGCTTCTCCCTCCCTGCCCCCCCCCCCGATCTCAACATGGAGGACACAGGCCACTTCGGGGAGACTTGGCTAAGGAGTCCCCAAAACCCCCTGCCCCCCCTCATGTGTCAATATTGAGCCAGAAAAGGGTTTGCTCCAGGCCTCCCCTGCCTGTGGAGACACGGCAGGGCCGTGCATGGCTCTTCCCAGCCATGGCCCAGCGGAGAAAGGAGCAGCCCTGCCAGATCTGTGTTCCTTCCCCCCCCCCGCCCAAATCCAGGGTGCTGGTTCCAGGCCCTTTGGCCAGATCACCCCCCAGGTGTGCCCTGGACCTCATGTGTCAATATTGAGCCAGAAAACGTTATACCTCAGCCTCCCTTCCCCCCAAATCCAAGTTGTGTGTGTGTTCCAGCCCCCCGGCAAGAGCACCCTCCAGGCTTCCCCAGCACCTTCTGTTTAAAGACTATCCCAGAAAATGGGTTCCCAAAACATGCAGACATGCTCAAAGCGCAACCCGTTTCCGGATCCAGGACATGTGTATTCAGTGTGCGGAGCCTGTTAAGTTTAAACAAAGCTTTATTTTGCCGACAGACAGGGCTCACCATGGCAGGCGGGAACCCCAGGCCCCCTGTGTCCATTCACTCAACTGTCCATCGAGCCAGACGGCCCCCCCCTTCGACGGCCAAGCACCTGGGCAAAGCTCGGGACACGCGAGAATGCCCTCACTCTTTTTGGCGAGGGTGGACGCGGGGTCGAAGTCCCAGGCTCTTCGCGGAGTTGCTCGGGTGCGTGCGGTCTTCCACGCTGAGTTGCCGTGAGAAAGGCGGCAGGAGACATCCCACCATCCAGCAGGTCAATCTCCTCCTCCTCCTCCTCCTCTTCCTTCCCCGCAGTGGGGCCTGCTGGCGGGAAACCAATTGGAATGCAATAAGCAGTCTTTGCCCCGACCAACCATACTACTGAGCATTGTGGAAACACCGACCAAAGCCCCCATCTAGGCGCCCTCTGTCGACCCAACAGTGACCTCGCAGCGCCCAGTGGGCCGCCATTAGCCACTTACTCCAAAACTGGTCCCGGCGTGCCTGGATTCTCTCATGGGCCAACCCCACAGCCTCCATCCGTCGCTCGGTGTCACTGGCTGAAAGACAGGCGGTGTAACGATTAAGGAATTTCAATCGATTGGTGATGCCCATCCCCAAACCTGCAAGCCGTGTGTCCCTTCTCCCTGGCAATCGCCACCCCCAGCCTTCCCCAGCACCTCTTCTGTCATATTGGGGGATGACCGGGCCCGCTTCTCTACTGACCGTAAAATTGTCTGGACACGCTTCTCGCCCGACCTATGCCGAGTGCAAAAGTGGAACTTGCCCGGGCATGCTGCCGGCCAAGCCCATGCTCCGCTTTAGCCAGCTAGGCCTAGAGAGGAGAAAGGAGCAAGCCTGCAAGCTATGTGGACCCTCCCCAACCATGAGTGCTATGTGCGTCCCATCTCCCTGACAGTTCCCCGCTCCAGGCTGCACCAGGACACACAGCGTGCATATCCGCTGGACTCTTGTTGGTCATATTGGGACGTGTCCGCGCACGCTGCTGGCCCAGCCCATGCTCCCCTTTAGCCAGCTAGGCCTCAAAGGAGAAGGGAGCAAGCCCGCAAGCTGTGCGGCCCCTCCCCAAACATGCGAGCCGTGTGTCCCTTCTCCCTGGCAAGAGCCACCAGTAGCCTTCGCCAGCACCTTTTGTTGACCTATCCCCAGCACCCAGAGTATAAAAGTGGAACTTGCCCGGGCACGCTGCGAGGCCGCAGGCCAATGTCCCCCTTTGGCCAGCTAGGCCTCAGTGGAGAACAGAGCAAGCCTTCCAGCTGTGCGTACCATCCTCAAACATGAGCGCTGTGTTTCCCAGCTCTCTGGCAGCTCGGCCTGCGCCTGGCGCCACACAATCGGCTGTACAGTCGGTTTGTTGATGTAATATTGCCTCTGACAAGCAGAGCTGCAACCTTTTGTTTATGTTCACTTCTGTATCACCATCAATTGCTGACCATAATCATTATAACCATTAGATATCATTTTAATATTTCACAGTTTATTCAATCCTGTTAAGAGCAAGCACAAAAAAATCAGCTCTTTAAAAGTTCTCCTTTTGGAGGTTGGGTGTATAAAAAACATATAAAACCTGCATTGGTACTGCTGCATAGTCCTTTACCTAACCTCTTTCCAAAGTGCAGAATCTTGTGATCTCAATCACATTCTTCAGATGGTAGATGCTAAAATAGCATGCCACACTCCAGAACTTCCTATATAGCAAAATGCACACAAAAGGTTTAACACTGGAAGCTCTCTATCTTGCTTCAGGAGGTAGAACCATGCAGGCAATGTACTGTGCACTGAGCCCGGCTTCTACTGAAATCAATAGAAATGCTTTTCTAGGTTGTGGGACACTTGGGTGCAGACAGGATTTCTAGAACTCAGAGGAGAACCTAACTTTGGAGTGCTGACCAGCCAAATACCAGCTGGTAGAGCTGTGACTGACCCAAGGCCATGCAGCTGGCTTCAAGTGGAGGGGTGGGGATTCAAACCTGGTTCTCCAGATTAGAATCCCGTGGCTCCTAACCGCGCTGTGCGGCCGCAGGCCAATGTCCCCCTTTGGCCAGCTAGGCGTCAGAGGAGAACAGAGCCGGCTTGCAAGCCGCTAGGCTAGGCCTCAGAGGAGAATAGAGCAATAGAGCTTGGGCCGCCCAACAGAGAATATAGTTTGGGCTGCCCAAGCTCCTGGAGTTCAAAGGTGGAACATTCCTGGGCCCGCTGCAGAACACTGCACCCATCGAGGAACAGCTTCCGGGGGCCGCCGCCCACTCGTTTCTTGACAAGACTTACTTCGTGGTCGCTCGCCCAGAAACTCCTTCTCCACCATGTCGACCTCGATGTCCTCCACAACAGCGGTCAAGTTCCTGCGGACCGTGTGGGCGAGATCGACACGGTCAGGGAACAGCGACTCCAGGCGGAACGGCACCATGGTCTCCTCCGCCGCCTCCCGCTCGTGCTCCGTCAGCCCCTTTTCCTCCATGGCCGCGGCCGCCTGCTCCGCCCACTCCTCACGCCAGTTGCTTGGCACCCACTCCGCCATGCTTTGCGACGATGGCGGAGGCACGTCTGGTCGGCAGGGGAAGCCTCACGAGTTTGCGGGGGTTTGCGCGGGCAAACCAACTGCACAGCCAATTGCGTTGCACCACGCGGAGGCCGAAAGCTGGTTGGTCGTAGCCGAAAAAGCGGGAATCGGAGACACCGACCGGGTCAATGCGGCAGGTCAAGAGCTGATCAAGCCCCCCCTAATTCCTGGGGCCTCTGAACGGAAAACCAGACGCAGCCGTGATGGGGTCCACCCGGAGGCACCAGGGGCAGTGCGCCCCTGGATTTTTGGCAAGAAAATTTTTTTTGACAGACATGTCTTAGACCTCGCCCGTGCACTCCCCCCAAGCCCTGGGCGGGCCCTGGGATTTCGGACAGTCCCGTGTGTGTTTCTCACAAACATGTTCCCCCCTCCCCAAGTGAAGACATGTCTGTGTTTGCCTGTGTTTGTCAAAGGCATGCCCTCCCCCAGTGGACAAGCACCAACCAACGGACAGTTAAATAAAATATTTTGTTATTTTTGAATTTTTAAAACACCTCTAGTACCATTTTTCAAAAGGGAGTGGTGTGTCATACATCCCTATTCCAAAGAGCTTAAAGGATAGACCATGATTGTTGTAAATCAGCTTATACAGTTACATACTCTGTTGACTTTGATGAGTGCTTTGACCACATCCTACTGGTCTTGGCTAGAGTTGCCAACCTCCAGAAGGAACCTGGATTTCAAAATTGCAATTGCAGAGGAAGAAATGGCATCTTCAGAAGGTGGACTTTATGGCTTCGCATCCCCACTGAACCATAGTCTTGGTTCAGCTTGGGTTTCAATGTGTTTCCCAGTTCCAAGTACTTGTTTTGGGACTAGGATACCTGAAGGCCTGCCTTCTCCTCCGTAAGCCTGTTTACACATTCCTGGTTTTTTTATGAGTGCCAGCTCTGCACGCTACACCATCAGAGGTTTGGTGGGCTCCTAGATATGACAAGACCTTTTTAGTGGAAGTGCCAAGGTTATGGGGCTCATTTCTCTGTGAAGTGCATCTTCAGGTACCATATCTTGGCCTTAAGGAAGTTGGTTAATACTTTTTGGTTAGGCTTTTGATTTAAGCTACTTGATGCTGATGAGTTGGGAATTAATACATCTAATAGTAATGGCCCCATCTGAGAATACTTACATCTGTAGAGTGGGACCATGTAGAGAGAAAGCAGATCTTTCTACGAACTTGGGAGGCCTCCTAAGTTTGCAAAAAAACTGAAAATGAAAAAAGGGGTAAGGTTTTTTTTAAAAAAGCTTAAAGACCTCAATTTACCAGAAAAAAAGCGGAGCTCTTGTGACAATATGTTGCAAAGTCTCACTAGACATTTTACGGAAGCAACAAGAGTTGCCGTTGCTGCCACCATTGAGGCAATCAAGTAACTGTGCAAGTAGGTAGCTGGGTAGCCAAAAGGGGCACCACTACAGCTGAGGAAGCAACTGAGCTGGCAGGCAGGAGGCAGGGAAGCTGTGAGAAAGGCTACTGCCATCAAGAAGGAAAACAGGCTGCAGGGAGGAGGAATAGGATTGTGAGAGGAGGATCAGGAGAGAGATACAGAAACACTGACAGACTGACTGAGAAGGGGAAGTGAGAAAGACTAACTGACAGAGAAGGGGTAAGGAGGGGAGGAAGAAAGAGGGGGAATCAGATGCACAAGTTCTGGCAGGCCCCTACTTGTTTATGTTTTATCCCACCCTTCTTCCAAAAAGAACTCAGGGCTGAGTACCTTATTTGTCTCTCTATTTTATTCTCCCAATAATCCTGTGAAGTAATACTGAGAGAAGGAAAGAGTGACTGGTCAAAGGACACCCAAGGTGCTTTATGGCCAAGTAGGAACTTGAACCCAGTTTTTTCCAATTTGGTACCCTAACCATTATACAGCCCTTACTGTATAATGATCCAGATAGCCCGATATTGTCAGATCTTGGAAGCTAAGCAGAGTCAGCCCTAGTCAGTACTGGGATGAGAGACCAACAAGGAAGGCCTCCAAAAGCAGGCCAGCTTAGGAGTTCTCCTCTCCTCTTGGAGGATGTTCCAGATGCTACTGACAAAAAAAAAATAGTGTTTGAGTTATAGTGGATATTTTAAAAATTCCGGAAAGGCTTGGTTTTCAGTTGTAGTGGGTTTATAGATTTCAAGGGCCTAGGGGGTACAGTCAGTTACACAAGAGATTTGAAAGGATACAACCACTGTGTTTTCTCTGGAAACTGTAGTTTGGACTCAGAGTCCTTATAGTCAGAATCTGAGAGGACATGGGCAGTATTTGACTTTAGACAAAACTCTTAAGGGCAGTCATGGGTTAGTACAGGATTCTCTTGTTGAACATGAAACAGTCATCTTTATTTCATTCAGAAAAGGAACATATTTGGTAGTCATTTGAGGCACCATAGGATATGGCTACAGCCTGGTAACAGTTGAAATGAAACATTTTGTAATAGTTTGGCTGAGTTTCATGTAATCCGTTTTTCATTATCACTTACTGACATCTACTGGCTATATCATGTATTAATTCTGAAGGCTTTCCTGGGCATTTCAAGACTCTTGAATCAAGAGCCCAGTTTGAAGAACAGCTGAGTAGACCAGTTAAACACCAGGAGAAGAGACAGACCTGTCTAGTGTCATACACTTTCCCCCTCAACTTGCTAAATGCAGCATTAAATGAACGTTGAAGGGAGGAAATTGTCTGTTTGGAGCTCATATGCATTCAAATTAGCTATATTTTAGGAATGATATTCAGAATTCCTCATTCATTCATTCAAAACATTTTATTGTGCCTTATCTCCTCAGACTCAAGGCAGCAGCAGCTGGCCTTTTACAGTCCTGCACATACAGTGTCATTCCACCACTGACATTTAGAATTCTGTTTGCCATAATTATTCTGATGTTACAAGAGATGCACATCCTTAAACACCGTGAAGAAACAGGCAACAAGCTAGAATCCCATGTTGAGCTTGCAGCAGATGGTAGGAGGGAGAGAAACCAGGACCCAGAAGTGCCTTAGTGGGCTTCTGACTTCATGGAATGGGGCTCTGGTGTTGCCAGAGATGCTGTTGGAGGAGGGAAGTTCATGTAAAGGTGTTGGTCTGGCTAGAAATTGACAGTAGTAACTAGACATGGGCATGAATCGCATTACGAATGCAAAAACCCCACAAACTGCCCGATCGTCCATTTGCGATCTGGCAGTTCGTGAGCGTCCATGGCCAACGAACCAGCATTTGTAAGAGGCCTGGTTTGTTGCATTCTTCCACAGTTCGTGAAGCCAGACAATCAGGCACCATCAATCAATTCCCTTGGAAATGGAACCGGGGGAATGTCTGGACTCTGTCTGCACTCCTTCTGTTGCCCTGGAAACCTGAATCGAAGCCCAGCTTACCTTGATCACCAGGTCTTCCTTCCAACCATGGAGCTGCAAAGTGGTTACAACTTGGGAGAAGACATCTGGGGGAGGGAGGGGGAGGGGGTTTTTCTGTAGCCATGGGCACTCCAATCTCATCCCTGCAAAGCCTAATAGGCAGCTCTGATGGCCACTGATGTGTTGGTCTATGGGACCTGTGCTTATAAATAGCAGTGGGCTCCCAGGCTGGGTTTCACTTTCAGCGAGCAGGGAAGTGTGACAGAGCTGTTGTTTGCTACTTGATAGCCTTTGGGGAGAGTGACACAGAGAGTATAATTGAGCTTGGATTTTTGGGATAGGGATCTATCTCCTCTGGTTCCAAGGCTGCTGCCAGGCCCTGGGGCCAAGCTCAGTGGGCACCTTAGCTTAAAGCTCACATTATTATCACTGCCTGATCTGGTCAGTGGTGGCTCTAATTGGTGGCTCTAATTGTATCAAGTGGGAGTTGCCTGGGGGCCTCGGATTGGAGAGGGTGTAACTCCAAGATCCCTATTGCAATCTCGACCAAACTTGGATGCTGGCTGGAGGAGAGCCTGCTAAATGCTCCCTGTGGATATGGGCTCTCTAAGTCCAACGGGGGCCTTTCTGAGCCCCATGAACCACAAACAGATCCATCAGCGGGAAATAGTCGTTTCAGTTCGTTAGTTCGGGTTCGTCGGCGACACCAAACCATGAACTGCGGGTTCGTTATTTTTTTTTGGGTTTGTGCCCATGTCTAGTAGTAACACTAGTTGGATGACATCACAGCTGTACCCTCTTGCTGAAGCTATTCTCTTTGCTGGCCTTTCGAGATGGTTGCTCATTCTAGTGGGCTATTGAAGCCCTCACAAAATCCTAGATGCACATACACTGAGGAGCTGCAGCCCATTCAGGCATCATGTGTGTGTACAGTGGCATTTAAGGACATGGATTTCCCTTTAGTATTGTTGTTTCCTTTAGAATCACTGATGTAACATGGCTGCTTTTGTTAGGAAATAAGGACAGAATGAGGAACTGTGAAAGTAGGAATGCCAAAACTGGTAGCCATGTTAAGTTCCCCCTCTCCCTATCTTATGGACATGTGTGACATGGCATCATCATTTCTTGAGTTTTCCTGTTCTGCTTCATTTTATTGGTTGCTGTTGGGGATAGAATACGCACAACATGGTGATGTCATGTCACAGTTCAATAATTACATGTTACAGGGGAGGAGAAGTTCCACAAGGATGCTCATTTCGGCAGCAACTCCATGTCCATTGTCATCACCAGTTGTGTCCAGCTCTCACAAAGATCAGTGGGACTGGCTTCCAAGTAGATATGTTTAAGATTGGGTTTCATACCTTCATTTTGTTAATGTACAGAAAACATCCATGTTAAAATCAGGTGTGTTTTCTGGTCAATGTGGCTTTTTAACACAAATGCATGAAATAGTTCTGTTCTGTTTTGTGTATAATTTATGAATAAGTGCTTCAAAGAATTCAGGGTGCTTTCTGAAGATTCTCATTGCCACTTTTGCTGCACTCTATAGAAGTGTCTCTATTTTGAGAAGTTCTGAGAGAACTGTGCTACAGAAAGAACAAGAGGAACCCTTGACAATATGGAAATGTCTTGGACACAAAGCTTGCTTCCTTTCCACAAATATATAATTCAGCAGGATAAGATACAATAGACGTGATTGAGGCTGACCTTTTCAAAAGAGAATGAAGAGGCTGACCAAGAGAAGTGTGATTTATTGGTTGGCTGGGCAGCTACACAATTCTTATGTGGCAAATATATTTTCTCCACCTTCTCCCTGCACACAAGTAAAATACATGATTAAAAAAAGGTAAGGAGTCCAGTAGCACCTTTAAGACTAACCAAGTTTACTGTAGCATAAACTTTCGAGAACGACATTTCTCTTCGTCAGATGCATCTCAAAAGCTTATGCTACAGTAAACTTGGTTAGTCTTAAAGTGCTACTGCCTGGACTCTTTACCATTTTGCTACTACAGACTAACATGGCTAACTCCTCTGGATTAAAAAAAGGTGAATCTTAAGCCCCCAATTAATTTTTCTGCCTCTCATAATGGCATTAGTTGTTTATAACAATAATGAAGACACACTAACATATTACTCAGCATCTCTGGATTTCTCTCTTTTATTTTGTGCTCCTTATCAATACTTTTCAGAGCTCTAGCTGAAATCACATAATGGGAGCCTGGAGACACTGCCTGCATCTCAACAAGGGTCTTGGCATTGCTGGTGAGACCACGTTGTCCTCCCTCCAAGACAAAACAGAATGTGACTTTCTGAACTTGTGGCAGTGCCAGGGAAGTTGGAGTTGAGTTGTCCTTGACCCCTTTTTCAGGCAAGGCTATAAGACATTAGTATCAAGTGGGTCCTCAGATGTGAGGTGGACATGACAACAGGGAAGCAGAATGATTTTTTAAAAAAAAGAAAGGATTAGAAATCTGCATTAATTTCCTATTTGCCAGAAGTGGAATCTTTGTTTTGATTTCAAGGTTTTGTTATACACTGTGTTTATGTTGTATATGACTGACAGAATCTGCTTCATGTCCTATGGGTGCTTTTGGCCTTGCTCAGATGGCATACTCATTAAATAGCTCTACCACTTCATCCTAGAAAGTCATATATAAAATGTATATTCTTGCCAGCTTAGACCTGGATGTGACAGACCTGGATTCAAATTTTTACTCAGTTGAGTACTTTCTGGATGGCCTTGGGTAAGCTGCTGTCTCCTGTTTTTTATAGTAGGGGGATGGACAAAATAAAGACAGTAAAGCATTTTGTGTTAATTCATACTTAACAAACAGCTATTCATATAACCACTTCAGTATAATAGGTGTCAGGGAAAAAGCCCTGCCCATCATGGCTAGCTCTCGCTTCAGTCCCCTCGAGCCAGTAGTGCACATCTGTCGGAACACTCAGGATCAGACTTTTGGTGCTAGGGTTGCCAACTTTGAATTTCAAAAATATTGGCCTCACAGGGTAGAGCTAAGGGAGATAGAAAGAGGGCAGCTCAATCTATAATCAATAATGTCAGGGACAGAGACAGGACAGGAGCTGGTGAATTAAGGGGAAATACCAGCAGCTTTTTATAAATTAGAGACAGGGATGCAGCAGGGATTTAAGTCACAAATAGAGTTTGGCTGAATCTCTTTACTAGTTTTCAGGCGAAATACTGAAATACTAAAGCATAAGTTTTAGTTGTTAGACTCTTAAGCTTTCGAGAATCAAGTTTTCTTCGTCAGATGCATGTTACATGTAACATGCATCTGACAAAGAGAACTTGACTCTCGAAAGCTTATGCTACAATAAAATTGGTTAGTCTTAAAGGTGCTACTGGACTCTTTTTGATTTTGCTATCACAGACTAACACGGCTAACTCCTCTGCAGTTGTTAGACTGATACTATAGTGTAGGTTTGGCACATCTGTTTGGCATGCCACTCTGAATACTCAAGGGTTTTTGTTTTTGTTTTTTTGCAGTGGCATGCAAATAAATAAAATGCCAATATAAATCATGTGCTGCCATCTTGCTATGGACTAAAGAACTCATGTGCATCCACAGGATCTTGTTGACTATGTAGAAAGATCATGTTAATGGTCAGCTCAAAACCAACAGTGTCTGGATTGATGTCAAATTCCTTATCCCTTCCATTTCAACCCCCAAATCCCAGTTTTGATTTCATGTCTCCCTTGAGCTTGATTCCTTTTTTTTTTGCCATTTTCTATTTCTTTGCCCTGAAAATTTCCTATAAAATGTACTCATTTTAACATGATTTGAATATTTCATGTACAATGTACCTATTTTTTATCATTATTTTTGTATCAGTAAATCAGAATTAGACATATATTTGCTGTACATTATATATACAAGAACTGTGTAAATTGCATGGAAATCCATCCAAAATTTGAACATAATACAAACTATTGTACAACAACTGTAACAAAAACAGAGTCAAAACTGTGAACAAAGCTAAAAGAAGAAACGAAAGAGAGAACATTTGTTCAGTTTAATTCTGTATTGGGTTTGCTCGTATCAAGAACTTAGAAGCCTTTCTTGGCCTAATTCCCCCATATGATCTATGATATGATCTAAAATCCAGAGTCTATATGTCCCAGTCCCAGTTCAAGATGCCATTAACAGCAAAATGGCAGAGCAGAAATTTAAAAAAAATCCGTGAGTTGAAACAATAAAAAGATGAGCATACCTGATCTACTTTTGTATTTGAAAATAGCTAATTGTAAATTCAATAGCGGATTTTAAGAATATTGGGATGTCAAACTCAGCACACCTCCAATGCAAGTTGTTTCATGTATCTTCTTTGATATAATTTCCCGCAGTTCAGGCTTTTTGTCCCCAAGCAATTATTCTCTCATCCAAATACTAGTAGTATAGTGCACTCTCTGCTCACAAAGAAAAATATCTCTATGTTAAGGTATTGTATAGGAATTAACATTAAACTAATAGGCAATTTTATTTATTCTAGATAAGGATCAAGAATTCCAGCTTTATTATCCCCCACAATTAATCTGCAGCTATAAATCAGGATTCTTGAATCTGAATTAACCTCGAAAATATGTGTGCATTTATCCCATGAGAGTGCAAACTGTGAATGCACAAGAGGATAATCAAGTGGGGAATTTCTTCCACCTCTCTTCCCCAATAGTGAAATAGTCCAAGATGAGTAGCATTCTGCTCACATAGCCCAGACTTTCAGAACTCGACTGCTGCAGCATAATTACTCTATATAACTGACTGCTGTTTAGGGCCACACCTGAGTAATTTTACTTCTTCCTCTCTAAGTTTTATGTTGGAGTTTGGAAAAGGAATTTGAGATTGGGCCTGCATCCCCCAAATTCACTGTCCATGAATTTTGCCTAATCCTTAAACCCCACCCCTCCAAAGAACCCTGTATAAGCTATCACAACTTCTTTGGCAGTGAATTCTGTAAGTCAACTATACGCCATGTGATATTGTACTATCTATTGTCTCTTCTAAATCTACCACTGATCAGTTTCACTGGGTAATACCAAGATCTAAGAACATTAAAGAGGTTCTTTTAATATAGTTTATAATTTGTGATATAATTTTGGTAGCATACTTTTGTTTTTCAATATTAAGAAGTTTTTATTATGGGTTTCTTTAGAGATACAAAATCCTTGTTCCAATTTTTACACCACAATCCATTCCCCAAGAATTCTTTCCTCTTTCCTTGTCTGTGATAGCACCCACTGACAGAACATTTTGGGGGGGGGGCAGTAAAGGAAATGTAAGGGGATAAAGGATAGGGAAATGTAAGGCAGTGGAAAAATGGCAGATGGGGGGAAGGTTCAGTAACCCTCCTGCTGCACCTTCAGATGTGATTGCAGTAGGACTATGTTCAAATATCTAGATCTTCTGCCATCACAGGCATGAAACTCCTGGTACATTGAGGGTGGGGGAAGGTAGCCTGATATATTCATTTTTATTTGGAATTAAATCAGACTTTGTTCCATGGTCCATAGGCATATTCACTTGGGAGTAAGTTCTACTGAACTGAGCAGAATTTCCTTGTGAGTAAATGTGCATAAGATTGTGCTTCCCACTGAAACTCACTTTTGTTGGATTGTGCTTTATTTGTTCGTTGTTGAAACATTCATATATTGTTAGAAAAAAATCACAGACATGCAGAGATGCATACATACACACAAGAGGGTACTTTAGTGTATAATGCTTCAAACTACTTTCTTCCACAAAGTGCTGCAGGAATCTGCCTATCAAACATTAATTCACCACCAAAAATGTGTGTGGGTGTGTGTGTGTGTGTGTATGAGGGGGGGAGATCCCCTAATTGAGAAGAAATGAGTTGTATGCCTTCCTCAGCAAACATAGCTAGTAAAGCTTCATTAGTATGTATTTTCACATAATTCAATTAGCCAAAATACATACAAATGCCAGCAGTGCTGTTCCCTGCTCAGGGAGAACTGGTGAAGCTTTAAACAGATCTGAAACAAAAATTGCATAAATGGCATGTAAAGTCCTGTGCATACAAAGATACCTTCAGGGTTCTAATAAATTCATGAAACTTTTAAAAGCATGATTTCCTAGCAGGCAATCACTTTTAATTAAGAGGATCTCCTACAGCAACACATGTCCTTCAAAAACTTACATTTTTTTTCTTTTTTGAATTTCAAAGTTTCTGTAGTAAAAGTTGAATTGCTGAGTAGCTTAACCTCAAAAGGATTTCAGGCTTTCATGGCAGTTATAAACCACTGTGGTGCCTTCTTTATAAGAAGAAAAGATTCTTAACACAACAGAGAAAGAAGGAAATCGCTTTCTACTCATAGCTCGAAGCAAGCATTTCCTCCAAAGGTCAGAAAACTTTTCCTCAGTTAAAGAATATTTTTAAGGACACACTGTAACTACTTGCACAAGTAATCTGTGGTAATTTGCTGTATGAATTAAACATATAATTTCAGGTATTTATTAGTTTCTGCTCTGTAGGCTTTCCTCATCTTTTAAAGGAAACTAAGGGTTTTGTTAAATATATCAGAATCACAATAAAACAGAGTTTAGTACTTATGAAGTGGACATGGTGTGTTGATGAAGTTGGGAATTCAAAGATTTACCCTCCTCGCATTCAAAACGCAGGTGCATTTATATAATACATTTATTTTTCAGGGCTGCTTCGTTGACTTCACTGTTTTTTTAAAAAAATCTAAGTTGCATTCTCCAAAAATGAGTGACTGCCAGGAGTCAAAGCCAAATTCTCAACAGAATGCACATTAACTGATAACTCAACTTACCAGATGACTAGAAGCTATGTGGACTTGCTGCACTGAAAAGTATTGTGTTTGAAGTGATACTGGATAATTTCAAAGTTCTGTCTAAACAATGGCCGTTTCCACACTGTCTATAAATAGTGCGAGACTCACGGAAGGCTGCCGGCTTCCTCGCGCGATTTTTAACACCATCCGACTACAAAACGCCATAAATCACCATTTGTGGTGTTTTGTAAACAGATGGCATCAAAAATCGCTCGAGGAAGCCGGCAGCCTTCCGTGAGTCTTGCGCTACTTATAGACAGTGTGGAAATGGATGGTTTATGCACATCTACCAATCATCACTTGATATTGTGAACCATGCTGGAATCTGATGTTGATTCTGGAGTATATGGACCACCAGTCTAAAGAGCCTCATTTCCCATAACCAATAGCCATGTTTTGATGTTTCTGTATGACTCAGTCCAATGGACCATTTGTACCCTCTTATGTTGAAGGCTGTCATGATGTATAAAAGAAAGTGATAGTCAAACGAACTACTTTCATCTCCAATTAAGCAGCCAGTTAAGCACTCACTTATCTCACTGGGCACAGAGTGGGAGATGTCCACAATGGAAATGTATCCATTGAGAGCAGCATTGCATGTCCACTTTTTGTCTAGCCATTTTCCACCAATGGTATGGTTAAGAGGACACATCTTCATTAATCTTAGATATCCCAACTATCTAAAGAGGTCACGCTCAGTTTCTATAAGCAACACCCAATGTTCTGTAGCCTGAGTGTTCTATGGTTATATTGAAACTGGGGTCTTGTGAAATGCATCATATGTTGCAGAAGAGCAGATATAGATTTACTGTATGTTGTACAGTAGGCAGCAACTGAATTATAAAGGACAACTACTGGTCAATTAAAAAGAATTGAGAAGGACACAGCTGCATTACAATGATCAAGATGTGACAGAATAAATTAGCATCATGCAAAGTCAGGCCATGTTTAATTCATAGGCTTTGCCTATATTTAGCCATCTTATTATTTGTAATATAATCCATCCATTTATTGAAGGTTAACACCAAACATTACTCCTAGGTATTTTGTAGATGTGTCACAGGTCAGTGTAGCCCTTCTAATCTCAAACTACTTAGAGAGACTGAATGTGTTGGAAAGAAATTATATAGAATATCAAGTTAAATGAAGAGAAAATGAATTCTAATTGCTATTATCTTCTCCCAGGTGCCTTTTCTGAAGAAAGGAACACAGGAAACAAAGGCAATATTATCAGCAGTTAATAAAAGAATGCTGTCCTCTGACTTCATAAGTGTAGCACTGTGGAAATTCAGACATGTACATGGCATATGAAAACGATTGAAGAGAAGAGAACCTTCCATAATCTATGGAGGCACTTCAAGAATCACTGGAAGTACATCTGACAAGAAGCTCAAGAAAAAGACTTTAAAAATGATATGAAATGTAGCAGGATTGGGGGAAGTGGGGAAAGCCATCATAATTTTAAGCAGAATACCTTAAGACTGAGTGTTTTAGCCCAGGACCAAGGAAATGATGTTTGTGGATGCGGAATAAAAATATAATTGAACCCAAACCTTGACAGTTTTCTCTAAGTAATTTTGAATTACTTTTGTGTTAGAAACAATTTTTAACAAGGTGAACTATTTCAGCATGCCCTGTGTTTTATTAACTGGATTAATGACCTTGTATAACAGGGGCCCAACCTTGTTGAGCTTTTGGATACTGTATTGTCGAAGGCTTTCATGGCCGGAGAACAATGGTTGTTGTGGATTTTCCGGGCTGTATCACCGTGGTCTTGGCATTGTAGTTCCTGATGTTTTGCCAGCAGCTGTGACTGGCATCTTCAGAGGTGTAGCACCAAAAGACAGAGATCTCTCAGTGTCACACAGCCCAGAAAATCCACAACAACCAACTTTTGGATACTGTTGGAATTTTGAGAAAATTTTATGCACCACCACAAAGAGGACTATAAAACCCCCTCTTACATATTTCTTGGGCAGAAATGAAAGAATTCAGTTTTGTCGGGAGCCATCTTATAAATCTTTCACCTGTCTTATTTGGAGGGGAGATGAGGGCCAAACTATACATGCTGTTGGTTGGTACACCTTGATTGGAACTCCAGAAATGTTGTTTCAGTCTAAAATGTAGCCATATGGATCACAGTTGCAGTACTCGGGGCATTTTTTATTGGAAAAATGCTGCAAAAGAAAACTGTCTTTCACTGGCGCCATGGCCTTGATTCATATTGGGCTCCAGGCAATGTTTTTAGGACCAACTGGAGTTCCAGTCACAGGACTCCAGTGTCACATACAAAGTGCATAAGAACAGTAATTTTTATTTTTGCCCTTCAGAATCATTGTTTTTATCCACATGTAATATGTGCTGTTAATTAAATCTGGGAATGGTCTCCCTGAGCAGGTGAGGGGAGTCCCCTCCTTTGATGTCTTCCGGAGGCGCTGTAAGGCTTGCTTGTTTGCCTGAGCTTTTGAGGGGATGTGAATGGCAGGCAACTTTTAGGGGAAAGAAGGAGAGATTTGAGGTCTGTTATCTTGGTATTAATTTAAAAATGTATTTAACCATTCTTAGCCTCCTTGAACCACATGGAAAAGAGGGATATAAAAACTTTAATAAAATAAATAAAATCCACGTAGTTAATTGTTTAACTATCAAAATTCATCTTATTTGTCAGTTAAAATGTCTTGTTGGAGAACAGCGTAACCCCATGTACGTGCTTTTGTGCTTATATAGAAGGAAATACTTCTATTCCTTAGGGGTTAGTTAGCATTAACTTTTGAAAGCTCGGATCAAATCTGTAGGCGTTGGCCCTGCACAGGAGGTGGAATAAATATTTAAATTCCCAGGCACTAGTATAAAAATTCTAGGCACCCAGGCAACCAAACACCGTGTGCTTATTCTACTTCTGCTCTTTGTGTGTCGCTGGCTTTGCTTTTAAGATGAAGAATCGGATTTTATCTGCACAGCTTTATGTCCTGAATCTCTCTGCCCCATTAAATTATATGAAGTTGGGTCAAGTGGATAGAAATATCTGTTGTACTTTGCTGTCCTCCTGAGTGGGCTCAAGGTGTTGAATGTCATGGCAGTTGCTTTGATACTGACAAAGAGGGTGGGGGGAGGAATGAATAGCTTTCTTTGCCTGGGAGCGGTTGCTCTCCACTCCTTTTTGCTTCTTTGTATTTTCTTCTTGAGTAAGGATACAAGAAGTGGCATCCCACCCATATACATAAATGATCCGTGACTGACTTATAATAGAGCATATCCACAAAAAAGCTGTACCTATTTTACTTGGAGCCACTATATGTAGTCTTGCATTAGTGTTTCTGTGAAGTAACAGTTCCTGAATTTTGGTGGAGGCTGGGATGTGTCTTATTCCCGTTCTAACAAGTGAATGTGATTGGATCTGTCAGCACAGTTGTATGTGTATTACCTTTAAAAATGGTACATAGCTTCTAATAGCAAAAACTGCAGAAAGTTGAAAACTTTCTTTTAATACATTAGCGGATTAAGAAAGCTTGGTCAATATGTCCCTTTAAAATTAACAGATTTAGAGAAGAGAAAATATATTGTCTCTACAATTCAACTTTAAAAAAAATAGAATATTGTATAGTATATTATGGAAGCAACCAATTTATTGTTCAGAAGTTACTTAGACTGAATACTATGCTCTCCTTTCCCCCTTCATTTGTCAGTCTTTTGTATTTTGTTATGTGATTTTGTGTATGTATATTTTGTATGTATTAGATTTGTATAAGCGTGATTTACAGATAGACAGACAGACAGATATAAAAAGAGGGTTTAAAACATTGCTGCATTGTTGAATATCCCCAGCATGTTTCCGTAATCTATCATAACACTATCATTCTTAGCCACCACCCTAGATTAATGACTATACACGAATGTAAATGTGTATGCTTTTATTTTATACTCTTGGGGTTTTGTGGACTGGTTTGAAGCCCCTTGTACTAGAAACCACAGGATATATGTTTTTAAATAAATGAATCAAAGGCCAAATCATCCCTCCACCGAGCTTCTATTTTCTATGTGGGAGAAAACATACATCTGGTACTTGAGTCCTGTGTCCCCACTGAAGCTGGGAAAAGGAGCAGTACTGAAAAGAGGATTGTGAAAATGACATGGAAGAATGTATGGCCCACTAGGAGGGGTAGGGAGAAGTAGATTTGGCAGGAGGTTTCACATTGGGAACATGGCATGGAAGACTCCTATACAAATTCAGCATGATCTCACATCTGATTTGAGTGAAGTGACTTCACAGGTGCTTCTTGCAATTGGCTGTCAGTGATGACGATAGGGAAAGAAACAACTAATCATAGCAGTATATGAAGTAAGAGATTTAATACCCTTTCAAGATGTGTGTGTGTAGTGAACTTGACACAGAAGTGCCATTTTTAGCAGCAGCCTTGTGTTGAGTATGATTTAAACATTGGCCTCCTAATCCATCACCAGCACTCCCTGAATTTCAATTGTAGTACAACAATCTGGAGGATGTGGTGAATATATCACTTCTACAATGCCAGTTAAAAGATCAAGTGCAGCAATAATACAACTTTCACAAACTCTGGGTCATGATTAATTCATGACTTATATGGTTGTCACACCTAGAGAAGTACCAGCCCAATCAGAACTTGTTGTACTGCCTAAATTAATGTGAAAGAACTTGTGTACTATAATTAAATCCTTAATGGAACACTATTATGTTCTGTGTGGCAGCTTTGATATTTGGAAACAAAAGCATTTGCAAACTACGGAGCAAAATATTGTCAGCCTGCAGTTTTCTGAAAAAAAAGGATGTGTCAATCCTTAACAGAACTGATTTGATTTTGTTCATCTGGTAATGTTTTGCTGACTTAGTATGGAACAGCTGTACTTGGAATAACTCAGAGAAAAATACATGAGCCAGGAAGGTGTGAATACAGGAAAGTGTGTGTGTGTGGGGGGGTCTACATTCTGCAAAACCTTTTCTATCACAGTGAGATCCATCATGGTGTAGTGATTAGTGTCAGACTGTGATCTGAGAGACCCAGCTTCGAATCCCCATTCTGCCATGGAAGCTTGCTGGATAACTTTGGTCCAGTAACACACTGTCAACCTGACCTACCTCACAGGATTGTTGTGAGGAAAAAAATGGAAAAGGGGAGAATGTTGTAAGCCACTTTGGGTCCTCATTTGGGAGAAAAGTGGGTTATAAATGAAGTAAATAAACTATACACTTTGCATTTGTATATTTTAACAAATCCACAGTCACCACCGATGAGTTAATAGAGGGGGGATTAGGACCCAGGGTGAACAGTATCCTGACCTCTTCATATTAAAAGTCAGAAATAAACCAAGAGGTGAGAATCCTCTATGATGGATTATACCGAGAGAGGACTTGGTATCTGCCCAACACGAAGCCCTTGGACTTGGGTTATATGCTGTAACAAAAACAAACAATTATAATGTTCTTGTTATCTACATATCAGGTATTACGAGGAATTGTGAAGTGGGGAAGGAGATAATTAGCATACTTCTCCCCATAGCATAGGGCTGGCAACCTCCAGGAGACCATGAATTTAACATTACATTAATTATTTTTTTAAAAAAAAATACTGGAGTTATTGGTTTTGTTACTGCTTTTATAGGTGATCTTTTGTAGATGATAGTTTGTTAATTGTTTTAATTGAGAGCAAGAAAGAAAGAAAGGAGACATGCAATACAATCCCAAGCAGAATTGCACCCTTCTAAGTCCAATGGACTCTGGTGTAACTCTGCTTAGGAGTCGGACTGCACAATTAGTTCTATTTATTACAAATAAGCAGCTGAATGACAGTCATCATGTTATTGTGCAGATCCAGATGGTTTGTGTGTGGCTTCCAGCCAGGTAATTCTGTTTTTACCTTGCTGCTTTAAACTTTTAGTTTTGGGCATGATTTGTGGTGGGAGGGTAAAATGGAAGGGTCCACATGGCAAGCATTCTATATGCAGCTGCTCACTATATGAATCTACCAATTCTGCCATGTCACCACAACCCTATTTTTTGTAGTTTGCAGTGGTATACTAAAAAAAAATTGATGTCCATTTTGAATAGTTTCCTGTTTGTGCAAATTGGTCCTTATTTCTAAAGAAATACGTTTCATATTTGAATCATATAACATATAACTGTTTTATTCACTTTATTTCTATCTTGTTTTTTCTCCCCAATGGGGACTCAAAGCAGCTTACATTTTTCTCCTCTTCTCCATTTTATCCTCACAACAACCCTGTGAGGTGGGTTAGGCTGAGAGTATGTGATTGGCCCAAGGTCACCCAGCAAGCTTCCACGGAAGAGTGGGGAATCAAACTGATGTCTCCCAGATCCTAGTCCAGTACTCCAGCCACTACACCATGCTGACTTCACAAGATTGCATGGTTAGGCATGGTGTTTTAATCTGAGCAACTAAGACTGAATACTGAATCAGCTGCAATGCAGGAATGCAAACATGATCAATTATACCTCTTGACAAACTGTGGGAGTCTGGCCAGAACTGAGGCAGCACAACTGTACATGGAGCAGGACCAAGGTTTAGTTCTAGTGCCTCTTGTCAGAGGATCTCTGGAAGCACAACTGAAAAAATACCTGGGGATTCACCTCAGCCAGGAAACCAATTATCTGACATACTATGAGGCAGTAGTTGTCAAGCTTAGGGATAGAGGTCATTGATTGTAGGCAGAGCATACATGCTTTGCATACAGAAGATCCCTTGGCATCTCCAAGACAGCAACAGGTTCTAAAGTCTTCTCTATGAGATTTTGGAGTATGGATATTCCAAAACTGGAACAGATTTTATCAGCTTTGAAGGACCAATGGTCTGACCTTCAGCTCATGTCACAAGCAACACTATAATTAAGTGACACACTTTGATGGTTGTTGTGGGTTTTCCGGGCTGTATTGCCGTGGTCTTGGCATTGTAGTTCCTGATGTTTCGCCAGCAGCTGTGGCTGGCATCTTCAGAGGTGTAGCACCAAAAGACAGAGATCTCTCAGTGTCACAGTGACACTGAAGAGATCTCTGAAGATCTCTGAAGATCTCTGAAGATGCCAGCCACAGCTGCTGGTGAAACGTCAGGAACTACAATGCCAAGACCACGGCAATACAGCCCGGAAAACCCAAAACAACCATCGTTCTCCGGCCGTGAAAGCCTTCGACAATACGTTGACACACTTCCTTTCTTAATGCCATACGAAAGAGCTGTATTAAGCACTGTTGGAGACACTGTAAATTTCCAGAGAAATAATTCATCTAAAACATTAAAGAAAACTGAGTATTCATTGGGAAGTTCAGAATTATGCAGAGGGTGTGCAAGCAGCAATGAACTATTGCCTGGAGTCAAGGTTGTGCTGTTTGCACTCCAGTCCACAGCAATATTCAGGAACCACAATGATGTTTATAATACATAATATGAAATGGCTAACACTTCCCAGATTAACTTGCTTTCTCAGGTTTGAGTTCTGAAACAAATCTGAACAGAAACCTTTAACAAAATAGAAGGATTTTTGAGGGGAGGGGGACAATGTTAATGTGTATAACTATGGCCAAGAACTGTTATTTTAGGTGAGAGGGAAAGGGGGACAGGTACTGTGCGTAATATCAATGCTGGTGAATGTGTGCAATTCTTCATCCATCACATAAATTAATGCTGAGATCATATAAGAGGAAATAGAAAGACCTGCCTTGAGATCAAATGAAACAGTTGCATAGAACTGTATTCAAAATGGATACAAATGCATCAGTTTGCTCAGAATTATGGGTGAATCAAAGGGAAAATTACATCCAAGAAGATAAAGCAGGCAACCAGCAGCCTAACCATGCGAGAGGCAGAGAGATGCATCTTTGAAGATTCTCCTACGGCCTCCTAAAGAGCCAGATGTTGCTGGTAGAACAATGTCCTCACAAGCCTTAGCACCTGGTTCCTAGTGTTCTGATTCATAGGAAAAGAGTAGATGTGGAAGGCCATCATTTCATGCATTCATTTAAGAGTAAAGTATTTGAAGAATTTTAACAAAAAAGAAGGGGGGTGAGCTTTGAATGTGTCCTTTTTTTAAGAGAGGGAGGAGACACTGTAGTTGTGAAACCTCTAACAAATGAATGTGAAGTTTTTACTGCTGCTTTTCTAAATGCCCCGGCATAGAGCTAACATAGGTGGCTATTTCACTATTTCACTTTATGTGCTTGATCAAATCTTTTCATCTGGAATGTCTTCCATTTACCTACTTTTTGAGCTTTGTAATAACATGGAGTGGAATGTTAGGAGAGCTGGGAACGGGAATGGCTCAAAAACTTATGAGATTGCTAGGGATACCACCAGGTTGTCTGGAACTGTGACAATACACATAACTAAGGCTTACGCACCTTGAGAGAGACTCTGATGTGGATCTGTACTCATTTTACCCGTTTTAAACAGATGTGCATCTGATGTGTGAGAATCCAGCTCAGGAAAAAGTATTGCAAATAAAAAGCAGTCTTGATACAACTGTATATATGCTTCATACTCATTGGTAAAACACTAAACACAAAGAATTGTGAAACAATGTATACACATTGTTTATCTATTAGTGGTGTTTTAGCATGGTATACAAAAACATCAATAATGTAAGGAAGGGTGGAGGTAAAATGGTGGTAAAAGGCACAGGTACAGTGTTATGTACACGATTTGGAAACAAACAAACAATAGAATACTGGAGATGAACAAGGTTTCCCAAATCTGAAGAGGAATTCAGATAAGGAGAATTTCAAAAACATCCCTACTGTCAGGTACAAGAAGTGCTTATCTCCCCTTAACATTTTACATGCTTACTATGGCCATTCTACTGGCTCTCAGAAGCTTTTCAAAAGTAGTATTCTCGTACAGGTCCATTTTAACGTTGTTCATTGTGTGATACCTGAGAGGCTCAAAATAAAGTGGTTGCTAGTCTAGCGCAAATAACTCTACCTGACTTGCCAGCTGAACCAATTGCCTTTTTCCTCATTACAACAACTTTGACAGTGAGGATGCAAGAGGCAAGAACGTCAAGTTTATTTACAAATTTAATTGCAGTCTATCACACATGACCTCAAAACAAAGTATTCTTTATGTTAGATTTGGCTCAGTAGCACCTTAAAAATAAGCTAGATTTTGGACTTCCGGTTTGGGATTTATGGAGGTCTGACGCAGCTCCAATTGCGGAGCTGACCGGACTGCCGTTTTAACCGGCCGGCGGGGGCAAAACAGCCCGCGGCCGACTGCTCTCAGGCGGAGAGCAGGCAAAGAACGCTCAAGACCTCAGGGCGCGTTGATCTCGGGCGAGGGGGGGCTCTACGCGACGGGCCCCCTCACGACCCTTGAGGTCCCACCCTGTGACAGGTCGGCAAAGATCTCTGCGGCAGTTTCGGGGCCAATGAGGTTGGCATAAGACCTACGTACCCAAGCTTCAACAGGGGAAAGAGGAGTGGAGGAGAAACGAAGATTGAAACAGTGATTACAACCCACGGAAAATGAATGGGAAGGTAAAGATCACTATCTTCTGATACGGGACAGATTGTTAAAAGTAAAGAAGATTAAAAGTAGATTTTAAAACTGCAACAGGCTAATTATAACGAGGAGAAGGCTCGGCAAGAGTCGAAAGAGAAAAAAGACTAAGTTTAAAGAAGTTATTAAAGAATTTGGACTATTGTTTTGAATACTTGCGGTTATGGAGCTGTGAGAAAATTTTGCCATCGCGAGAGCTACTGCGGGAAGTCGGGAAACAGGAAGTACGTAATAACAATAGAGTTGCTGGAGAGAAGCGGCCCCTGCCGGAGGGCAGGAAGAAGGGAATCGCCATCTTTGAAAGGGGAAAAGCCGCGGCTTCAGCGGAAGAGGAAGTAAGCCGTTTTGGATTACAAAAACCATAGAAGAACCATAGAGAAAAGACGCCCGACATTTTGGATTTTTTAAAAGTTTCTTCTTTGCAAAAAGACTGGGACATTTAAATTAAAAATTAAAAAGACGCTTAATTTCACGCCACGGAGTTAAGGAAGAGGGCGGACTCGTGGGAGCGAGCCAAGGCAAGCCCCACGATGTCGAAAAAAGAGTGGCAATCGGCAATAGAGAATCTAGACAAAAAACTCTTAGAAGTGATTAAAGAACTTAAGGACATTAAACCGGAGCTGATCAAAGAGGTTAAACAGACAGTGAAAAGTGAGCTGTCAGAAGTAAAGAAAGGTATGGAAATAATGCAAAATGAACTGCAAGGAACACACCAGAGAGTTAAAGTAGTAGAAGGCACGGTGGAGAATTTAGCTGACACGCAACAAACAGAGATGAGGCTGATGAAGGGGAGAATGGCGGTTGCGGAAAGTAAACACATGGAGAAGCAGCTAAGATTTCGCGGTTTGCCGGAAGTGGAAGGAAAAACAGCGCAAGAACAGATGACCGAGGTGTTAGCTGAATACCTGGGGAAGGAGGAGGAGGAAGTTGTGGCTATCCTGGACGTGGTATATCGTGTAAACTCAAGAATTGCGACCCAGAGGAAACTACCAAGAGATGTGATTGTGCAATTTACGACCCGAAATATGAAAGAGAAGATTGTGACTAAACAGTTTCAAGATCCATTGGAGATTGACGGCAAGACGATTATCATTATGAAGGAAATATCCAGATCGGTGTTACTGGACCGGAAGAAATATAAGGCGCTAATTCAGATTTTGAAGGACATGAAAATCAGGTACAGATGGGAACTACCAGAGGGAGTGTCCTTTGAATTTGGAGGGGCCAAAAGACGCATCAGATCGGAACGAGAGATGGAGCGATTTATAAGAGACAATGAAAAGAACTTACCAGCAACAAGATTATGATTATGGAGTGTGAAGTTATATCTTGGAATGTAAATGGACTTAACTCACCGAACAAGAGAAAAAGCATTTTTCACTGGCTATTAAAACAAAAATGTGATATTGTTTGTTTGCAAGAGACCCATATTCGAAAACAAGATGTAAAGTATTTAAAATTAAAAAAATTGGGCAATGATTTTGCAGCGGCCTGTAATAAGAAAAAAAGAGGAGTAGTGCTTTACATTAAAGAGGAGCTGCAGCCAAAGTTTGTAATGAAAGATGTGGAAGCCAGATTTATAGCAGTGGAATGCGTATGGAATTTAAAGAAAGTGCTGGTAGTTGGAATTTATGCACCTAATGGAGCAAAAGAAAGCTTCTTTGAGGACTTAAGGAAGCAACTAGATGAACTTTCATATGATCAGATAATACTTGCTGGAGACTTCAATGGAGTGACGAATTTGGAGTTAGACAAAAAATCATCAACTGCACAAAAGAAAAGAGGATTGCTACCAAAGTTGTTTTTTGAACTGATACAACAGGAAACCTTAGAAGATGTATGGAGAAGACAAAATCCGAAAAGTAGACAATTTACGTTTTACTCCGCAAGACACTTTACACTATCGAGAATTGATATGATCTGGGCCTCAAAAGACTTAGCGTTATGGACTAAGGAAGTGGAAATAATGCCGATGGTAGGCTCGGATCATAATCCAATTATGTGGAAATTGGGGAGAAGGAGCAAAAGGAAAGGATGGAGAATAAATGAGGACTTACTTCAAGAGGGAGAGAATATGGAGATGCTTAGAAGAGAGACAAAGTTCTTCATACAATACAACATGAACAAAGAAGTACCAACCAACAAGGTTTGGGATACTTACAAGGCGGTAATTAGGGGCATACTAATGGACTTAAATGGAAGAGCCAGAAAAAAGAAAGAGGAGAAGAGACAGGAGATTATGGAAAAAATAAAAGCCAAAGAAATACAGTTAAAGAAGAGACCGGGGAAAAAGAAAATTTACCAGGACATTAAAATATTACAAGAACAGCTAACAGCAATGAACAATAAAGAATTGGAGTGGAATCTTAAAAGACTGAATCAAAAAGGGTTTGAAGGTGCAAACAAACCTGGGAAATATTTGGCATGGCAATTGAAAAAGAGAAAGGAAAAGAAAATAATAAACAAAATATGTGAAGATAACAAAACGTATTTGGAACAGACATCCATTAGTAGAGCCTTCTATAAATTTTATGCTAAATTGTATAACAAGAAAGAGGTCAATAAAGAATCAATAGCGACATATTTGGAGAAAATGAAGCTCCCAGTAATCTCGGAAGCGTGGAGAGATAGACTGAACAATGAAGTAACGGATGAGGAAATAAAAATGGCAATACAATCAACAAATCTGGGAAAGGCACCAGGGCCAGATGGACTTACAGCCAAATTTTATAAGACAATGGCCAATGAACTGGTACCATTCCTAAAAGAAGTGATCAATGGAGTATTAAAGGATCAACAGATTCCAGATACCTGGAAGGAAGCCAACATTTCACTGATCCCCAAAGAGGGCCAAGATCTGACTAATGTGAAAAACTACAGGCCTATATCCTTACTTAACAATGACTACAAAATCTTTGCGAAGATATTGGCAGAGAGAGTGAAGGGGTGGCTTTCGGAAATTATTGAGGAGGAACAAGCAGGTTTTTTACCTGGTAGACAAATCAGAGACAATTTAAGGACAGTGATTAATGCTATTGAGTATTATGATAAGCGTTGTGACAAAGAGGTTGGTTTCTTCTTTGTTGATGCAGAGAAAGCGTTCGACAATTTGAACTGGGACTTTATGTTTGCCACTATGGAAAAGCTACTAATGGGAGAAAAATTCATAAGAGCAGTTAAAGAAATTTATAGAGACCAGAATGCAGCAATTGTGGTCAATGACGAGACTACCAAGAAATTGACTATAAGTAAAGGAACAAGACAAGGTTGCCCGTTGTCTCCGCTGCTATTCATTTTGGTACTGGAGATACTGATGATACAAATACGACAAGATGAAGAAATCTGCGGAATAAAAATAAAGGACTTTTCTTATAAAATTAGAGCATTTGCGGACGACATAATGTTAATTGTGGAAGATCCAATGGAGAATATGCCAAAAGTGATAGAGAAGATTAAAGAGTTCGGAGATTTGGCAGGGTTTTATATTAACAAAAAGAAGTCAAAGATATTATGTAAAAATATGACTAAGCAAAAACAACAACTGTTAATGGAAATAACGGACTGTGAAGTAACAACTAAGGTGAAATATCTGGGAATTGAACTGACTGCAAAGAATATAGATCTATTCAAAAACAATTATGAAAAATTATGGACTCAGATTGAGCAAGATTTGATCAAATGGAATAGATTGAATTTGTCATGGCTGGGAAGGATTGCAGCAGTTAAGATGAATGTGTTACCAAGAGTAATGTTTTTGTTACAGACAATACCAATTATCCGAGACTCTAAGCAGTTTGAAAAATGGCAGAGGAAAATATCAGACTTTGTTTGGGCAGGCAAGAAGCCTCGAGTGAAAATGAAAGTTTTACAAGATGCAAAGCAAAGAGGCGGAATGCAACTGCCCAATTTAAGACTTTACTATGACGCAATTTGCCTAGTGTGGCTGAAAGATTGGATGACGTTGAAGAATAAGAAATTATTGGCCCTAGAGGGATATAAAAAAATATTTGGATGGCATGCATACCTATGGTACGACAAAGTAAAAGTGAACTCTATGTTCCTACATCATTACATACGGAAAAGCCTATATACAACCTGGAAGAAGTATAGAGACTTCCTACAAGAAGGAACCCCCATGTGGGTAGTTCCGTATGAAGTAATAGATCCGAGAGCTGTCTATACTGAGCAACAGTGTTTAACATATAAGGAGATAACCCGAATAGAATCTTCTAAACTTAAAATAAAGACACAGGACGAGTTATCGCCTAACTACGATTGGTTCCAGTACAGGCAGATCAGAGATCTCTACAATTCGGATTGTGCAAAGGGAGGCATAAGAACAGAGAATTCGGAACTAGAGCAGACACTTTTGAAAGAGGATAAGAAGGAAATTTCCAAGGTATATCAAGTACTGTTGAAATGGTATACCGAAGATGAAATAGTTAAAGTACAAATGGTGAAGTGGGCCATAAACTTTAATAAAGAAATAACAATGGAGGCATGGGAATACTTGTGGAAAAACACAATGAAGATTACAACGTGTACTAATATTAAAGAGAACATTTACAAAATGATCTATCGTTGGTACATGACACCAAAGAAGATTGCGCTAGGGAATTTGAACACTTCTAATAAATGCTGGAAATGTAAAAAACATGAGGGCTCTCTGTATCATATGTGGTGGACCTGTGAGGTAGCCAGGCAGTACTGGGGAGAAATAATAAAAGTAATAAGTGAGATTTTACAATTTCAAATCAATAAGAACCCAGAACTCCTGCTACTGAACCTGGGAATGGAGAACATTCCAGCCCAATATAGAACATTGTTATTTTACATGACAGCAGCGGCCAGACTTTTGTATGCGCAAAAATGGAAAGTACAAGAAGTGCCAACTATTGAGGATTGGATTTACAAATTGCTGTATATGGCCGAAATGGACAAAATGACAAGAAAACTGAGAAATCTGGACCCAGGACAGTTCAACACAGACTGGGAGAAGCTGAAGCAATATGTGCTGAAGAAATGGGAGGTGGGAAGAGAACTGTGGCAGTTCGAGAATTACTGAAATATGACAAAATGTAGAGGGGGGTGACTTTACCGGAGGGTAGAGAGAGAAATGAAAATGTCTAAGCAGTTATTTTGTTAGATTGCTATGTATAGAAAAACATATAGAAAATAGATAGAAAATAATTAACTATAAGGACCGACTAATTAATATTGTTTCTGGTATAAACGTGTAATATGTTAAACTGAATGAGCCTACCTGAAGAAATATAGGGATCAAGTCGATTGATAATTTTTGAGGATAGTTATATAAAGTAATATACGGAATATAAGTTAAATTGGTTGACTTATATAAATGTATGGGTTATATGGTATATGGCTTATAAAAATATTTGAAACCAGGAAACTATGAAATTATGTTAAAAAGGGACAAATTGTTTGTCTAATGTGGAAGAAGGGACCCAAAGATAAGGTATAGAGTATTAAAAATAGTTAAAGAATTATTGCTTAGATTAAAGGGAAAGTATATGTTTGTTAGATAGATGAATTTAAAATAAGTAAGAGAAAAGGGACAAAGGGTTGGAAAACTGTTGGAAGTCAAAAGAAAAGGGGGGAAAGGGAGGGGGTTAGAAATTGGGAAATGGGAATTGATTGTAATATGTAATTATATGATTCTAATTCCAATAAAAATTTTATTAAAAAAAAAATAAGCTAGATTTTCAGAGGCTAACTTTCAAGAGTCAAAATTCCCTTTGTTTGATGAAGGGAGCTTTGACTCTCAAATGTTTATACCTGGAAATGTTTCCTTTCCTTTTGAGCTCATTAATTAACAAATCTTAAGCAGCAAAAAGTTCTTGTTCATCATTTTTTGGACTCAAGGGATAGAAGGACTGAAACAAATTTTGCTACGGTCAAAGTTATAGGGTCATCCCTGGAAATCTTGATGGTCTTTAAGGTACCACATTCCTGTGTTGCAATTAAGACATGGCAATACCCAGCTAAATTTCTAACAGCATGTCCTCATTAAACACAGTTAAGGATGCAGTTCTGTGCACACAAAATTGGGAGTCAGCCCCCTTGAACCCAGTGACATTTGTTTGTGCATAGGAGCAAGTATCATAATGAGTGTAAATAAAATTATCTGGAACTCTATTTATAGTCTGCTCTATTTCATTAGAGCAGCAAGGACCAGGTGCAAGGACTTCCACAGGTGCAAGGACTTCCATCCATGGAGCACAAGTGGAGTCCCCTCTCCCCTCTCCTATGATGGCCCCAAATAACCCCTGAAATCTTGTTCTTGAGGGAGAGCAGAATCCCAAGATCAGGATTTTGGTATCCTCTGGAGGAGAGGGGGACCCCCAATCCAGGAGCTGGATTTTTTAATTCTGAATTTTTATGTTAAACTTCACAGACTTCATAAAAGGACTGTTTGCATGAATTTAAAAAAGGGACACTCTTTCATATGATAGTTCCCCCCCAACTGTTATGTGTGATTTTTCAGCTGTATATTGGATTGTTTCTTTTAGTGCCAAAGATGGAAGAGTCTGGGGCAATTAAGAAGAGGAGTCAAAGGTTGTATTGTACCACGGTCAAGGTGCCATATTTCAGGAGCAATATGCTTGACAGAACCCTTGGATGAAATATCTTAAGAGGTTTTGTATTTTTCAAGTGTGGAAAGTAGTGTTCTAGCATTTAGGCCTAAAGATGTTTCCTGTATAGTAATCCAGGCAAATATGGCAACTATGCTATCATCTCTAATGTTGCTTAAATTTTAGGATTAGAAATTTTGCAGAAGTGTAATTAGCTGTAACATTGATCTAAAGTATACTACATTTAAAAGTATGCCACTCATCATTCTGAATATCAAAATATTGTTCTTTTTTCAATTTCCCACCAAATTCTAAGTTTTTCACAGAACAATCTGAAAAGAAATCTCAAAAACCCAAGAAAAAGCTCTGTTTTCTCCCAGATTTTTCTGGGATTTTATATTTCTAGCTATAACCATTTACTACTGAAGATTATTCAAACGGTAGGTTTGAAAGTGAAACACTCCCAAAGAGGATCCTCTGAAGGCTTTCTTCTTCTTAATGTTTTTTGTCCTATGAATGATACTCAAATCTGTCTTCCTGACTAATACTGGAAATGCAAATTTAGTTTTATCACTTCCAAAGTGTTAAGAAATATCACTGCACCAAACACACTTCAGTGACCACTAGAGTGAAAACCATGGGTTGGTTCAGAACCTCCAAGTATGCAGTTCCAAAGGCTATGTCACACTGAATGTGATATGACACGATGACATGACAGATAGTGACACATTGTACAAATGCTCCCAGCAAGACAACCAGAAACCCATTGCCATTGGCACATCATTATAGAAATTACCAGCAAGTTACTGTACAGGGCAATTTCAAGAGCAGCCCATGGGCAGTGGGTCAGAGTTCATTCACTAGATTTCTATCTTATCCTGTTACAAGGATGCAGCATTTAAACTTGAGAAGAGGAGGACTTCATTTCCAAGCATAGCTGTGTTGTAACTTGATCATCAATTGAGATTAGCAATCATCATCAATAGCGTTCTCCAGTTATCAATACCTTGGATTAGACCTGAAATTGCTTGCTTGGGATCATTTTTGTTTAAATTACTCATTAATCATTTTGAAATACATGAGAATTTGAGAAGGATGTTCAATCACAAGACTGTGTAAATGCTAATCAATGTTCTTTCTAAAACAAGCAACATTAAAATAGTTTTAATGGTATCTGAGAATCTCTGTTGTGACTCCATCTTTGTGGAATGGCCTTATTTCAGTTAAAGCCATGTGCAGTAGCCTTTGCCACTGTAGTTTCATCTAGAGAGTGTCCAGGTCAGATAGCACGCAGGTATATATTGGTTCCAATAATTTCTGGATGGAAGGGTCTAGAATAGAGATGGGCACGAACAGAAAAAAAAATGAACATGATGTTAGTTGTTCATTGCCATCCTTGAACCGGGACTCATGAACAACCATGAACATGGCCCTGTTCACGAACATGTTCGTGGTTGGCTGTTCGTGGGGGGCAGCAGGCTCTCCTCCAGCCATCATCCAAGTCAAGATCCCTACTGCACCACTCCCACAAACCTGACCTGAGCAGGCATCAGGAAAGGTACCAATAATAAATAATAGTTTGGCCCAGAGCCTGGTAGCAGCCCTGGAACTTGAAGGGGTAGATCCCTATCCCACCACACACAAAGAAAATTCAAGCTCCAATGCACTCTCTCTATCAAAATGCCAACAGCAGCTGTCTTTCTCCAAAGTCAGAGCTAGGAGCCCCCCTCCCCCCTGCTCTTTGTTCCCTTGTAACAAATTTGGAGCTCCACACTTGAAAGGAAGACCTGCCTATCAAGCTAAATTGGGTTTAGATTGGAATTTCCAGGGTAACAGCGGGAGTTTAGACAGAGTTCAGACAATTGCTGCCTAAGTTGCCAAGGAAATTGATTGCAGATGCCAGACTATCTGGCTTGATGAACAGCAATGAACGAGGCTTGCAATGACCACCTGTTTGTTTAGAATGGGGCTTCACGAACAGCTTGTTTGCAAACATCAGATTGGGCTGTTCATGGCTTTATTTTGTTTGTATTGCTGTTCATGCCCATCTCTAGACTAGAACAGGGGACCTCAGCCTTGTTGAACCTGTGGGCATTTTGGAAATCTTGATTACAGGTAGTTAGCACCACATGGCTGCAATGGAACAGTAGGACCAACCATAAAATGGCTGGTATGAGGTCTGGATCCAAGCACAATATTGGAAGGATCCAAGCCAACCATACTCCTATGATGGGGACAGCTGTTTTCAAAATGGGTGCCTCCTTGGCTTTTCTGAAACACCTTCTACACCAATGAAGTAGAGGAAAGCCATGTGTGGCTCTTTGCTTTGTGGAACAGATGCTTTGGCGAACTGAAATGACTGGGAAAATCAAGGGGTTTGTAGTGCACTGCCATCAGTATGAGGATGACAGCTCTGCCTCTTTTTCATTTGGGCCAAAGAAAGTTGTGAATTGGCTAAACCAGTGATTGAAAATCTGTGATGGCCTGGATTAGGGGCTCAGCTGAGGCGCAGTTCT
This sequence comes from Eublepharis macularius, assembly GCF_028583425.1. Lineage (NCBI taxonomy): Eukaryota > Metazoa > Chordata > Lepidosauria > Squamata > Eublepharidae > Eublepharis > Eublepharis macularius. Next base: position 191,098,549 of record NC_072790.1, read on the forward strand.
AACAAAATGGAATTGCTGCTGGTTGAGGATTCAGCTGTGGGTGTATCCTCTCTGAAGGCCCTGTTGGGATGTATGTCTGGATTCAGCTTTGCTCCTGGATGTCTGGGTGGTCAGGAGTGCTTTTTACCTGTTTAGGCTAAAATATCAGCTTAGTCTTTCCTGGCATACCTGGGTGAAGGGGGTGGGTGGGCATTGCCACCTGCTCCACTCTTAATACCAGCTGGGTTAATGCAGATAGTGGGCATAGCCCCCTGCTCCGCTCTGATCCCAGCGGGTGAAGGGGGGGTGGGCATTGCCACCTGCTCCGCTCCTAATACCAGCTGGGTTACAGCCGCCGCTTTTAACTTCTTGACTTTGTGATTGTTTACCTTATGGACATTTAGAATACTCACAAAGAATACACGGTGTTTATTGGTGGACTTGTAACCACCCCAGAGGAGGTCTACAGATGAAACAACAGGCAACGTTTGCCGGCCCTGGTTGTCGGGCGGAAATGTGAATGCCCTAGGTGGGCGTCCCGACTATCTACACCTTCACCTGAAAAGGAATATAAAGTGTTATCAAGTGTTATCAAATTTCTACGGACTGTTTGGTACTTATCTGGAAACTTACTTGTGGGATGTTCTCATGGGACTTCACTATACTGAACTGGTTATACCATAAGGACAATTTCCTTTACTAATTGGTAACAGTGGCTTGAGTTTGCACTGTTTGCTGTTTACTATTTCTTTGACTAATTGGTGACTCATTGATTTTTTCTCTTTGACAATTTCCATTGAGTAAATTTGATTTCTTCACTGTGTTTCTCATTCTGACAAAAAGTTGTATATTTACTGTTTCCTTCATGTGTAGTGTTCTACTTTGGTGTAAGCTGCTCCTGATCCCAGCTGGGTGAAGGGGGGTGGGCATTGCCACCTGCTCCGCTCCTAATGCTAGTTGTGATAAGGAGGAGGTGGGCATTGCCACCAGCTTTGTTCCTAATACCAGCTGGGTTAAGGTGGGGGGGTGGGCATTGCCACCTACTCCGCTCCTAATGCTAGTTGTGATAAGGAGGAGGTGGGCATTGCCACCTGCTTTGCTCCTAATACCAGCTGGGTTAAGGTGGGGGGTTGTCATTGCCACCTGCTCCACTCCTAATACCAGTTAAGGTGGGGTGTGTGCATTGCCACTTGCTCCACTCCTAATACTAGCTGAGTTAAGGCAGGGGTGGGCATTGCCACCTTCTCTGCTCCTAATACCAGCTGGGTTAAGGTGGGGGTGGGCATTGCCACCTGTTATGCTCCTAATATCTGCTGTGTTAAGGTGGGGGATGGGCATTGCCACCTGCTTCACTCCTAATACCAGGTGGGTTAAGGCAGGGGCAGGCATTACCACCTGCTCCGCTCCTAACACCAGCTGGGTTAAGGCGGGGGGTGGGTATTGCCACCTGCTCCGCTCCTATTACCGGCTGTGTTAAGGCAGGAGGTGGGCATTGTCACCGGCTCCACTCCTAATACCGGCTGGGTTAAGGCAGAGAGTAGGCATATTTACCTGCTCTGCTCCTGATCCCAGCTGCATGAAGGGGGGCATTGCCACATGCTCCGCTCCTAATATCAGCTGGGTCAAGGTGGGGGGCCAGCACTGCCACCTGCTCCGCTCCTGATCCCAGCTGACTGAAGGGGGGTGGGTATTGCCACCTACTCTGCTCATATCAACTGGGTTAATGCAAGGGGCAGGCATTGCTACCTGCTCCACTCCTAATTCCAGCTGGTTTAAGGCGGGGGGCGGGCATTGCCACCTGCTTCACTCCTAATACCCGTAGTAACAAAACAGAGGTGTACCCAAGATACAATCGAGGACCAACAACAACAACGCTTGGGAATGAAAATAATCACACAATCAAAGTTGCTTCATAAACAGAATTACTCATCTATTAAAGTGTTCAGTTCAAAATGTATCACTCTTAAACTATACAATTCAATATACAAGGACCTATACATTCAAACCATACAAAAGGGGATTATAAGTCATTGACTGTGTCCCTTTAATACAGTCTCACAGTGGTAAATAAACCAATCTCGTACTGTGTTTGTTCTTCTAAATAAACACCGGAGAGTCCCGCATGAAAGGCTATTCTCTAGACCATGAGGTATTGATGAGATGAAAAAACAAAAAAGGTTTGTCTTCTTCTTTTCCTTTTTGGAGCTAGGAGGGTAGTAGTAAGAGGTCCGGCTGGGTCTGGCTGCTCCTCCCATCCCCACAGATGGAAGGTAAGTGGAAGAACTTATGGATTTGTGTCTAAATTTCTTGGCAGATGGAGTCCAAGGAAGAACGAGGAGCCCCGAAGAGCCCCCTGGCCCTACAAGCTGCCGGCTTGATCATTCAGCTTGATTCATCGAATATCCACTTCCTCAGGGGCCAACAATACTTCCATCAATGAGAATAAACACCATCATATACAAGGAGAATCAATGGAATTGCACTCCACCAGGGCAACCAAGGCTGTTTCAGTCCCATAACCAGATCTAAAACCAGACCGGAAAGGATCTAAGCAATTTGTTTCATCCAGGAAACCTGGAAGTTGTCCAGCCACCACCCATTCAATCATCTGGCTCAGGAATGGAACATTTGAGACTGTATGATAGTTGTTGAGATCTCCTGGGTCCAGAGTAGGCTTCTTTAGAAGTGGATGTGCCACAGCCTATTTCAAGGTAAGTTTAACACAAAGCAGCAGAACGTATAAAAATTTACCTCAATTTGTTGATTTCTCCTGCTGTATGACTCCAGATTAAAGTGTGAAATGCCATTATTTGGCTTCCAAGGTTCCTCTATCTGAATTTATTAAAGTAAGTGCAATCTATGTCTGATAAAAGGGAACACATCTGGCCCATATCCTGATCACAAACTCCACAAGCTATTAATTATATTGATGGGTAAAGCTGAGAAGTGAGTTGGACATTATTTATAGTGATCTTTGCTAAGTAAATCATTATAAAAATGGCTTTCTAAAACGAAAACGCTTCTCTTTTTTAAGATGCTGCACAGAATTAAAGAGGCTTTACAATGGAACATGAAGCATATTGCAGAGAAAGAGAGAGAGGGAGACAGAAGCTGGCTTGATTAATGCGCACGATTATCAGCAATGCAAATCACTTTCACTTATTAAGTCTTGTTTAATATCCTAATGAAGCTTCCTGAGCAGATTTGATAATTCCAGCAAAAGTGACTGTGAACTAATGCCCTTTCAACATGTTGAGAATGAGCAGTGGTATAAAGAAAACCTCATTTACTCTAATTCTGACCAAATGTGGCATCCTATACTCAGCTCCTACCTCACAGCAGGAGACAATTAACCTTTTCTGTGCCAAAAGTAATTCCCAACATGTTTCTGCTGTGAAGGCCAAGGAGGTCAGGCATAAATGAAGTTTACTTTCAGCTTCCCTGTGCAGAAAAACCCAACATAGCTACATCTACAAAGCAGTCAGTGGGGGACACTGGAATTTTGTCCCAGTGATCTCATACTTCTCATCACTGTCAATGTATCATGAGCAAATGATACTAGTGTATAAAGGAATGTTAGGGGATGATTCTTTCCTTTGGAGTGCACTTACATAACAATAAGAGAACTGAAGCAGATGTTGACTGATTGCAACCAAACAGCCATGTCAGCGCTTGTAAGATCAATGAAAATTTCTCATTTCTGTATTTCCCCATTCTCTAATTCTTGTCACATGAATTCATTTATTTGTTTTACTGAATGTTTATGCTGCTATATAACTAAACAGCTTTCTAGGTGGCTCAAAGCATAAACAGTAAAAGCAATCAAAACAAAATAGAAAAAGAAAATCACAAACACCAACATGAGAACTAAGCAGTAGAAAATGTGAGATTTTCCTTAAGGATCTTTCTATCAATCTTTTTTTTTTTTTTAAAGAACTAGGGATGCTCAAACACTTGCCAGTTCATCTCACATCCTGTTTGACAGTGGTGAACAGGCAGCTAATTAACTAATGGACTGTTCAGCTGTTCACAACTTGTTTGTGTCCATTTGCAAGAACAGGGTATATGCAGCCATAGGAAACTGACTCCCAGCTGATGAGGGATCAGCTGAGGGCCTGATTACACATGCACTAAACACCTGTTTAATGGAGGGAAACTCCAACAACACATTTTATGTGTCTCTGCACTCACCTTCAAAAAGGTTGGAGGGGGGAGGGGGAAATGAGCTTGTAATCACACATGTAGAGGAGTGACAGGCTTTGTTGGTTCCTGCTTTCTACCCAGAGCACTTTTGCAGATACAAAAGAGCTGTGGGGTACAGGCTGTTCATCTTACTGCCTTTTTGACCAGAAGTAAGACCAGTAGCCCATCTCTCAGAGCTCCTTTTTATCTGTAAAAGCAATGTTGAGGTCTCAATTGTTTGTTGTTTTCATATATGTGTACAATTTAGATATGTCTAGTAGCTGTGAGGGAGCTAGAGAAGATCCTTAAAGATAAAGATGTCTCTCTGGGAACCAAGATCAAGATAATCCAAACTATGGTATTCCCCATTACTATGTATGGATGTGAAAGTTGGACAGTGAAGAAAGCTGACAGGAAGTAAATTGATTCATTTAAAATGTGGTGTTGGGGGAGAGTTTTGTGGATACCATGGACAGCCAAAAAGACAAATAAGTGGGTACTAGATCAAATCAAGCCTAAATTCTCCCTAGAAGCTAAAATGACAAAACTGAGGCTATCATACTTTGATCACATCATGAGAAGATAAGATTCTCTGGAAAAGTCAATAATGCTAGGAAAAGTGGAAGGCAGTAGGAAAAGAGGAAGACCTAAAATGAAATGGCTTGACTCAATAAAAGAAGCCACATCTGAGAAGTCTGTTAATGATAGGACATTTTGGAGGTCATTCATTCATAGGATCACCATAGGTCGGAGGCGTCTTGACGGCACGTAACACACACACATAGTTGGCATCTTTTTGAAACTTAGTCCTTCTGATTTTGTTTATTCTTGGCCACTTGGATGTCTTCATTGAGCAATAGAAGGGTCCATTACTGTCTGGTATTCCTTTACATATATAATATTTAAATGTGTTCATTATTTTAACACAGGGACAAAAGTGGAAACAAAAGTTTAGGACAAAAATATTTTAAAATATACTACAAAAGGAAGGCTAAAAGATAGGATAGTTTGGTGTGTGAATGTTTCCACAGGTCTAGAAATTCAAGTACAGATTGGCTGTAACCTAGAGAAGTTTGCTGCTATGATGAATAGATGATTGACACTGTCAGGTGTTATGAAGAAAAGCCTGCAGTAGATCCCTGCCATCTGTTTGCTGACCAGGAGCCCCTGACCAGGTCACTGGCTATGGGGTTTTATTTCCTCCTACATAGGGCCATTTTGAATTTGGCATATTTTATACCAAATCAGATTACTAGTTCAACTCTGCGTAGGATTGCACTGTAACTTGCCTCCACGTATGGTGGGACTGTCTAGCTGCTGAACATTATTCATAACTCTTCTTGTGTCTCTGTACGCCCTGCAATAAGAGAAGAGGCAAGTCTATTTCTTGCTCCCACTGCAACATAGGATTTGAAACCCCATTTGCAGAGATCCATGTATCTGGGAAAGCAAAGGCTACAGGATTATGACATACTAATGTTGGTGGGCTGATAGCATAGCAGGAACATGGGATGTCCCTGACAACCCTGCTGCAGCCTATAATTCCTAGAATAACCCTGCACGTGTCCCCTGCAAAGATCTCCAGCTTTCTTAAATGCATTCTCCCTTGCATGGAATGAATCCCATCAGAATGTGTTATCAAATGCTTCTGAGTTTTCCGGCAGCATCTAGCTGGCCACTTTGAGATGGAGGATGCTGCACCTAGATGGTATCGTATTCTGGTCATCATGACAAGTAATATTTCTACTCTGCTCCATGCTAGAGAGACCTCATCTAGAGTTCTGTTCCAGATCTGGATGCCAGGTTCTGTGATAGATGTGGACAAAATTATATCAGTTTTCAGAGTAGGGAGAGAAAGATGGTCTGGAAAACAAGTCCTATGAAAGAAAAGGCTGAAAGAACTGTAATGTTTAGCCTGGGGCAGAGACGACTGAGGAGGTGGCACGACTGTGCTATTCACCTGCCTGTCTCATGGGAAATGTCTTTGAGATTATGGTTGAATATGAGTCTCTCTGGTTGTGTGGCAACAGAATGAAATATGTCTTAGTTGTTTTGTTTCTATGTTATTGTGGTTTTAGATAACACTGCAACCCACCTTCCATCTTTTTTGAATTAGTGGGGGCTTAAAATGTCATAAATGAATGATACATACATATGATATATACTTAGTCTCTGCTGAATTGCTTCAGCAACAGGAAGCTGTTTTAACTGAACCTTAGGAGAAACTCCCCAAAAGTGTGAATAGTTTGACAATGGAGCCTAGTACCTCGAATGAGAACAGGTGGGTTCCTCCTTGCTGGAGGTCGTTAAGCAAAGATCAATCTGCCCTCTTTCTGGAATGTCCTTGCTTTGCTTTCCTGTGCTGAGCAGCAGGTTGGACTGGACTGACTGAGAGCCAGTTTGGTGTAGTTGTTAACAGCACAGGACTTTGATCTGGAGAACCGGGTTTGATTCCTCACTCCTCCACTTGAAGCCAGCTGGGTGACCTTGGGTCAGTCACAGCTTCTAGGAGCTCTTTCAACCCCACTCATCTCACAGGGTATTTGTTGTTGTGGGGATAATAATAGCATACTTTGTAAACCGCTCTGAGTGGCTGTTAAGTCATCCTGAAGGGCAGTATATAAATAAAATATTAAATAAAATATTATTATTATATTATTGTGGATGGCCTACAAGTTAGTGTTACCAGTCCCTCAGTGGGAGTGGGGGATCTCCCACTTCTACCCCCCCCCCTGCTCACCCGGCTGGCTGGGGGGGGAGGTATGGGAATGGGCCTCCCGGGCACACTCCTGGGGTAATACGATGATGTCATTTCCCAAGGAGTTATGTCATCATGCTGCCCTGAGAGTGCTCCTGTGCTTTGCAGTGAGTCAATTTGGGCCCCAAACAGGTCACACTGGGCTCATTTGGGGCCCAAATTGGCCCACTGTGTAGTGTGCACATGCTCCTGCACCTGCACAGTGACATCACCTGGAAGTGACATTATTACATAGGCATGGGAACACATGGGACATAGAGAAGGTGAGTGCTGGGTACCTGCCCTCCTGCTGGGAGTTTAAGGGGGTCTGGTAACTCTACTACAGGGTCTCTTCTAACTCTGAAACCTTTGGTCTGGTACAGAAAGGTGTTTTCTTTGTTTTTACCTTCCCACAACATAGGAGTAGCAACTGCATATTTATTATGCTGTAAAACAATCCTTGAATGATTCCAAATTACAATTCTGTCCTTTTGAATCCAGAAGTTTACAGAACCTCTTTCAGTGTAAAAAAGAAGAACACCAATGTCAAAGAAAGGGCTTTTGATTAAAATAAAAACACAATTCACCTTGTGCTTATCTGGAGATTTTCTAGGAAAAACAAGACTTACCATAGGATTTGTTTTTTAAACAGCCAGTCTCCTGGGGAGAGACACCCGAGGGGGGGTGGGATCAGGAAATACTGCCAAGCACAGAACATATAAGATTGGTTTTCTAAGCACATTTGCCTGACTAAACTATTTATTAAGACACAAAATATGAGTTGGACTGTGGGCTTGTAGGACATTGTGAAAAATACATTACGAAATTAACTGTTTATGGAAACCAGGCTTTTAATCTAGATTTACAATAATTCAGATTCATTACAAGAACCTCTACATCATTTAGACTTGCCACATAAAATGAAACAAAATGTACCTGCCTGCATATTGTACAAGGCATCTTACAGCAACTATAGATTATGTGATAGATTTAAAATGTACAGGATGCAGATGTGGTAAAATGAGTGCTGAAGAAATATTGGAACTTTAAGAGTGCTAATTGGGCTTTGTACCTGAGGTACATTATCAGTCCAAGCATTTCACATGTATTTATTTACGGGTTTACGAGGATGAAGGTACATGTGACATGCGTGATACTGAATCATATCTCAATGTATTTTTAATCTTAAAAAACAGTTCAGTATTCCCATTTGGACCAAGACACATAGGGAAAAAAGGATACATTATTGGATATGTTTTCACACCATTCAGGACTCATAGCAGCTTAGGAAAAGGTTTGTCTTTGGAGAAACAGCACGGGAGAAAAGGTTAATCATAGGATCATAGAGTTGGAAGGGGCCATACAGACCATCTAGTCCAACCCCCTGCCCAGTGCGGGATCAGCCTAAAGCATCAACTTAAATCATGTGCCACGAATGACCAGCCAGGCCCTAGAAAGATTTTTCTGTGGAAAATAGGGTTCCCAGCTTCTAGGTAGGGCCTGGAGGTTTCCTAGAATTACAACCATGATCACCCATAAACTGAGCCTTAGATCAGTTGCAGCAGCTTCATTTCCTTCTGTCTTGCAGGTATATAGTAAGTGAAAATTCTCCCCTTGGGTCATGGATGGCCGTGTAAGGCAGCAGCAGCAGCAGCAGCAGCAACAACAAACTGCACTTACATACCACTTTTCTAGACAGATTAGTGCCCCACTCAGAGTAGTGAACAAAGTCAATGTTCTTACTACCCCACAATGTGGCTGGGGACCTGGGACTGAGAGGAATGGCTTACCCAAGGCCACCTATTGTGCTCATGGCCATAGTGGGAGTTGAACCACAGAGTGCTGATCTGCATCCCAACTACTTAACCAAATTTTATCCAGTTTTGAGTTGTAGACATAGATACTGGGAAGAAATAGGATGTTGATAAAGCTATGAGAAAATACATACACATGAAATAATGTTCATAGCATGGAACTAGATAAACATCAAATGGAAAGCCTTTTTTTAAGGGACAAATGCTTTTTTATAAATAACTGAATGACTAGTTTGCTCTCTCTTTATTTAAACAAATGGCTATGGAGTGGTGCACAGTGGCAACAAGTCAACAAGGGTGGGATTAGGACTTTCACTGGGATGTGTGAGAACATGCATGAATGAAATGCTGCCAGTTGCACTGTATTGTACTATCTGAATATGTAGAAGTAGCCCCCCAAACAGGCTTGAGCTTTTCAGACACAGTCAAACTGCCTGATGAAAAATTGGCTCTTTGCTCAAGAACTGAGGAGCAGAATATGAGCCAGAGCAGCTGGTGCTTGAACACCCCTTTTTGGAAACTGGATACTCATCTTAATTCCTTTCAAAATAGCTGTGTCCTTTCTTTTGCTCAAAGCATTTTTGGGGGAAACTCGATTAGATGGTGAAGAACGTCTGCTGTGAGAGATACTACAGTTTCTGAACATTTAAAAGTTGTGGTTCTACTACTTATATTCATTCAATATGAAACAATATTTCCTCAGACAGGTTGAACAGAAACATATTGACGAACACAATAAAGGAGAGATCATTATTAGCAACATAAGCCCTTTTGCTCCTTTTATTTATTTATGTATTTATGTATTTATTTATTTATTTTTTCAATTTATATACCGCCCATCCCCAGGGGCTCTGGGCGGTGAACAGTTAAAATCGATAAAAACGAGAACTAAAATCAACATACAAATAATAAAACAAATTAACAAAGTGCAGTGGTGGGGAGAACCCTCCCCCACCCCAAAGGTGGGAGGCCGACATGGCACCGCCCCCTTCAATCACCGAATGCCTGGTGGAACAGCTCTGTCTTACAGGCCCGGCGGAATGATAATATGTCCCGCTGGGCCCGGGTTTCCATTGACAGAGCGTTCCACCAGGCTGGGGCCAGGACTGAAAAGGCCCTGGCCCTGGTTGAAGCGAGGCGGGCTTCCTTAGGGCCGGGGACCACAAGTAAATATTTATTCGCTGATCGAAGCGATCTCTGGGGAATGTACAGGGAGAGGCGGTCCCGAAGATATGCCGGTCCCAACCTGCTCAGGGCTTTAAAGGTAAGAACCAACACTTTGAACCTGATTCGGAATTCAACCGGAAGCCAGTGCAGCTGGCGCAGGACAGGTGTGATGTGTGACTGGTAAGGTATACCAGTCAGGACCCGTGCCACCGCATTCTGGACCAGTTGTAGTTTCCGGATCAGGCCCAGGGGTAGCCCAGCGTAGAGTGAGTTACAGTAATCTAGCCTGGAGGTGACCGTTGCATGGATCACTGTAGCCAGGTCCTGGGGCATCAGGTAGGGGGCAAGTTGCCTGATCTGACGAAGAGGGAAAAATGCAGACTTGGCAACCGCCGTGACCTGGGCCTCCATCGATAGGGAGGCATCCAGGAGCACACCCAGACTCTTTACCACTGGCAAAGTTGCCAGTGGTGTCCCATCCAGGGCAGGGAGCTGGATCCCAACATCTGGCAGCCCCCGTCCCAGTTGCAGGACCTCTGTCTTCACTGGGTTCAATTTCAGCCTGCTCTGTTTCAACCATGCCGTCACAGCCTCCAGAGCTCTGGCCAGATTGTCTGGGGCCGTGTCTGGCCGGCCGTCCATCAACAGAAAAAGTTGGGTGTCATCCGCGTATTGATGACAACCCAGCCCAAACCTCCGCACCAACTGGGTGAGGGGGTGCATATAGATGTTAAATAACATCGGGGAGAGTATCGCCCCTTGGGGAACCCCGCACACCAAAGGGTGACGGGGCGATAGATCTCCCCTGAGTGCCACCCTCTGTCCCCGACCCTGGAGAAAGGAGACCAGCCACTGTAAGGCTGTCCCCCTAATCCCCACGTCGGCAAGGTGGCTGGCCAACAAATCATAGTCAACCGTGTCAAACGCTGCTGTGAGATCAAGTAACACAAGCAGCGCTGACCCGCCTCGATCAGATGCCTGCGAAGGTCGTCTGTGAGGGCAACCAAGGCTGTCTCCGTCCCATGGCCAGGATGGAAGCCAGACTGGAATGGGTCCAGGACTAGAGCATCATTCAGGAATTCCTGCAGTTGTACCGCCACCGCCCGCTCAATCACCTTGCCCAGGAATGGGAGGTTCGACACTGGGCGGTAACTGGACGGGTTGGTGGGGTCCAAAGATTTTCTTTCAGGAGGGGCCACACTACTGCCTCCTTTAACACTCCTGGAAAAACCCCAGAGCTCCTGGAGATGTTAACAATGGCCTCCAAATGGTCCCGTAGCCCCTCCGAGCTGGCCTTCACCAGCCAGGATGGGCAGGGGTCCAGAGGACAGGTGGTTGGCCTCATCCCCTGCAGGATCCTGTCAACATCGTCCTGAGAGAGCAGCCTGAAATGGTCTAATACGGACCCAGAAGACGGCCAAGGGGTCTCCAGTTCCCTTACTGTATCAACAGTGGGTGGCAGGCCACGGCGAAGGGACAAGATTTTACCCGCAAAATAGCTCGCAAAAGCCTCGCAGCCAATAGTTGAATTAAGAATTTGGTGGTCTCCCTGAGAGAGGGAGACCAAGGACCGAACTGTTCGAAATAATTGAGCTGGGCGTGAGCTAGCGGACGCAATGGAAGCAGCAAAGAAATCCCCGTTTGCTGCTTTCACTGCCACCTCATAGGCTTTCATAAACTTCCTATAATATGTTCTTGCCTCTTCGTTGCGCCCCCACCTCCACACTCGCTCTAGTCGTCTCAGAGACCGCTTCATCTGCCGAAGCTCCTCGGTAAACCAAGGAGCTACCTGTTTGCGGGCTCGGAGAGGACAGCAGGGGGCAATAGCGTCGATGGCTTCGGAAAGATGGCCATGCCAATCATCCACCAGCTCATCTAACGTACTGCCAGGGGGCATTGGATCCCACAGAGCTGCCTGGAAACCAATTGGATCCATAAGCCTCCGCGGGCGAGCGTAAATCCACTCACCACCCAACCGGGAAAGGAGTGGCATGCTCCTTTATTTTGACTAAATTTATTTTGACTAAAATAAATCAGACAGAGAAGCCTAGCAAAAGATAATGGGCAGGTATGTGAGCAAATAGACTGGGAACCTCTGGACAGTCAATGATGATGGGCCTCTCGGATCAGCCATAAATTTCACCCAGCTGTGGGGTGTAGATATAGATACTGGGTGGGGGACAGGCCTGCTTTCCGATTGACGTGCAATGCCTATGTGAACCTTGACATGTTTCTGACTGTAGTTGTTTGATAAGTGTAAGATGTGAAAAGCCTGCAATAACAGTAGATGGTATCAGATCTCTAAAATAATATGCATTTGAAGGTGGCAGAAATAAATACAGAAGCACAATAAAAAAAAAACAAAATAAAGGCACAATTCATTCAGGGAGGTGAAGAAACATCAGAGGAAACACCTCTTCCTTTCATTTTCTTGTCTTTCTTTAACAAGGAAATGAAATACATCAAATAGTATTTCAAATGCTGCTTTATGTTGTGACAAAAGCCAGTGATGTGCTGCCAAACATGCAATGAGCTGTTTGTCTTTTATTTTAGACCTAGCTAATGGCACATTGGTTACGACAAGATACTTGCTAGTAGGGGGAAAATCCTTCCCTGTGCATATCAAATGCCCTCCTCAGTTCTATGTGCTCATAGCAAACTTTTCTAAATATGTTCCTATGCTCCCAATAAAAATGATTTGCTTTTCAGAGCAGAATATTTGCGGGAAGTTTGTCCCATGGAAAGAGATATGTAAAATGAGATATTCAACAGTGAATTGCTAGACAGGTTATAATTAAAAAAACAAACTATCAGCAACAGCAACTGACTCCATAACTATCCATTAGCTAAAAAACTGTATTGTTCCACTTGTCCTGGCTGACTTCTAGGAGGATTATTAGAATGAGAATACTATTAGAACAATTTACAACTACAGTTTCAAAGAGGAATAGTTTATTCCCACACACACTTCAGTTGAAAAAGGTTTTATTGCCACATTGGCTGTTCTCTGCTTTGCTGAGAAGGTGATGTCCTGCCCCTCTGTCTTGAAGAACAAAGGTTGTCTTTCAGATGTTCTCCAGAACCATCCAAACTATCTCATATAATACAGTGGCAGAGTTTTAAAGGAACCTGCCACTGGATGAGCGTGAAATATAGATTACTACACAGGTGTAGTTTCTTCCCACACCACACTGTAATGTTTCGTTTCAGAGGGAAGATGTAGTTCCTTTTCTTATCTGGAAGAGGAATGTTTGTGTGGAAAACTGTATCACTGGCCTAGTACAGTACACAGCTTCTGTGTACGGCAGGTAATGCAATAGCATGAAAAGAATCTGTGAATTCCGTACATGCTGTGCTGATATATGAAATCGTTGTCTTAAGCAGGTGACATTAAACAGTAAACCAGTGATGAACTGTGAGTATAAACTTGGGCTTTAATCCTTACCATTTCTGCTCCTGGAGCAACAGTTTCTTTTACATACAGAGAAATGAAATGGGAATGAGAAAATTTACAATCCCAAATTATTCCATTCTCCTTATAGGATGAACATGATAAGCAGAGTTGTTTCTATCATGATTTAATGTAAAGCTGTACTTCTGGGCATGGGCTCCATTTTTTTGTTACCTTTTTGTTATTAAAAATAAGCTTTGGTCCAGGTGAACAGTAACATTGATTTTCTCCTTCAAATACAAAAATATGTAAAGCAGCATGGTTGGGATTGTCAAGACAACACAAATTGGTAGAAAATCAGACTTGTGGGCTGTGGAGCTAGTTCAGGTTCTAGTAGGTGAAGCAAAGAGTTGTGAGCATGGTTGGAACATTGTTCTTAGATACTTTCATGATTACATTGTTCAAAGCAATGCTTTTTAATAGCCCTTTTACTCAAGGTTATATTTTTGTTATCTTGCAATAAACAAAGATACAGGTTTCCTAAAGAATAGTGGTGTGTATGTGTGTTATGTGCCATCAAGTCGCCTCCAACCTATGGCTACCCTATGAATGAAAGACCTCCAAAATGTCCTATCATTAGAAAAGAAGAGTCATATGTAATCTGAAACAGGGGGGAAAGAGGGGCAGAGAGTCTGTGGCAGGGGGAGAGCTTTTTGCTTTCTGTAACAAGCTTCACTGTCCATCAGCAAATAAGGCAGAATCTTGAGGGTATAACAATGTTCTCAGAATTAGAATACTAATCATTGTGAGCACAGGAAAGGGAGTGCATAGCTCGTGGTTTAAGAGATGAGCAAACACACACACACACACACACACAGAGGGAACCATATGAGACTTAGAGATAATGACCAAAGGTTATAGACTGATCTCATGGTGACAAGGTTAAAGTCACTACAGTACTTCATTATCTAACTAATGTGCAGGTCTCTGTGAAGCACTTGTAAGAGTATGGACTCTGAGGGTGTAGGAATTGGGAGACCTCCCCCCTATCTAATGCCATCTTGTTGCTTTGACCAGTCACCTTTTAAATATTTATGTTTTATTTTTATCTCTGTATTAGTGAGACATTATTTGTGCACAGGCTGTTAAAATCAGTTCTAAGGGAAACACACTTCCAGCTGGTTTCCTCCTGTTTTCCATCTGCTGCCTGTATGAGCCTTTGGAGGCATTTAACTGTTTCCTGTCATGGTAATTGGTATTTTCTGAGTATTGAAGGCAGCAGGCCTGGAAAGGAGGGAGGGCAGTGAAAGCCTGAGGCATCTTTGTTTGTGCTCTGTTGATCTCATAGAGATTACCCTGCTTGTTTTCTAATAAACATTATGCACTCTTTAAAAGAAGATGGGTACCGAAACGGAAAGGAGGAGGGTAATAAAAGAGTGAGGGTTTTTTTGTTTAAAAAGTAAAGTCTTAACTACTCTACTTTGTATCTTTGTGGTCTTCTATTTATTCTCTGCTTCTCTTCTCTCCCCCCCCCCATTTAATCTTAAATATGTAAATCCTCAATTTATCTGGAATTACTTTGTGAAAGAATGATGTGTGAGTGTGGCAGATTATAATATTCTATCGCCACCCCTGATCCTCTTTACCTCTTATTCTTTTCATAGCAGATAAAAAAAACCTGTATGCATGCCACAAGAATATATTATTTTAAGAGACTCAGACTTAGAAATTGATTTCCTTGATGAGAAAAGGAAAAGTCTCCTTCTGACCTGAAGGGTCACTTCATAATCCTGTCACTCTACATCAAAAAGCATTTTTTTTAAAAAAAAGAGAGAGAATATTTCTGAAAAGGAATTAATTTTTTTCCCCAGACACAGTGAAAATGATGACTTAGAGAGACTTAGCCGCTGATAGAGGGCTGTCCTATTCAGAAAGAATACATATCCTGTGATTAGAACAAGTACGAATATATTTTAGGGTCAGGCAGTTTTAGATGGAGATTGGTATTTGTAGTTGATGAAACCGATCTTATATTTTTATCGAAGTGCTTACGGTTTAAGCTGTAGCCTTCTTTTCTTTTTCTTTTCTTTCTCTCTTTTTTAAGTGAAGGATTTTGTTGGTGTTTTATAATGGGGATTGGTATAGACAGCCAATCATGTCTATGTATGGGTTTTAGTTAATAGGATGGTAGAAATGAAATGACTTTCCCCACCAATAATTAAGTTCAACGGGTAATACATTTTTAAAGTGCTTTGTGGAACAAAGAGCACCTGATACCCATGTAATGTTTAATAATCTATTTCATATAGAATTACAGGACTTGACCTGAGGGTGCCTCATACAATCACAAGGCTTCTGAATACTTTTTAGATAGTGATATTGTACTGATATATGCAGTACATATGTATTAGAGGTGAAGATGAATGAAATAATCTAATGATTTAGATTATAGTGTGACAGGGTAGACACAGATAAGGCAGCTGCTGTATTAACTGCCATACTACAAATATAACAGACACCTCATGTCTTTCCCCACTCCTGGTGATCTTATAAATGCTATTGTACAGGTTAATTCTCTTAAACATTTAATAATAGTTATTTAATTCAGTCTCATCTCAACTTCATGAGGTAGGTTACATTTTGTGGGCTGTGCCCGTAGGTCCAGCTGGAAAAGGAATCTTTACCCCCCATTCCATTCCTTAAATGCTGCTCAGTTCTATTGCCAACTTCTCAGCTATAATTGAATGGGGGGGGCAAGAGCGGAGGAAAGAAACACATATACAGTACACATTAAGCATGGTACTCATCCTCATCCAACTAGGAATACATGCACAGTATTCCACAGTTGTATAGCCTGTAACTGAATTGAACCAAATAATTTAAAATTTGAAGTCAGAACTAAGCATGACCACACCAAACTAAAACAGTTTGTCAAAGAAAAAACAAAAAAAGGAAACACTGAGAACACGTTAAGATGAAGACTTGAACAATGTTGCATGAGAAATCATAAGTGGGAACAATAACTTACTTTCAGTAGCAGTGAGTTATTTATTAGGGCAGCAGGTCTTAGTTTTCTCTTTTGTCTTAAGAATGTTAACATGGTATTCAATTTTAATCTTGATTCAGTGTCCTCTAACTTGCTTCTGTGACATTTTGGTCCTTGTGCAAGCTAGCCAGGACTCTCACATCAACATGAATGTGTAAGTATTCAGTAATTATTTTGCATTCCTCTCCTCTCTCCACTGGGTGTGTGCCTTTTTAGTTTGAAGTCCAGAGTTTTTTTTGACAATCACCGTAGAAAAAACTCTTATAAAGGAACATAGTCCTAGTGCTACTGTTTATTTATTTATTTACTTTGTTTCTACTCCACCTTTCTTCCCAAGGGAGATCATTCTCCTTTCCTCCATTTATCTTCACAACATCCCTGTAAGGTAGGTTATGTTGACAGGATGTGGTTGGCTTGTGGTCACCCAGCAAGCTTCCATGGACCTGGATCTCCCAAGGGGAGGAGGCTCAGGTCCAGTTCACAGAACTAGGCATGTGTTCTAATCAAGCAACTTGTGTGTGGACTGTGAGGGAGTGTGAACGCAAAGGTCCACACTACTTGTCTGGGCCATGGGGGCTCTCGGAAGCCCTAGCACTGAGTGCATAAATGCACATTTAATCTGCACAGCTATTGTCTACTTAGACTGGCAGTAGCTCTCCAGAGTCCCAGGGGCAGAGGTCTTTCACAACATCTGCTATCTGATCCTTTTAACTGGAGATACGGGGATTAAACCTGGGACCTTCTTCGGCTTGCCAAGCAGATGTTCTGCCACTGAGCCATGACCTCTTCCAAATGCATCTTTATGTTTTTGACCACTTTAGAAGTACTTCCCAAGATGCATTTTAAAAGTTCAAGCATGAGAACATAATGGAAAAAGAAGAACCTAAACAGAACACCGCAGTACATTTTATCTCTTGTAGGACAAGCAAGTCAGGTGCGTACACTCTCTTTGCTTGCACATAGGAATTATATAGCAGAGTTGGGCAAGCCTAAATCTCTTTTTGTTTTGTTGTTCTAGAAGGATTACATTTTTGCTGTATCTCCAATGTATCTTCTCATATGCTGAACAGCACAATGATAGCACATTAAATGGGTAAGTGTTGATCAGAAGGAGGATAGTGTCCCAATGGTAAAGTATCTGCTTTGCCTATAGAAGATCCCAGGTCCTGTATCTTCCAGGAAAGGTTCTTAAATAGTAGCTTTGGGGAAACTTTCTCCGCAGGAAAGTCACTGCCATTCTGAGTGGACAATGGTGAGCTAGGTGAATCAATGACCTAGCACCGTATAAAGCAGATTCATGTAGGGGTTTTTTTGGTTTGGATTTTTAATTTTCAATTGTTATTCACATTAGTTAATCTGAATTATATAATACCTCTAGATTCCTGCCCATTATCACTAACATAGATTAGAATCCCTATTTCAATAAAAGCATGCATTGACTAAATGGATACACCCCAAAGTATGGACATCTTGCTGTACCTAAGACATTTACCTAGCCAAAGCAGGCTTTGTTTAAAAGATATGTTAACTTTTAAAACATTTTCCCCTCCACAGTCTTCAGGAATGGAAATATTATGACCAAAAAAAAATCCTAAACCTGAAAATCCTTGTAAATCTTGGTACATAGCTTCCCTGAAGTTCTGGGCTAAGGTGAGCAGAGAAGGAATAATTTGGTTTCAATATGATGCTACATTCTGGATTTAAAATTGAAAAAAGTGTCCAGGCTGTCCAGACTGGCAACATTCAGGAAACTGTGCAGTTCTGGAGAAATGACTGTAGTTACAAAGACAAACCGGCAGGAAGGCTCTTTTGGAATGAGATGAATTTAATGAATCATATCTATATTAAAAAAATCTCCAACTGCTCTTAAATTTCAGGGAGATTTGAGTGATAAAAGATATTTCCTCTGTCCTCTTAGATGTGTATTAGAAGAGAGAGGCTTGGAAATAAACCCTTCTGGGAATCAAACCTCCCTATTCCTCTAATTTGTGTTGAAGACAGAAAGAGCTGTCCATGTTTCTGAAACTCAGTATAATTAGTTATTTGCTATCCCTGAACTAAAAAGGGTAGGAGTAGACAGTCCTTTTCATTTTAAATAAATTGGGCAATTGTCAAAGCAAGAGCGATGCTGCTCTCCTTTGCCCCTCTTGTCCTCCTCCCCTTGTGCATCACATCTCTTATTAACACATTGATTTATTTAAATTAAAAATAATGATCTTCTTTCTCCCCCCTTTGCTCTTCCCATCTGCAGAATCTCTCTGCAATCCTTATTAACAAATTGATTGCTGGTATTGGTGTCAGTGCGGCTCTTCAGTAGCCTAAGGTACCAGCAGGCTGGGGGGGAGGGAATCCACACAGAGATTTTTGGACCAAACCCAATGCTAATTTGACGGTTGTGCAGGGGTCTGCTGTGGATAACATTCCCTTGATGAGATATTAATGTGATGAGCAAGGTTAGAATGCCATCCGATTGCAATCTGAAATGGCTAGCATTGGCATCCCCGCGTCACTGATCTGCCCTATATGCCTGGTGAGTTTGGAGTGGTGATGTCACAGAATGCCCATGCAATCATCTGAAGGCTTTGCCCTCAAGTATGACTGTGCCTTGACAGTACTGCTGTATAGCATGGTTGCGATCCAAAGAAACAGCTTATCTTATCTGAACAACTTTTATATTTATGCCCTGTCTTTTGTGATCTAGAGCTAAAAATGATTGGGTAGGTGGGTGTGCAAACAGAATCCAAAGGTAAGAATGATTTTTCAGAGATGGTACTATTCATAAATATCCAGATAGAGGATGGGAATCCTCAAGCAAAATTCTCATGCTTTAAATCTACATGTGGAAATCCACATCTCAACATTTGTATTATGTAACTAGATGTCAAATGTGTGCAAATTATGTTTCAACTCTACTTTGAACATATATTTAATTCCCGAGTTCTTCATAGGATCCAAGCAACTAGAAGGCTTTCTCTGTCATTGCAATAGCAGGGGCAGTGTCACAAGCGAAATAGAGTGTTTCTGGGTGGAGGGAGCCCTGCTTTTCTGCAGTATGTAGAAGACTGACTTATAAAAGCAAAAGAAAGGGATACAATTAGAAATCTTTCCTTTAACCAGATGGCTGAAAACTTCCTCTTAAGTAAGTAACATGTGAACCCTCACTGCATGCCTAGCAGCCTATGGAATATTCTGTAGTCCTTAGGAATGCCCCGATTGCACAGGAGCGCCTTCAGAGCTAGGAATCTTTACATACTACATAGCAACAAGCATCAATTTACCAGCCAAAACATTGACTGCAGCCCTCTTACATAGCCCAAGAGCTATGATTGGCTGTGTTTTCCTACTCTGTGCAAGTATATTGGCAGATACTTTTACGGACATACATACTCATTCCCTAATCGACCAATAGTGTGAGAAACTCTCCCTGCACAATCTCCCTCTTGTCTGTCTTTCAGTCTCCTCTTTTTTACTTTCTTGCCAGTATCTGTCCTGTATGAAACATACTTGGTGACAAGGGACGTTGAGTAGTGGGGGAGCATGTGAATGTTCCTCCCCTCCATCATATATCTCAAAGAACATGTGAGCATGGTGGTCCATGATAACAGATTGTACAACCTCTTACTTGTGTGATCTTCTTCAACTGAAATCACATAGACTTTGGGTTTCTTCTGCGCAAGTAGGCATGGCTATGGCAGAGACATGGCAGTATACTTCTTGGAGGCGAAGTCAGAAGACGAAGTGTAGCTGCTTTGGTTCCCAATCTGGACTCCTCATCTTATCTCCATCTTTTTTCCTCCCATGTCCCTCTATTTCCCCCTCTCTCTTTCTACCTCTCTTTGGTAATGCCTCTCTCTTCCTTGGCACACGAGCTTTTTTATACTTCCATTAGCACAACCCAATATGAAGTATTTGCAAACATAAGTATGTCAAGTTCAAAATACACAATAAAAAAAGTGATGCATTAAGCGCATGCCCTTTGCATTAGAATTGTAAATGGAAAAGCTAAATTACAAATTTAAAATCAGTAGGGTCAATCCAGTTCAGGGCCGGCATGCCCATTGAGGCAAGGTAGGCGGTGGCCTCAGGTGCGGGGTGCCGGAGGGAGCGCCGGAGGAGGCGCGGAGGGCAGGAGTGCGCGCCATAGAGCTGCAGCCTCCTATCCCTCCTGCCCCGTGCCGCCGCTGCCAGCATATGCCCCTGGCTGGGCGCAGCAGGCGCGGGCAGGCATCGGCGTCGGCACAGGCAACCGAGCGGGAGAGCTCGGAGGCCACACGCACACCATCACAGCTGCCCGCTGCAGAGATCGGGCCGGCAGCGGCGTGCATGCTCCCGTGATGATGTCATGCACGATGTCATCATGCAAGCCAGTGCGTGCATGCACGTGCGTGGGAGGGGGTGCCCGGCCAGCCGGCCACAAGCACCCAAAACCCTGGCGCCGCCCCTGATCCAGTTGTACAAAGCTGCCTTCCACAAAGTCAGATGCATAGCTCAGCAGAATCTGCCCTGACTAGCACAGCTCTCCAAGGTCTCAAGCAAAGGAAGATCTTTCTAAGTGCCTGCATCCTGAGCACCTTTAACCAAAGATCCAAAGTGTATGCTCTATCACGGAACCCTTTTTAATATTTTTTTATTTTTTACTTCATTCATACCCTGTTTTTCTCTCTAGTGATGGCCTCAAGTGGTTTACATCATTCTCCTTGCCTTCATTTTATCCTCACAACAACCCTATGAAGTAGGTTAGGCTGAGTGTGTGACTGGCCCAAGATCACCTGGTGAGCTTCCATTGCAGAGCAGGAATTCGAACCTGGGTTTCCCAGATCCTAATCCAACACTCCACATTGACTTGATAGTCACACCCCTGAACGATATTTTTAACAGGACAGCCCAATATGATTGCAGATCCCACAGCTGGAGAGACTGATAACACAGAGTCCTTTCCCCCTTCTCCTTCTTGGATGCTATGGAGAGTGACAGATTTGTATGAACCTCCTGTATTCCCATCCAGCCCACCAACTCTCTAAGAAACATGATTGTGGGGCTACCCAGGGATATAGAAATCATACACAGGCCTCCTAGTCCCCCTAATAGCCTCATGCAGCATCTGAGGGAAGCTGTAGCGCTCCCTTTTGCCCACTTGCAGTCCCTCTATACCATGCACAGGCTCATTCAACTCATAGGACATATTATCATTACTTTTGTACAAATTGGTGGACAGATGGTTTGAGCAGAAATATTTCATCATATGGCTTGCAAGACATTAGTTTGTATGATTGCTTAAAATTTACTCCTCCTAGTTTGTTATTTTTAATGTGTAGCTGGTAACTTGAGTCACATATTTGATTT
Source organism: Eublepharis macularius (assembly GCF_028583425.1). NCBI lineage: Eukaryota > Metazoa > Chordata > Lepidosauria > Squamata > Eublepharidae > Eublepharis > Eublepharis macularius. The sequence goes on from NC_072790.1 coordinate 191,120,208, forward strand.
TTAATAGACTTTTTGATTGGAAGGGTTCCAACTTTCTATACAAATGTGTTCCTTTAAGCATTTTTATCACATGCCATATTCAGACTATACTTTAAATAATCCCCTCTTTTTCAATTTTATATATGCAAGAGTTTGGTTCTTATACATGTAGCAAAGGTCAGCAACTAATTTTTAAAGAAAGCTTCAATACTGACTCCTCCCACTGATTCATTCCCACCTAGACCAAGACACAAAATATACCTCTTCAAAGTGAACAGCAATTGTGTTTTGGCAGGATCCCTATGGTATGTGCATGTGTATGTGCATCGAATTTTTCTCTATCTTAGCTGACACACCTGAGGGCCTTATTATATGCTGCATTTTCCTCACATGCATCCTGGGTCCTATTGATCAAACATGTGCTGTAAGTTCCATGCACATAACTCAATGGCCAGGCATGCAAGAACCTGATTTGGATCAAGGTTTGGATCACTGCACAGGAAGAGGTGGCTTAAGCCTCCTGCTCTGTGCCATTTTCCTAACCTGAAATCAGGGTTTGTCAGCTGAGCTCTGGCAACTTGTGGGAGGTTTAGTAAGGCAGGGATCAAGGCTGCCAAGAGCCACCAGGGGCTCCCAGAAAGATACCATTTGCCCCCCAACCCCATATGACCCTGATCAAAACCAAACAACATAAAACAATGGCTATGTTTGTCTGTCTGTCCATCCATCTGTGAAAGGCATAACTCACCAGAAAATAAAGCTAGGAATCTCAAAATTGGCTACCAGCTTCTGGACCATTCTGTTCCATTACAGATCAATTCCATTACAAGAATGCCCTCCTGAACATTTCTGTTTTGCTCATTTTGTGGAATGATTATACTGTGGGAGCTTTGTGACCTTCTCAGGCTAGCTGTTCTACCAGGTGGGAGCCACCACAGAGAATATATGTGACTGGGTGGTTGTCGTTCTTCACACTTTGCATGGAGAAACCTTTATAAGAGTCTTTTCAGATGGCCAAAACTGCTGTGGTGGCACCATACAGCTGGGAACTTAACATGGGAACCTCCAAAAATTATGACACATTTATTTCTTAATTGGCTTTAGCCTGAGTTTTGAAATAAAACATGTGGCAAATTAATGACAAGATTCCAGGGAACAGTCAGCCTTCCAAGGCACTCCCTGCATGGGGAAGGGGAAGCAACACATTGCACTGAAAGGTCTGACTAAAGGCAATCACATCAACTGCTCCCTCCCATTCAAAACTATAGTGATGTCTCAATAATCAGACCTCATAATAGCCTTAATACACAGAAGGATCTGTTAGGCAATCACCCTTATCATAAAGCCATCAGCATCCCTGGACATAGCCATCATACCCTTTCAGGCTTTTGCCATCCCTGGACCTGACTCCCAATGGTACTCCAGACACTCATCAATTTAGTGACTCCGAAGATGACATTTTCCTGCCTAGGCATTAAAACCCAAACTCACCAATAAAATCTAAGCTTTTTACTCTTGACCCACTCCTGGTCCAGGAGCTCCGCCCCCAGGACAGTCTTCCTATAAAAGTAGCCATAGAAACCCTGGCATTTTGCAGCAGTTTCCCCCCGGGACCTTCCTGCTACTGCCCCTGTGGCTTCACACAGATCCCTCAGAGACTTGGAACCATCTGGGTCTCTGCCCCACCTTCCTTTTTGCACTGCACTCACTCGCTACCTGGAATCACCCACGGAACCAGAATTGCTGTGTGTCCTTCTGCTTTCTTCTGGGGACTCTCTACATCCCTCTTCCAGAAAGTCTCATATATTTTCATTTCCCCCTTTAGCGCTGTATTTTGTATTGTGTAAAATTAAGGCAATTGTAGTGTAGGTGTTAAGTTTTTATTGTGTGTATGTTTGAGTGCCTTTGTGTGCCTCTCTTGCTATCCTCCTATTTTTCATAATAAAGATTTCAATTTTATTCTTTTTTCTGCCTGTTCATTTTGGGGACTCTTCTCACTCCCGCATATAAGACTACTCAGATCCAGGACACTGGTATACTTTAGGTAGCAATCCCTTTAATAAGATTTAGCCAGGTGTCTGTGTACATGTACCTGACACACAGGGGAGATGCTCTGAACATCAGGGGTATACGCATGTAAGCTATGTGGGTGACCGTGGTGGAGTGTAGTAGGAGATGTGGTCCCACAGGTATGTGGGTCCTAGTTCCTGAAGGGCCTTGTAGGTGAAGAAACCAGTGCATTCTCAGTATGTTCTATGTTGCCAGCAAGCATAAGATGAGAAGGGGCTGAGACCAAGTCTATAAAATAAAGGGGCAACAGCACAGAAAAATCAGAAGGGGCAGGAGGAGAAATGAAGGCAGATCATGAAAGGAAGAGAACAAAATGGAGAAGAAAAGCATGGAAAAGGGGGAGAAAAATGAAGGAGACAAGAATGAAAGGTTCTTTTTATTTTGCTAGAACACACTAACAGGGCTACCCCTTTGCAAGATATGGCTTGGCAGACAAAAGTATGATGCTAGAGGGAACAAAACAATCAGGGCAACAGGTGTGTTAACACAGCACCAGGGAAAATTGTGTCAGATAACACAAGAGGAAAGAGAACTCACAAGCAGGGTTGGTTTGTCTACTGCAGCAGCAAAGAGCTCTGAAAGGCATTTGCCGCTGTTGGCAATGACATTGCTCCAGGCTGTAGCCTGGCAATTCCTGTTATAGCAGCCGTCAACTATGCTTGATGGTCTTGTTTTGCTTCAATGCTGACTTAGTCGATGGGCCTAACAATGACTCATGGCAGGCAAGTGTTTCCTTCAGCCTTGTTCTAAGGTTTGCTGAAAGGCATGGAAAGGAGGCAGTCAGAGCTCCTGCTGCTCACTCTGCTCTGCCTCCCCTGCACCCCTAGTGACTGCAGTCAGAACTGCATTAAAAGTAAAATAAATTGAAATACATTTCTGACCGCAGCATGATTCAAGCTTCACAGGACCACCAACTGATGTTGGCCACCTGAATTTTGTACCCCAGCTTCCCCTATCAGCAGCCCTGGCAGGGACATGCTGATAGGTGTCCTGATGCTGTGATGTCACTTCAGGTGCAAATCCATTGGCATAATATTCTAGGGCAACCTTGAAACGATGGGAAAACTCTGTAGTTCATGCTGGAAGTGACATCGCTGTGTCAGTGAAGCCTATCCCCCCCCCTCATTTTGTGCTGTAGTATGGGAGGGCATAGCAGGGCTGTAGCATGGGCATAGCAGGGCTGTAGTATGGGAGGGCATAGCAGGAAACATGGCTAGCCTGCCTAAATGGTCTTGGGGAGCCACCATTGGCCCCATTGGAAAACTTAAATGTAGCAATCAATATGTGTACATTTGTCCAGCATAGCTAAGGGTGGCTCCCCAGGGCCATTTCAAGTAGGAAAATGACTCCCTGTGAGCTGAAGTCCCCATCCAAAAGTTGACCTTACATGCCTGGAAACTGAGAGGGAACTACAAGTGACAAAAGGCACAGGTTGGACACTTGTCAGCTTCCCTCAAGTTTTGATGGGAAATGTAGGCATCCTAGTCTTGCAGCTTGGCTCTCTGACTGCTGTCCAATGGCCTTTTCAACTGTCACTTGTCCAACATTCCACCAAGCTGCCTACATTTCCCATCAAACTTGAGGGAAGCTGACAAGTGTCCAATCTGTGCCTTTTGTCACTTGTAGTTCCGCTCTGAGTTCTGAGCACGGAACTCGCAGTGCATATCTGAATGATAGGATCTGGGATGGACCTGGAGAGGACATGAGGGAAACATAATGTATAGTAAGAGCCTGAATCAGTAGCTGTGGTGAGAAATCTTGCTGATTCTCACATAACACAGTTTCATGGGTGCTTTTCCTTGTGTCTTGTAGCAAGAACCCATGATTTCGTATCACTACACTGATAGGGAAGCTGAGATCTCGAGCATAAAGCCCCCTTAAAGGAGAAAGTGCTGTTTTGTTTTATTTCTTAATTTGGACGCCATGGAAAATAAGAGTCAAGCAGGCAGTTATTATTTACATGATTCCAAGAGGTACCTGGAAGTTAAACAATCAATCCTGCAGATAAAAATGAAACTTGGACTTCAGCCATAGGGAAAAGGCATAAGTCAGCCAGTTCTGCTCATCCTCTTCCTAATCATAGAATCCTAGAATTGTAGGGTTGGAAGGGACCTCTAGGGTCATCTAGTCCAAGCCCCTGCACAATGCAGGACATTCACAAATACCTCCCCCCCGCCCCACACACCCTTACTCCATGTCCAGAAGATGACAAAACACCATCAGGATTCCTAACCAACTGGCCTGGTGTCTTACACAGCACCATCTGTGCTCAGCTGATTTGATCTCTTCACAGTCCCAGTATGAATAGACCAGTCTCACTTTACACACTCACAGATAAACATATTCTCCCACAATAAAATAACTTTATTTACCTCTTCTCTTGTTTTTTTTCTTATTTTCTGTGCATAGCACAAACAAACCAAAAGGACTAGGACAGTTTAGGAAGTTTTCTTTAGTACAAGGTACACCGATCAAATAAGACTACTATCACTAATCAACTCTAGGTTGATGTTTGTCTATATTCCTTTCAGGACTTGCTATTTCTGACACTTACTAACATCTATCAAATAATAGCTAGACCACTAATAGCTAGACTTTCCTAATAGCTTTCAGACCTTCTGGTTTATAGCCAATCAGTATGGAGGCACATACTTTTTGCCCACACAAGACCTTTTCCACATTTTTTCCACACTTCGGGGGTATAAGTGTAGCTCCAGAACCAGACAGAAATAGAATGGTAGAAAATTGTAGTGTTTATGCTGTTTTTTATATTTAAAAATTGAGCGTGCTTCTGTCAATATTCTACTGTTCTACATTTTCACAGTCATGTTCTTTCTAGTCTATGTAACAGTTGCTATTCCCCTGTTTGTTTATCTTATTGCAATAAAACTTCTACTTCATGTTTAATTCTTTTCAATTCCTTTCTGGGAACTAGCCCCTTTTAACTTTAAAGTGCCATCTCAAATCTGGGACACTGGTATACATCAGGCAATACAGATTTCAATAATAAAATTATTCAAGTTTGCATTTGGGAACACTCTTGACATACTGAGAACCCTTCCTTCTGTCAGAAGGTACAAATGTGTAGACCATTTAAGGAGCAGTTGCAGCTTGGGAGAAAATTACGGAGGTGTATAATAGCTGGTAGTGGGGATCTTTGGAATCAGCAGCTATACTGGAAACCAGATGGGAAGCCTTTATATTGGATTAGGTTGTCATTGTACACCAGAATTCACTAATTATGAAAGTCAAGTACATTAATTTTTGTGTTGCCCACCAGATGCTTTGCTTCTGCTCCTAGTAGCTTAAAAAGGAGGCACCTGATCCACTAAAATGTCCATGCCAGGGTTTCCTCATATGTTCTTCTCAGGAAACAGCAAAGCTAGACAGGAAGGGCTGCAGCAAACCTGTCAGTCACAGCTATGAGGTTCCTAATTGACTAGGTGAATGGAAGGAGAAATGGGATGGTTTCTCGGCAGAATACTGCCAGCACAGTTCACTTTACAGTCCTGAATCATAAAAGTTAGAGGTTTAACTTTAGGGAGAAAGATGAAAATTATCAGTCTGAGCTATCAGAAGATGGTCTATATGGCAACCTCTGTGTTTCTAGTTGCCTACCCCTAACCTAAAGGGTGACCTATTAACTTTTCCCTCCCCCTTGCAAAAACAAAGTTATACAGACTTTGGGAGGCCTGTTCAATCTCCTCTTCTTCTGAACCCCATGCTGAAGACAGCTAAGGTTAATAACAAGGAGAAAGTGGGTATAGTTTCCTGTCTACTAAATCCTGTTAAACAGAGACACAGCTGTAAAACAATCCAAACATTTATGGAACAGCTAGAATGAAATTCTGAACACAGGTCAAATTAATGGAGTTGCCAACTCCTTTGCTCTAGCAAAGTTCCTCTGCCTTTGAAAGTTGCTCTGACAGACAGCAGAATCTGCCCGTATCAGATGGCAAACTTACAGCAGAGCAGATAGATACAAGCTGACCTCTGTACCTGTTGGTTGTGTACTAAACATATCAGGTGGTTGGCACAGGACAGGGAATAGGGCCCAGCCTGGCCTCTACCCCTATTGAAAGGAGCCAAAAGGTACAGGTGGACAGTAAGGAGCAATGAGCTTTACAAGTTTCTATACCCTCCTCTGTTGAGGGAGTGGTGTAGTTATTGGGCCAGTACTTATCTCAGCCTTATAAGGCATTACAACTGAACTCTGCAGTTTCTGTTTGTGTTGTACCATGAGGCTCTGATCCTGGTGGTCACTCAGAAATGTTTTTGTTCTTCCTGTTTCCCTCACTTGCATGTTGGGTTACACCTGCAATTGTGCCACATCATAGTGAAGTTCTGCTTGCATATCTCCAGGAGGGTCCTCATTTTTTGGACTGTGAATACTCACTGTGCCCTCTGAGGGAGACACTGCTAGCAACTGCTAAGGAAGAAAGGGCTGTGTTAAGGGATTTTTAGGAGCCCTCTTCTAGAATCTATGTATGAGCACATTCAAACAAAAAACACACACACATGAGGCAAATTTGCCTCAGTGGCAGATTCTTTCTCCATCACTTTCAAGATTAAACTGTAGGTCAACCTGATCTTACAGTGAGGCAAGAAAATTTCTTTCAACAGTAAAAAATTTCTCTTGTTTTCATTTCTCCTGTGATTAATAAATTTTTATTGGATGGGTCAATATATAATCAATTTCAAATATAAATACATTCCATTTCAATTCCCCTGTGTATATTTCTCCACCTCCTCCCCTCTCCACTTTTCAATAATGACTTCCAACAGAACTCCAACCCCCCGTTATCAATAATACCTTATTTCTATACTAAAGTTGTTCTTTTCTTATTATTAGTAAAGATCTTAATTATATCTTATCTTACTTAATTTCTTTAAAACCCCTCGAAAGACCATAATTGTCCCTTAACATCCCATTTCTTTCCCATGTATTTTTTCAACTTTTTCCAATCTTCCAAAAATCCTTCTGGATCTTGCTCCTTCAAATTTCTTGTTAGTTTGTCCATTTCAGCCATGTACAACAATTTCCTTGTCCATTCTTCAATTTCAGGTATTTCTTCTCTCTTCCAATACTGAGCATATATTATTCTGGCTGCTGATATCATATAATATAACAATATCTTATCATTTCTATTAACATCTTCCATATGCAATGATAATAACAACATTTCTGGATTTTTTGCAACATTATAACAAAGTATCAAAGACATCTCAGTACATATTTTGGTCCAAAAGTCTCTAGCCTTACAACAAGTACACCACATATGAAACAGAGAACCTTCATGCTCCTTACATTTCCAACACTTATTAGATAGCTGTTTGTTGGCTATGGCTAATTTTTTCGGTGTTAAGTACCATCTATATAACATTTTATAGCCATTCTCTCTAATACTGGTACATGTTGATATTTTTAAAGTATTTTTCCATAATTGTTCCCATGCTTCCATCGTTATTTCATTATTACAATTTATAGCTCACTTTACCATTTGCACCTTGACTGTTTCATCTTCTGTAAACCACTTCAATAACAATTTGTACATTTTAGAAATTATTTTATTATTATCTCCCAACAGTAGTTCTTCTAACTCTGAATTCTCGGTTCTAAGGCCTGTTTTTCTTTGGTCTGAATCAAATAAGTCTTTGATTTGTCTATATTGCAACCAACCATATTTGAATGGCAACTCCTCATTTGGTTTAAGGTTCAACTCATTATCTGTTACTTCTGTTAAGTCTTTGAGAGTAAGCCATTCTTTTCCTTTATGTTCTAAGTTTGGGTTGATCACCTCAGCTGGTATAATCCAAAGTGGTTTCTTCTGGTCTATAAATTTTTTGTACTTTAGCCAAGTCAACAATAAGTTTCTTCTCAAATAGTGGTGCTGAAACATTGCGTCCATTTTATACTTATCATAACACATATATGCATGCCATCCAAATAGTTTATTATAACCTTCCAAAGTTAGTAGTTTATGATTGGTTAAAGACAACCATTCTTTTAGCCAGACTAAACATATCACTTCATGATAAAGTCGAAGATCAAGTAACTGCATTCCACCTCTTTCCTTAGCATCACAAAGAACTTTCATCTTTACTCTTGGTTTCTTTCCTGCCCACACAAATTCCGATATCTTCTTCTGCCATTTTTCAAATTGTTTTTTGTCTTTTACAATTGGTATTGTTTGCATTAGGAACATCATTCTAGGCAACATGTTCATTTTGACTGTGGCAATCCGACCTAACCACAACAAGTTTAGTTTATTCCATTTTATCATATCTCTTTCAATTTGTGTTCAGAGTTTTTCATAGTTATTCTTAAATAAATCAATATTTTTAGCTGTCAGCTCTATTCCCAAATATTTAGTCTTGTGTACCACTTCACAGTTTGTTATTTCACTTAATTCCTGTTGTTTCTTCTTGGTCATGTTCTTAGTTATTATTTTTGACTTTTTTATTTATATAGAAGCCTGCCAAATCTCCAAATTCCTTAATTTTTTCCAGTAGTCTTGGCAGAGTTTGTAGTGGATCATCTACTATAAACATCACATCGTCTGCAAACGCTCTTAACTTATAGGAAGATCCATTTATTTTTATTCCTCTTATGTCATCATCTTCTCCGATCTGCCTTAATAATATTTCTAAGACCATCAGAAATAACAATGGTAGGGGTGTGCAAGGCCTGCCTGTTTCATTAAACCTGATTTGGTTTTAACTGAATCAGGAAACCGTTTTGGTATTCAGGGAATACCGAAACAGCAAGCCAATTCAGTATTCGCGTTTCGGCTTGATTTGGCCAATGTTTTCAATGAGAAAACGTTCTTCCGGCTTTCTGGGAGTCTGGGGGGGGCATTTTCTGTCCAAATCACACCAAACTTGGTGGAGACCTTCTCCTACCTCTTCTCTAACTACCCCCCAAGATTCAGAAAGATTGGACTTTGGAGGGCCATGTTATGCCCCCCCAAATAAGGTGCCCCCATCCTCCTACACTCTCCATGGTTCTCTAAGGGGAAAAACAAGTCATATTTCTAGGTGGCTTGGGGTGGCATTTTGCAAGCAAAATGCAACCAACTTTCAGGGGACTTGCTCCCACCTGTCCTCCCACCCTCCACCAGGTTTCAGGCAGATTTCACTTTGGGGGGGCATTTTACGGCCTCCCAAAGAAGGTGCCCCATCCACCTCCACTCCACTATTCCCTATGGGGGAAATAAGAGAGGCTTGTCTGGCTAGGGGTGGCATTTTGCATGAAAAATGCCCCCAAACTTCAGAGGACCTCCTCCTACCTGTCCTTCCTCCCTCCACCAAGGCTCAAGCAGATCTCACTTTGAGGGGGCATTTTATGGCCTCCCAAAGATGCTGCTCTTAGCCCCCCCTTTCTCCATTATTTCCTATAGGGGAAATAAGAGAGGCTTGTCTGGCTAAGGGTGGCATTTTGCATGCAAAATGCCCCCAACCTTCAGGGGCCCATCTCCCACCTGTCCTCCCACCCTCTACCAAGGCCCAAGCTGATCCCACTTTGGGGGGCCATTTTATGCCCCCCCAAAGGTGGTTCTCCTGCCACACCACTTTGTCTTTCTACTGTGGGGAAGACTTCCACACCATACAAACACATGGGATTGGGGCTGCCAATGGCCACAGCCACAGTCCACCTGCACTCAAACTGCCAGATACCACACACACCCTCCCCAAAACCTAACCTCCCCTGTCCTGTGGCCAGCCACTTTCTATTGATTCCTGTTATGGGAAAATCTCCCACAGCAGGAACCCACGGAATGTGGCATCTATGGCCACAGGCACAGTCCCCCTTTTAAATCTCCCCCCCCACAGCCCCACACTGACCCAAAGACACCCTCCCCAACATTCCCACACTGGCCACTACCCCAGGAGCAGGCTGGCCAGCCATCCCCCGTTGTTCCCTGTGATGGGAACTTTTAAACTCTCTTTCCCAGGGCAATTATGCACAGCCCAATGGTGCCACAATGGTGGGCACAGTCCTGAGTGTGAGCTTGTCTCTGTGAAAGAGCACCTGAACCACAGACACCCTCCCCCAAATTCCCCCACCACCTACATAGATGGCTGGCCAGCCAGTCCCATTGTTCCCTATGATGGGAACCAACTGCACAACAAAGAATAAAACACAAGCACACACTGAATAAAGTTTTTTAAAAAAATATTTTCTCACTTTCCAAGTACAAGTAGGCAAAGCATTGTGACACATTACACCAGCAGTCCCCTACACAGAAAAATAACACAACTCACTTAACATCAGAGAATCACAAAAACACAATTCCTGTCAAAAACACTTTATTTCTTTAACTGCTTTAGGTTACACAGTAGGAGGGCACAACAGGGCATGAAAGCAGTCTACTACACAAAATAACACAACTCACATCACCATTTTTGACAGCAATTGTGTTTGGGTGATTCTCTGATGTGAAGTGAGTTGTGTTATTTTTGTGTAGAAGACTGCTTTTATGCCCTGTTGTGCCCTCCTACTGTGTAACCTAAAGCAGGTAAAGAAATAAAGTGTTTTTGACAGGAATTGTGTTTTGGGTGATTCTTTAATGTGAAGTGAGTTGTGTTATTTTTGTGTAAGATACTGCTGGCATGCCCTTTGCTGTGCCCCCCTGCTGTATAACCTACAGTTGTTAAAGAAATAAAAGTGTTTTTGACAGGAATTGTGTTTTTGTGATTCTCTGATGTTAAGTGAGTTGTGTTATTTTTCTGTGTAGGGGACTGCTGGTGTAATGTGTCACAATGCTTTGCCTACTTGTACTTTGAAAGTGAGAAAATATTTTTTTAAAAAACTTTATTCAGTGTGTTTGTTTTATTCTTTGTTGTGCAGTTGGTTCCCATCATAGGGAACAATGGGACTGGCTGGCCAGCCATCTCTGTAGGTGGTGGGGGAATTTGGGGGAGGGTGTCTGTGGTTCAGGTGCTCTTTCACAGGGAGAAGCTTGCACTCAGGAGTGTGCCCACCATTGTGGCACCCTTGGGCTGTGCATAATTGCCCTGGGAAAGAGAGTTTAAAAGTTCCCATCACAGGGAACAACGGGGGACGGCTGGCCAGCCTGCTCCTGGGGTAGTGGCCAGTGTGGGAATGTTGGGGAGGGTGTCTTTGGGTCAGTGTGGGGCTGTGGGGGGTGGATTTAAAAGGGGGACTGTGCCTGTGGCCATAGATGCCACATTCTGTGGGTTCCTGCTGTGGGAGATTTTCCCATAACAGGAATCAATAGAAAGTGGCTGGCCACAGAGGTTAGGTTTTGGGGAAGGTGTGTGTGGTATTTGGCAGTTTGGGTGCAGGTGGACTGTGGCTGTGGCCATTGGCAGCCCAAATCCCATGTGTTTTTACGGTGTGGAAGACTTCCCCACAGTAGAAAGACAAAGTGTTGTGGCAGGAGAACCACTTTTGGGGGGGACATAAAATGGCCCCCCAAAGTGGGATCAGCTTGGGCCTTGGTAGAGGGTGGGAGGACAGGTGGGAGATGGGCCCCTGAAGGTTGGGGGCATTTTGCATGCAAAATGCCACCCCTAGCCAGACAAGCCTCTCTTATTTCCCCTATAGGAAATAATGGAGAAAGGGGAGGCTAAGAGCAGCATCTTTGGGAGGCCATAAAATGGCCCCCCAAAGTGAGATCTGCTTGAGCCTTGGTGGAGGGAGGGAGGACAGGTAGGAAGAGGTCCTTTGAAGTTTGGGGGCATTTTGCATGCAGAATGCCACCCCTAGCCAGACAAGCCTCTCTTATTTCCCCCATAGGGAATAGTGGAGTGGAGGTGGATAGGGGCACCTTATTTGGGAGGCCGTAAAATGCCCCCCCAAAGTGAAATCTGCCTGAAACTTGGTGGAGGGTGGGAGGACAGGTGGGAGCAGGTCCTCGGAAAGTTGGTTGCATTTTGTTTGCAAAATGCCACCCCAAGCCACCTAGAAATATGACTTGTTTTTCCCCTTAGAGAACCATGGAGAGTGTAGGAGGATGGGGACACCTTATTTGGGGAGGCATAACATGGCCCCCCAAAGTCCAATCTTTCTGAATCTTGGGGGGTAGTTAGAGAAGAGGTAGGAGAAGGTCTCCACCAAGTTTGGTGTGATTTGGACAGAAAATGCCCCCCCCAGACTCCCAGAAAGCCAGGAGATGGTTTTCTCATTGAAAACAATGGCTGAATCGTTTCGGCAATCTCTGTTTCAGTATTACCGAAATTTTTCGGTATTCAGAAAAAGTTTCGGTAATACTGAAAAAAACCAAAATGGCCCTGATTCGGTATTTTTAACCTAATCAGAATACCGAATTGCACACCCCTAAACAACGGTGATAGTGGACATCCTGGTCTTGTACCTTTTCTTATTTCAAACTTCTCTGTCAGGTCGTCATTGACACAGATTGTCGCTCTTTGTTCCTTATATATTGTTTTTACTGCTTCTATAAATTCTTTGCCTAGGTCCATCTTTTCCATTGATGCGAACATAAAGTCCCAGTTCAAGTTGTCAAAGGCCTTCTCTGCATCTGCAAAGAAAAAGCCAACTTCTTTGTCTGGTCGCTTATCAAAGTATTCAATGGCATTTATAACCACTCTCAAGTTGTCCTTTAGTTGTCTGTTTGGTAGGAATCCAGCCTGGTCCTCTCCTATAAAGTCCATTAGCCATATTTTAAGCTTGTCTGCTAATATTCTTGCCATTATTTTGTAGTCATTGTTTATCAGCGAAATTGGTCTGTAATTTTTCACATCTGTCAAGTCTTGTAATTCTTTCGGGATCAAAGCAATACTCTCTTCATTCCATGTATCTGGAAGTCCTTTTCCTTGAAGTGTATCATTCATTATATTTTTTAATATCGGTACAAGGTCTTCCTTCATTACTTTGTAGAATTTAGCAGTGATCCCATCCGGTCCTGGTGCTTTTCCAATCTTTGCTGCTTCTATTGCTTGTGCGATTTCTTCCTCTGTTACTGGAGCATTCAGTCTCTGCTTCATTTCTTCTGTTATCTTTGGGTGGGTTTTTTTTCCAAATATCGGTCCATTTCTTCCAAATTTACTGCCTTCCTCTGGTATAATTTCGCATAATATTTATAGAAGGCACGCTTAATTGTTTGATGATCTTTCAATTCCTTTCCTTCCTCCATTATCCTACTAATGATTTTCTTCTCTTTTTAGTTCTTCAGTTGCCAGGCTAGGTACTTTCCTGGTTTTGTTTTCATTTCACTTACTAAAATCTAGCCTTGGATGAGCTGCTTCCAATAGAAGCCTCGCACCCATAAGTGTAGCTCCAAGCATTTAAAATATTTATATTACAGTGAGATCTTACTGACCTGTCAATCAGGCTGGTTGGGTGCCATGTATCCTGGGAAATGTAATTCTGAAGAGATGTTTGTATTAACATTTTTGATCTTTTATTCTGTATACAATTAGTGCTAAGGTATTGTTACCAGAACTGCTCTTTTAAATGGGGAAATTAGCTCAGCAGTCTGGAACTAAAATTAGCACAGATCTAACCAACGTTTACGGAGGTCCCGATTCCAGACACTCTAGTGATAAAGAGGCAGACTACAAATAGATTCAATAAACACGTGTATTTACTAATAATGTGGCGTAAGCCTGAACTTGCACATACATACAAGAAAGCATACAAGAACTAGGAAATGCAGTGTAAGAAACACAGAGACGGTCGCATGAGCAGGTACCCACAATGATAAGGGAAATACAATCCTGAAGCGGAGCAGAGACACAACAGCGAGGTGGTCCAATGCCAGCAATGGATCCACAGAGGGACAGCAAGGGGATCTGGATAGGAATGGCACGCGCCTGGCTGGGAACAGGATAGGAATGGCACAAGCACCATGTGGTCTGAGGGACCAGCTTAAATACCCCAAAACGTACCCTGGGGCTGGTGCTGTACTTGGTGGTTCTCACGGGTTAAAACAAAGGCTTTAATGGGTTACTGAATAGCTTAGATGGGCCACTTTAGTAGTTTGATTGTGTTATAGTGACACCTCAGGAAGAGGGGACAAAGGAGGGAGGGGGAGATCCGAGCGTGTTGAAAGGATGTTCCATCGGACAGGGCTTGCCCTGATGTCATCAGCTCTGGAATGCGGAGGTTTCTTTGAGATGCATTCTTTAAGTGCTTGGGATGGTCGGCACTTAGCTTCTTCTCCGGGGCGGCTCCTAAGATATGCAGAGCGGGGCAAGGTTCTCTCATTGCGGACATGGTGTGTCCGCTTCTCCGAAATGGCTTCCCAAAGCAGGCTTCTTCTCTAGGTCTTCTGGCTGCCTAAGAACATGGTCGCCGGCTGGGCATGGCGGGGGCTGGTTAGCAGGCTGCCTGGTAGTGAGGGCAAGCTCGGGGACTGGCCCGCGGGAGGCTCCAGGTGGGAACTGACCAGGGAGCGCCTGGCCAGGCTCGCTGGAGGTTTCCCCGGCAGGCGCCTGGCTGCTAACAGCGGCTTGGGCCTAGATGAGGCAGGCTTCCATGGAGGCAGGGGGAACAGCACGTAAAACACAGTCCATAGCAGGGAACAGGTGTGGTCTGTGGCAGATGGCAATGCAGGCACGGGGCACATGTGCAATAGAGTCCAAACACATACTGGGAGGTCCAGATATAGGTCTGGGCAGGGTTGCCCAGGAAGAAAGTCCTTTGTAGAGTCGTCCAGACATGGAGTCAGGAAACTAACACAGTCTATTGCAGCAGCAAGGTAATTAACAAGCAGGCAGGAAACTGACACGTGTATCAGAGCACACACATGCAGGGCAATCTTGGTGTAGCAGTAAAGCAGCAACGCAGGAAACTTTAACACAGTCCATGGCAGGCCTTAGAGCAGGCCTACTTGGCAACAGTATATAAGGTTCTCTGATTTAACTGATCCTTATGCATATGAGCCAGAGAGAGGCAATATGCACCTGGGCTTTATTTGAAATTCAATAAAACTCATATTTCTTTGTATCACTGTGATTTGGAGTCTTGAATATATTTGGGTAAGTGGTAGTAGGGGAATTTATAACTGACTGCAGAGTTCTATTAAAAAAAATCCCTATCAGGTTGTTGAGCCAATACATATCAGGTACATGTTGGCTGGAGGAAGTCACAACTGTTAGAGTTTGTGGCAGTGGATCCCTTTTCTTTGTTTGCCTATGTAAGGCATGTTGGTTTTGTATCCCTGGATGAAGAAGTGGAGAGTCAAGGGGTGAGGTCTGTCCTGAAGTGGAATACCAGTAAATGTTCTGAACAGAGGAGTGTTAGTGATCCACTATAATGTTTTTTCATCCTTCGTAGCTTGTGCACAATGCCTTACTCTAGAGATCTCACCACGCAAATCTCCCTATGTGCATTCTAAGTGTGCACAACATGAGGGCAGAGAGATGTAGCCCTATGCCTCACACCCTATTATCTAGGATAGAGTGTCCTGGCTAGAGTTTATATAATGCTGAGGAGAGCTGTGATTGGCTGCAGGCTTATTTGGTATACCAAACTGTTCCATGAATGTGTAGACATAGCAGGAGTAAGCAGGTTGGATGCAGGCTAAATTCTCCATTAGTAGAACGGAAATTTCCCGCCTCCTCTCTCCAAATGCAGCCCACTGACTTCCATGAAATGCTGGTGTGGAAGACAGGGGACCCCAAGGAACAGCACAAGGGGAAGAAGGATTTGGTGGTAATCTCCGGTTTAGTCTGGATCTGACCCAGTGCATGTGTGGGAAAAGCTCTTCCCCACTGCCATTGAATTCAATGGATGTGTTGATACTTACACCAGCATTTTTGCTGACATAAAAGTACACCCGTGCCTGGAAAAGGACATGGGATGACACTGAGTTTAGGATACCAATTAAGCTGTATTCCCTCTGCAAATCACCACTGGTGCTGCCCATTTCTTGCACCTATGCTGGCATGGTTGCTGTATACTACCATATGCTGGCATATTTTTAAGTCAGAGACTTGCAGTGCAATCCTAAAAATACTTTCTTGGGGGTAAGCCTTGTTGAACACTTCAATAGGTTTCTGAGTAGACCTACTTAGGATAGCACTGTTGGCTGCTATATTAAAAAGTTTACAGACTAGACTTAGGGCTGTACTGTAAATTCCCAACCCCTCCAATTTGCATGTATAATGATTTGAAGCTGTGTTCCTGGTTTAAGTAAAGGAATACTTTTTAAAATTAAAGGCTTAAGTGCATAATTCAATTGGGCATACTGATGTCTGGTTGTTTCCCCCTCTCCCCTATATATATCTCACCTTTCTGGCCAAAATAGGCCTCTAAGGCAGGCAGGAACTCATATGCTCAGGAGAACCACACCCTCAAAGAATAGTCACAAGGTACCAGGTAACTAACTCTCCACCCAAGTTTCCTGGCTGGAAGCAAATGACTCTACGAAGTTCAGTAGCTGAACTAATTACCTGAAAATGATTGCCTGGGGTTGGCCCATTTATCATCTCATCAGCATTCAGTACCACTGCCATAGGATGAAGGAAGAAAAGAGAGAGAAAAAAACCCCAGAAACATGAGAAGAGGAGCAGATAAAAGGAGAGCAGAAGGAAGCAAAAACTGATTCTGTACTCAGCACTTTCTCTCTAATAGATTCCCCTCCCAACCCATCATAAGAAGAGCAATTGGCATGTAACCACTTCTGTGGAAATGGACTGGTAGCCCCGTGGCACCTGCAGAGTCACTAGGAGATATGTCCCACACTTTCATTTTAGCTCTCAGGTGTGATCCCACAAGTCCAAAAAGATCATGTCGTTGGGGCTTGTAACTATGCATTGGCAAGAAAGACAATATCTCAAGAATCCAGGAGTAGCTCCATGTATCTATTTCTTTTTGTAAAAATGAAAAAAAAATTATAATCTTTTCCATGATGTTTTGCAATCAAGTTTTCTAAGAAAATTACTCGACCTTCTTTGTTACCTCCTAGAAATCTCTGGTCATTCTCAGCTGCTCCACATTGCTTCTGCCCATGCCTCCTATCTCTGACACATCTCTGTGTGTTCATCACTCTGATCCTTTGTCAGTGTGTGCATGCACACACATTCAAACCAGTGCACACACAGTCACACCAGTGATTCCTGTACTCCATCTTCCTGAGAGATAATCTCTTCCTTTACAGTGATTGCCACCCATCTTTCAGGAAATCCTCACTAACAACTGCTTATAAGGCTGTTATCAATAAGACCTACAAAAGTTTTGCAAATGTACCTTCCATGTTAATGCCTCCCATGGACTCCATTAGACTTGTGCATGGGAGTTTATTTTGTTTCTTTTTTCTTGTTGTTATTAATTCCAAAAGGGACTGTTTGCTATTTGTTGTTTCATATGGTTTTATTTAATTATTATTTCTTTCATTATTTTTTCATTTTCATAATTATATTTCATTATTTTCCATTGGTTTCAATGGAAGACCCTCCTCTTTTTTCTCATGTCTTTACTTTTAAAGTTTTCCATCCAAACTCAACAAAACATTGCCAAATATCAGAATAAAACCCCTCCCTGGCTGTTTCCACACGCTGTTAAAGTGACGGCCCACTCACTGAACTCTGACTCTTTTTTTCACTCATTCCATACATCTCCGATTTCACAGCAGAAGCAGGCAGTTTGGCTTCCATTTTTTGCCATCTTTTAGCCAGCACAGGAAAGTGTGAGAAATTCAATTCTCAGAAAAGACACTGAAAAAGACGGAAGCCAAACTACCTGCTTCTGCTTTGAAATTGGAGATGTACGGAGTAAGTAAAAAAATGCCAGAGATTAGCTTTGTCTTGTTAGCTAGCTGTGGCCTTTCTGGAGCAGAAAAGATGGCCACTGTGGTACGTGCCCTGGCTACATCTAGATTAGATTACTGCAATGCACTCTACTTGGGGGTTGTGAAGGATTTGGCCTGCCATGTATTTTGTATTAAATAGCTAGAGCCTGCTTGACCAGAGTTTTGCTAGTGCTTTCTGAGCTGGGCATCATTGCGTAAGGCTGAGAGTGCGCTCTTTGCTGCAGGCCAATTTGGGCCCCAAATGAGTCCGATTTGGCCTGTTTGGGGTCCAAATCGGCCCATTGCAAAGTGCAGGAGCACTCTCAGGGTGGTACAATGACGTCAGTGATGGCATTGCACCAGGACTGGGAGTGCGCCGAGTGCCCATTCTCCCCCAAAGCCTGATCTGACAACTAGGAAGTGACTCCCCCCCGCCCGCCAGCCCAGCCAATGTCAATACTACACAGCCAAGCATTTATAGAGATGAGCTTCAAAATTTCTACACTTTCCCTGTCCTGTCATAGACATTGGGTTGGACCCCAACAACTTTTTCACTCAGCCTTCTGCAATTCCTCTCCTCCAAAGAACCACTATCCCACATAGGTTTGTCAACCTCCAGGTGGAGCCTGGACACCTCCTGGAATTACACCTAATCTCCAGACTACAGAGATCTACTGTGGAAGGTGATTCTATGGCATTACACCCCACTGATATCTCTCCCCTCTCCAAACTCTCTCCTTCCCAGGCTCCACCCCCAAATCTCCAGGATTTTTTCAGCTGGGAGTTGGCAACACTAATCCCACAGAACTTTTGTCTATGCAGGTCTTATGAGCCTTTTTGGTGGTCAAATTCCTTTAAAATGGCCTTCCTTCCTTTTTCACCATTGGAACAACTGCTTGGGTCCAGCACATTAACTGGATAGTGAATATTGAAAAGGGGTGGTTGTTCCCTGTTTGTGAAATAGTTGTTTTACAGACAGGAAATACAGTCTGACACCACCTCTCAGGTCTTCCCTGGCTGACAGCTGAAACTGCCAAAGTAATACAATATTTTATTTGTACATTAGATAAATCATTCAGCTTTGACTTTCCAGACATATTTTGGAAGACGGCACATACTTCATGTTGGATGCCCTTATCAAAAATCTTTGGCTTGCACTAGTTAATATTAATGTTGTCTCTAAGGATAAGCCACAAACAAAGAAAAAGTTGGACAGGCCTCAGCAAATGAAATCTTTGAAACTCCTGGCTCTGTCATCATGGAAATAATCTTCCACTAATACAGATGAGGGGAGTGTGTTTGTAAAGGGTCAACCGACTCTACAATAATGAGAAAGATGATGATCCTTAAACAAATCAGTAGGCTCAGTTTTCCTCAGGCCTGGAGCACAAAAAATTTCTTGCAGCTGCTGTGGGTGTGGCTAGTTGCCTGTAGCTGTTTCCTGTAACATCTTTCTTTGCAGTTTGGGCTGATGGCTGTTCCCTGAACTTATGCACTTTATTCTGTGGGCTTTTTTTGGCCGGCATTTACTATACTGAGGAGGTGGCAACTTCAGAGCAGGTGGCAATAAACCTGGCTTTGCACCCTCCAATACATTTTTCAACAATGAGAGAATCCTCCTGTAATCCCTGTTTTCATTAGATGAACACTGTTTTGGCTCCAGTTCTGTCCTTGAAAACGTAACTGGAGTGACAGGAATTTTGGAAACACCGGCATTCTACAGGAAATAAGTGCTCATTGGATGGTTCAGAGAGGAGCCCTGAAACTTCAGCAAGGATGATCAAAAGAAATTTATTTTATCAACTTTGAACATTTGCTTTGTTTCATGGGGAAGGGAGCAGGGTAGGAAAGGGAACGGGGATGATAGTAAGTACTGCCACGATATAGAGAATCCACTTCTGAATTTGAATGTGATTGTCAGGAATAGTAGATGACTGAATTCTCAAGAGTGGTGAGGAAGGATCTATCATTTGCCTATCCTACTTTTTTTGCACTCAAGAATTCATACTTGTGTACGAAAACGTGTATAAAAGTGGACATCCAGATTGGCTTTGTGCTAAGGAAACACTCACTCAAAAAAGCATCTATTCTTAGATTAATTGGCAAAGCTATGGGAAGATGAGATGCTGTGCAGAGACACCATGTATTTGCAAATTAACATTTATACCTCTTCTTACAGGAGAGCTTGCGCTAAAACAATGTGATTTCCCTTCCCCCCATCCAATAATTTTAAGTCAAAAAATATTTTTAAACTGCAACTGAGACTGAATTTAATTATTTCAGTTCTTTTCACCACTGCTACTGCTATTTTTCAGTTTCTTGTTATAATTACAGGATGTTAGAAAAATGGAGGATATTCATACAATCTGCTTGGTACAGAGCCATGATAACTAATAGAGTGCGGTATCCTTGGAGAGACTCTGTTCCAACATTCTAAGGGTTAGTAAACTGTGTTAGATGTTTAGTTGCTTTACCTCTATTAGGACCAAATTAACACTAAACTATAAATCAGTGAGTTGCCTGCTGGATGTTTAATAAGTACTCTTAATTATGAACTAGGATATTAATTAAGGTTTAATGTCAGATTAGGTTCTGGGAGACCCAGGTTTTGAACCTCTGTTCTGTTATGGAAACTCGAGCAGGTGATCTTGGGGCTC
This sequence comes from Eublepharis macularius, assembly GCF_028583425.1. NCBI lineage: Eukaryota > Metazoa > Chordata > Lepidosauria > Squamata > Eublepharidae > Eublepharis > Eublepharis macularius. The sequence continues at coordinate 191,140,636 of NC_072790.1, forward strand.
AGCTCTACCTACCTCACAGTGCTGTCAGGGAGAAAAGGGGGGTAAAAAATAAAAACAAACACATTTGTGTATGGCAAATTTACCAAGTTATAACTCTGCAATCTTTAACCCTTAATTTCCCCAAAGGGTTTTCTTGTCTTTTTTCATAAAAGGATATTAACATGGCTCAGATAAGCCTGCTAGAATCCCCCTTAGGTCAGAACACAGATATTTATTAAAGGAAAAGATTAGGTTTATTATTTAAGACTCACAAAGAACATATAAAAATGTTTCTATCGTAATACTTTCACTAGATGTACACTGAAAAGCATTTGTAGCTTAGGTAGACATTTATCACCTGCTAGTTACAAGAGATTCTTAGCAAGAAGTAGTTGTTCCTGAGATTACTAATCTAATTCCCCCTCTGCCTTCTTGACAGAGAAATGCAGCATAAATTCTGTAAGCATAGCATTTTTTACCTTTAGCTGAAGATCAGCTAATAACACACCTGTATTCTTACATGAAAACTTAACTTGGAAATTTGCCTGATGCAGGAAAGTAGAACAATAGATCAGGTCAAGCTTTTCCCAGCAATCCAATGTACAACTAGGATGATTTTACTAGTGCCTTGGGAATGTTAGCAATTATTAGCTAAGGATGACCCAGGTCTTTAGAAATGGAAGCCGTCTGGTTCATGCAGATACAAACTTAACCGAGGATTATTTTTAACTCAGCCTACTTAATAGTGTATTCCAAGTTCTACATGGCACATGGCTTTCAGCCAAAGTGCACACTTTATTGTACAGGATATTCTTAGTATTAATGAGAGAGATATTGTGTCTCTTTCAAGTCAGTCAAATATCCACTCCAAACTATTAAAGGCGCTCTGCCTGTGGAAGCAAGTTTCCATATGTGCATTAGATGAGAATGCCCATTTGGATGGGCACCCAAATCTGAATCATAAAGCCCATCTGGGTCCCACTGAACCAGCTGAATACATTTTTTGTGTAGATAGGGACAAGTATCTCATCCAAAAACCCTGTTGTGTATGATTAAAGGCAGGTGACTAGAGCTAAGTCATGGCCAGTGACTAACAATCTTGAACCCATTTGAGTGCTAAGTATTTGATTTATATTGCTACAAGCCCAGGTGAAACTGAGCTATTCCAAAGCACCTAGTTGTACAGCTAAAGGCTATGGTACTCATCCCCTGGGTCTTCAGTGGGTCTATCCACAAATATCTCAGAATTCCAGTGGTGCTTGCTTACTTATTAATTTGTTACTAAAATTTGTCTTGCTTTTGACAAAAAGAGTTAAGATGGCCAATGTAACCCAAAATCACCCTATCCACTAGCACAGTCTGCTGTGTAAGTCCTATTGAAATTGATGCGATCATTCCTAAGTTCCCATTTATTTCAATAGGAGTTCCTCAGGAGAATTTAAGAATTTTGATATGTGTGAGAGGGGTGAAGAAAAGACAAACCACTACTAGGACTGAGATGTAGATATTAGTGAAACTTGATCACATCTGTTCTGAAAGCTTGGGGTGGGGGGTACCATTCTATGAATAAATTCTATGAATTACCACTGGTAAATATCAAAATGTATTAAAAGTAAATATAGCCTACCTGAATCAGTAAAAAGCAGTATCCAGAACAAAACGGTAACAGATCATTAAAGCCTGTTTAAATTCGAGTGTTTGCTTTAAGTTGTTCCAAGTACTTAAGGCTTGCCATCTCTACTTCATTCCACTCATGAAGCCAATCCCCACTCCATGACACTCGTGCAGCTTCCTAACATCCTGACAGATGAGCATTATTCATAGAAGTATGGAACTGTAGGACTCAATAAAGCTTTTAAATGCACAATAAGTTCAGGCTGACTCTGTACTACAATCTTAGCATTCTACCTGCATTTAGGATTTTTATTTTATAATTAATTTTTAAAGGTGATTTTAGTGTGCTGATTTTGATTAAACATTGCCATGTGCGCTATGGTAAGAGGGCAGGTTAGCAGCAAATTCAGCATTTCAGAAGTTGCAAGGACAACTATTCAATGAAATTAAGGAAGAACCTTACCATTGAATCACACTGCTTTTAAATAATTTTGGATTTATTCTCCTTGTCATGTTTCATGGCCCACTTGCTGATAATAATAACAATCACATATCAGAAATTATTAGCCAACATGAACTCATCAAATAGTTCTTGGGGTTTATTTCTAAAGGTTCTGAGTTCAAATCATAATAGTGTTTGTGTGGAATCACTACCACAAAAATCCCCAGCTCTAAAAGGGGATCTGATTAATTCAAGGATTTTTTTTTTTAAAAGCTGACAATGTAACTGGCAATATGTAGCCATTAATGGAGCTTAGTACGGGAAGACTATCCAGTACACTGTGAAGGGGGAAGTTAATTTGGAGTAATATAGGAAATTGGAGACAATGGGATGTACGCTTTATCTGCAGTGAAACTCCAGCTGTACATATGGACATACTTGGCAGATAACACAAGTTGCAATTTTGCTTGACCAAAATCTCATTTCAAGCTAGGCCTGCCAATTTGGGTTGTGAGAGTGGATTCTTGGGAGGTCAGAGGAGGGAGGGACGTCAGCAAGATATAATGCCATAGCATCCACCCTCTAAAAGCAGGCATTTTTTCCCGGGGAATTTGTCTCTATAGTACGGAGATCACTTGCAATTCTGGGAGATCTCCAGGCTCCATCTGGAGGTTGGCAGATTGATTTCAAGCTGCATCATCATATATCCATTCTCAAGTCAATTTGATTGTTGTAAGCCTACATTGGAAAAGGCTATTTTTTATATTGTCTATTTGTGTACTTTTGAGAGAGAGAATCATGATTTGATCTCCTTGGTAGTGTGATCAACCCTAGACTCTGATGCACTCTTCCTGGAAACCACTAGGTGTCAGTGAGTCATCTGATTTTCATTATGCATTTATAGGGAAGTGCAAAATATGGGTACAAAGTTGGCCTGCTGTGTCTCTTTTCAAGCTTCAAGAGCAATTTAGGGGAGAGGAGGGGGAATTATTTTTCTCTCTACCAGAAGATGTTTAGATTGGATTTACACTTAAGACAGAAACTCTTCAGTGTTGCAAAAGGTTTGCGTTTAAAAGAAAACCAACCAAATAAACAAAAACAGGCTCCCAAGCCTCAGAAATGGTGATTGGTCTATTTTCAATGTTGTTTTGAAATGTAATTTCATTCTGGTCTCATCAGATCCATCAACTGTTACTCTAATCCCAAGCGAAGCTTTTAGCTGATTTAAGTAACTTCTGTCGGACTCTAATCTGGGTGAAGAAAAGAGCCCACAAAAGGGTAGATTTTCCTTTCAGCAACTAAAAGCAAAAGTATTTAGAGTTTTTAAGAAATTATGACAAATATCTATCTATCTATCTATCTATCTATCTATCTATCTATCTATCTATCTATCTATCTATCTATCTATCTATCTATCTATCTATCTATCTATCTATCTATCTATCTATCTATCTATCTATCTATCTATCTACAGTTTCAGAAGTTAGTGAGTATCAGCACACAAATTGCACTGATATATGCTGTTTTCTTTACACTGGGGCAAGTATTTGTTCTGATTTGCATTTGCTGTAAATTCCCATTGCCCTTTTAAAGCAGGTAAAGTAAGTGGCAACAGCTTAGGTAAGTAAGACAGCTGCTTTATCATAACCTCTTGAAATATGCTGAGCCTCTGTTACCTGTAATTCTACCTGATAATTACATGCAAACACTTAGTACAAAATACCTGACATGACCTTGTTGCCACCTGGTAAATGTCAGCACATAATTGTCCCCGAGAGTGGCCACAGATCCAGTTGTAGCAAGTAGTTAGGAAAGTTTCACACATTGTGCATACATTACGTAGAGGCAAGCACAGATTTGTCACTTTGTACACTCAACTGCAACCAACAAATCCCTAATGAGCAACCCTGTAAAAAACCTTGTATTTCATCATGTCATGGTAACATGACTTCTAGACTAGACTACTATAATGTACTCTTCATAGGTCTTCCCCTGAAATCAACTTGAAGACTCCACTTGGTCAGAATGCCACAGTTCAATTATTATCAGGAGCTAGGTGAAGCATGCTGGACTGCTTCTCTCCCTGTGCCCCACCACAGCAGCTTCACTCACCTGAACAGGGCCTACTGTAGATACCACCCTCCAGTTGGACATGCATTCTCTATGGTGGTTCCCAACTTATGGAATGGCCTACCTGAAGAGATCAGGAAAGCTTCCACTGCACTAACGTTCCGCAAATTATTCAGGAGGGCTTTTTAATATGGGCAATAGAGCTGTACTGTAAAGAAATAATTCAGAGAAATGGGCTGGAATGGGATAGGGACTTTATACTATAGTACTGTGTACTGTCTTTTGCTGTAAGTATGCTCCTGCTGGATAGTTTGGCATCATGTAACATGCCATATCAACTATCTTAAGTTTTGTTTTCAGCTTGTTTTAATCTCATTTCAGATTTCTGCTTATTTTCAAATTTCTGCAATCCTTTTCCTATTGTACTGATATTGGATGTTTATTGAATATCCCAGCTGTTGATTGCCTTGGCCTACACTGTGTAATCCATCTTGAGTCTCAGTGAGAGTGGTGGATTATAAATAGTATAAACAGAAAAACAGTCAAAATTTTCAAACCCATGTGCAGACTCTTTTAAAAGGAAAAGAAGACCCCAACAACTTGGGTACTGTTCACACGGGCCAATGGGATCCAAGAGTATTTTGCAGCTTGGGAATTTAGGCTAAATCAGTGCTTAATTTCCAGTTATCTGGTGTTTGTTATGATTTATGAGAGAAACATTGGCATCTGGGAAAAGCTGTTAAGACTTTGGGAAGATACATAGACCCCTGAGTAAAAGTGAGCTGCTTCTTCCATTTTTGCTCTGGTCCTCCATTATCTTCTTAGCCTCAGGTCACTTGTTACATGATCCTTCTACAATGTTCATCACAAAACCTTTTCTTCTGCTTCACTTCTAATTAGCATTGCCAGGTCTCCCCAGCTCCCCAGTGGGAGGGATGTGTGCTGTTACTCCCCTTACCTTCCTCAGTCATGGAACAGCCAAGAAGCATATGAGAGATAGTCAACCCACATCCTAGTGAATGAAAGATTACAAGTGGAATCCCAGGTGGCTGCCAGTGGTGGGCAAACTTCTGGCAGTTTGCCTGCTTGCCCACCAGTTGCCAGCGACAAACAGGCACGCTGGGCACAAGTGCACAGCACGAGCTCTCAGGCGCTGTGCAATGAAATAACTTCCGGAAGTGATGTCATTGTGCTTTGTGAAATAGTGCTTCCATGCTTTGTGCTGGGCTGATGGAGAATCGGCCCATTTGGAGCCAAAATCAGCCCCAAGCAAAGCTCAGGTGCACTCTCACAGGTGGCACAATGACTTCACTTCAGGAAGTGATGTCATTGTGCCCCCCAGGAGCACGCACGCTGTGCTTATGTACAGGGTGCCTGCTGGTTAGGCGATCACTGGGTGGCTTGCAGCCTCCTGCCAGCTGCCAGTGACTCAAAAATGGCTGTTCCTGCAACAATACCGGTTGAAAAAAAGAAGGGAAAAATCCCTGCAGGAAGCAACAACACTCAATGTGCAAAATCTCTCTTATAATAATAAATATTTGATTTACAAAGTGCACATGCCTCTTACTTCTTCAAACAGTGTTACAAATCCATTCATAACTACAATTCCATCACCACTTCATATCCTGCAAGAGAGCGCAGGTCTAGCCATTGTCCAGGATGGGAGAGATATGAAGTGGTGATGGTTCCTCGGAGGGGGAGTGTGACACGCTCCTGAAGAAGGTGGCAATCTGTGTTTGTAGCTGGCCCCAGATCGAGCGTGGCGGTCCTTCTTTCCCCTTTACATTGAGAACGGTATCACCTACCTGGAAGAACCTGGGATTGAAATAACAGCATGAGAAGAATGAACAAACTAACTAAAGGAAGTATTTGAAGGACTAGGGCTGGACTGAGTTTCTACCAAACCTAAGTCCATTTGTATACTGCGCCGTCTTCGGATTATTGTATGTTTAGGAATTGTAGTTATGAATGGATTTGTAACACTGTTTGAAGAAGTAAGAGGCATGTGCACTTTGTAAATCAAATATTTATTATTATAAGAGAGATTTTGCACATTGAGTGTTGTTGCTTCCTGCAGGGATTTTTCCCTTCTTTTTTTCAACCAGCTGCCAGTGACTGGCAGGCAAGCAAGCAAACTGCCAGGAGGTTGCCTGCCATTGGTGGGCACCTGGGAACCCCATTTCCAATTTTCATTCACTAGTTGTGAGTTGTTTATCTCACATAGGCTTCTCAGCCATTCCATGATTGAAAAGGTTCAGAATAGCTTTCATCTGTTCTAAACCCAACTCCTACAATTTTGCAGCCCTTTTCTAGGCCTGTACTTAGCCTTTTTCTTACATGAAGTAAAAAGGCAGCACATTGTAAATGCCTTGCTGCTCTACAGACTTTTAAAAAACGACACACAGAATTGTCAGAGTTTGGAAGCAAGTGAATGGAATCTCTCACCTGAAATTTGCATCACATTGCTTTACACCAAATGTTTAGTATCTGAGGCAAATTTTTTAATGAATTGAAACTGAAGTTATGCTTCACTCTGACATCCTCAAAAGATTTATTTTTAGAGTTCTTTCAGAATCTTTTAGGTGTGCCTCTTTTGAGTAATTCTGCTGCCTATCTGCATTAGGTGTGATTGAATAAGGTGTGATAAAGAGATAAATCAAAATTGCTTGGCCCTGTTAGAGGATGACTGGAAGGAAGCTGGGCCAGAGCAATAAATCATGCAGTGATACAATGGGTAGCCTCCTGTATGGACAAGTTCTTTGGGCTCTCTCCGCATCAGTAATGATTGGATGATGTTTTCACATGTAATGCAGTACATTGCATGTCCCCAGGAGTGTATGATTGGAAGGAAGTGAAGCCACTCGTTCACTCATGGTGAACTGTGCCATGGTACAAAGTGTGGGAACTACTACTTTATAATAAAAGCAGCCTTAACAATGAACTCCTAAGTAGAGTTACTTCAATCTAAGCCCACTGTTTTCAATAGGCTTACACTGGGGTAACTCTGCTTAGGATTTCACTGTAAATCATGTAATGATCCAGTTCATCACAGATTCCTTAAGGGGCTTCTACATAGAAGACTTACTCCAGACTTCTAGATCCTGTGTCAATCCTCTTGATTCTTTGCAATAACTCACCAAGATTTGTAAGGGGCTCTTCCAGCTTCCTCCTCTTCCTCTCCTTTGGTATTTTGTATTAGGCAGGCAGTGGCTGTGATTTTCCTGGCATTGTCACTTGCATGGCAACAGCAGCTCCATCCCACCGATTCCTTTCAAGATTAAACCTCAGCATACACGATGAAATGAAAAGACATTGTAGGAAGAAAATGTTGCTTACTTGATCTTTGTATGTCATCTTCTTGGGTCACACAGCTTTTCATATAGATTGCTGCAAAGACACAGTTAATGTTCAGAATGACAAGGACAACTGGGAAGTCTTGTAGATGTTTACAGCGAACTACTTCCCTGGTATAAAGACCAACAAAGAAGAAAGCACAGAGGTGGTTATCTGCCATTTTAACAGGTGCTTAGTCAAGGCTGACAGCAATATCTTATCACAGTTCTCTTCCTCCTGCTTAGCAACTAAACCTTTACACCATACATCCCTTACCTCTGGCAGTAAACACAAGAAGGGCCACAATGTGTGATATTTCAAGATTGTTTCAATATGTCACCTCTTATACATGCTGAGTTGCTTACAAAAATGCTGTGCACAGAAGAACCTTTTGTAAGCTGTTCTTTAGGTTGTTTTGTTCAAGAACAGCCAACATGACACAAATTAAGTTGCTTGGCTCTGTCTGGAGGAAGTTGGACTTGATACGGCATTTTGTGCTTACAACCAGGGCATATTTTTATTGGTTGCTCAGACTTGAAATTATTTCCTTCAGGTGTCATAATTTTTTTTTTGTCACTCAGTTTAAGAGAACTGACCCAGCTGTCCTCATATATCATTAGGACCTCAAATAAAACTACCTGAATATTGACTTTTGGTTTCAGCTGTTATCTGGTTGTTAGAGTATTTGTCCTGAATGGGCGCTATGGTGCCTGCTGCTGACTCCTTTCTTGGTGCCCAAGTGTTTTTAGAAAGTGGATAGGGCTCAATGTGGCTTTTCCCCAGCAGGACTTCTGATTGGCCATTGGAGATCTGATTGGCAGATTTTTAAAAAGATGCTTTGGCAGCAGCTGACCCCACAGCACAGGAATCTGCACTACATGACTGAAGTTATGTTGTTGTGTTATGTTATGAAAGTTGTGTATGTTATGAAGTTTTCAAACAATATTTTCACTTGAAAAGGGATCCTGTTAAACAGAGCTTCTGCCTGAAAGTTGGAGAAAGAGTTATGCGTAACTTCATTCCCTGACAATTAGTGGTTGGCTCGCCTCCTCTTGCAGCCATTTTGTAGTTGCACCCACCACCCTGTGTCAAAGGTGCCTGCAAGCTGAAAGTGTTAGGGACCCCTGATTTTTTTTTTCCTTTTCAGCATTACGTCACATTTCTGCCCATTAGGGCCCACAAAACAGCTTAGAACTCAGGAGTAGCCATCCAAATCTTGTTGTAAATCTTCCATCACCTTCTTTTCCTGTTGACTGCCCCCCACCCCTTTGAAATGGCATCTCTAGCCTCAAGTGTGGGCCAACACAAAGAATCCTTAGCTTAGAAGAGCCCCAATGAAAAAGATGAGGGTGAATTTCAGTAAGATGGAACTTTTTTATGAGGAAGCATAGATATGACAGGTATCCTTAATTTTCCTTAATGGAGGCTTCTGGGATCATTAACAGAGACAAGCAAGTGCCAAAAGGCATCACATGTCAACTGGGTCCAAAATAATCATCTCAAAAAGTGTCATCCCCTAAAAGGGCCTTCCTGCAGCACTTGTGCTTTGCTTTGAGGTTTCTCATCAAAATGCAAACAAAGTCCAGTCTTCCTTTCACTTGTAAGAGACGCACAGATCACAGCCCCAGGTGGTATTGCCCCAGGGTGTGTTTCATAGTTAATGCTTGCATTATGTTCTGTTATTTGTATCTTATTATACTAATGACACTGAAAATTTGCAAATATTTTGAATGAAAGGTCTTTAAAATATCAGGATGCCTCAGGACATACCTTCTACTGTAGCACGTCCTGGATCCCATAGCACAATTTGCAGTCTTTGGGTTGAACTGGCAGTCACTACATACACATGAGCGCCTAAAGCCAGCAGTCTTTGCTTAGGCCATCTTCTGTGCTGATGTTCTAACAAAATGACTTTCACAACAACTGTGTTCTAAGAGTTATTGGGGTCTACTGTTACATGAGGGAAAGCTTCAGCCCAAAAGAGACTACATCACATAGCTAAACAATGAGTCGGGGTTATAGCCAGAGTAGATCTAGGGCTTAACTAAATGTTGCATGTTACCCTGATTAGGTCAATCCACTGACCTGACTTGTGGTATATGTAACATCATGGAACTTTTATTCCCAAGTTTCTGCTCATAAGGATGATGCAGAATTTTCCCCACACCATTCTCCTGAGTTGAAATGATAGTGTCCCATGAGGGCTTTCTTTCTGGGAAAACAGGTGGTGGAACTCAGTGGCATAGCATGGGTTGCCAGCATCTGGGGCAACTCCTGGCAGGAGGTTGCACCCCGGCACCACATGGGACCGCATGATAGCATCACTTCCGAGGAGTGATGTCATCACGCAGGATGTGGCCACCTCCCGGGAGCACTCTTGCAATTCGGGCCCACTTGCCTCCCCGCCCCTTACCTGGCAGCAATGTTCCCTCTAAACAGTGCAGTATTGTGAGCCAGAAGTCTACTTTTTGAGTAGCAACTTGCAAGTTTTTAGCACACCTTTTCCAAAACCAGAATCCATTTGATTAAAAGAATTAAAAGAAAAGACTTTTGAATTAGATTGTCTGAGGCATTGGTAATGGTTGCCATCAATATGTTGATGACACACACTTATGCATGTGGTTCTCGAAAGCTTATGCCTCAAGAAAGTTGGTTAGTCTTAAAGGTCCTACTGGACTTTTTACTATTTTGCAACTACAGACTAACACGGCTAACTCCTCTGGATATTAAAGAGTGCATCTGTACACCCTGTGCATCTTTTTTTAAAAAACCTATCTGTAATATATGGAATTCACTGCAATATGATGTAGCAACTGCTAGAGGGTATTAGGGACTTTAAAAATTATTAGAGGAATGTGTGGATGAAAGGTCTATTCACAGTTATTTTAGCATAAGAGTTAACTGGATACTCCACATATAGGGGCAGTATACCACCTGAGCCCAGACCAGAACAACCCAGGCTAGCCTGATCTTAGATCTTGGAAACTAAGTAGGTGATCCCTCCAGGGTTGTTTTGCAGAGGCAGGCAATGGCAAAACACCTCTGCATATCTCTTGGCTTAAAAACCTTGCAGGATTGCTATTCATTTTATTTTGTTTGCACTGTTTATAGTCAGCCTTTCTCACTGAGACTCAAGGAACATTTCACAGTGTAAGTCAATACAATCAACAGAATGGGGCATTCAATAAGGAATGGATTGCAGAAATTTGAAAACAATCAGAAGTTGGATACAGTGCTAAAAGTGTTAAGAAACAAGAACCCAACTTCCTTAACACTGTCTTCAGGTGCCAGCCCCCAAATCTTCAGTAATTTCCCTATCTAGAGCTGACAACCTTACACGAGTGTGAAGCATGTGAGCCACCTGTCCACCACTGCAGCCTCCTCCGACTCCTGTAGACACAGAGAGGCTGCGTGGGAGCCCGCCCACCGCCACCTCTAGCTCCTGGCACCAGGATGGAGCAGCTGTTCGGTGGGTCCAGCGGAGAGGCCATGCAAGCGCCCGCCCACTGCCGATGCCACCTCTAGCTCCCAGTGCTGGGATGGAGAGGCTGCTCGGCAGATCCAGTGGGGAGACTGCACGGGTGCCTGCCTGCCACCGCTGGCTCTAGCTCCCAGTGCTGGGATGGAGAGGCTGCTTGGTGGGACCAGCGGAGAGGCCTCATGGGCTCTAGCCCACCGCCACTGCCTCCTCCAGCTCTTGGCGCCGAGAGGCGCTGGAACTATGTTCCACCGTGTTCCGGCGGAAAAAAGGCCCTGGTCCTGTGGGACCCAAGTACAGGGCAAACAGGGGCCCTGAGGCCTTTAAGGTTTGAAAAAACAACAACACAGGAATCAAAGGCAGTCTAGGATTAAAAAATGGCCCTGGAAAAGGCCCCTAGCCCCTTGGCTCCACCTCTTTTTACCCTGTTCTTTTTCATTAGGACTCTCCTGGGCTAAGGATTCTTTGTGTTGGCCCACACTTGAGGCTTTTAAAGTCAAAATGCGTGCCCTGCCCTACAAAGGGAGAGCAGAGAAAGGAAGGAACAGGGAGTCTGCCTACCAACCTCATGCAGGGTTTGAGCAGGCCGTGTACTGCCTTCCTCTCCTTGCATTGGGCGAGCGCTGCTCCCCTCACCTCATATAGGAATAGGACAGGCCTGGTGCCACCTACCTGGTCTTGCATGGGGCTTGGGAAGGTAGGCTCCACCTCCCACCTCCCACATCTCACACTGCATTTTGACAGGCTGAGCACCACATCCCTTTTCCCACATGGGGCTTGGGTGGGCTGGGCACTGCCTCCCTCATCTTGCATGGGCTAACCACTGCCTCCCTCACATTGCGCGGGACTTGGGCAAGCCAGGAGCTGCTGTTTTGGCTCCATGTGGGCCAGACACCACCATGAGGAGCTCAGGCAGGCTAGGCCCAGCCTTTCCGCCAGAGAGCTGGCCCAGCCCAGATGGAGGAGGCCATTGGCCCACCAGAAGGTGCTCTGTTGCCTGCCTGGCCATGATTGGAGGGAAGGCAGAAGTCCTTCCTCCCCTTGTGCTATGCTTGTGAGCTGTCATTTGAATAACAGAACAGTTGAGCCATTGGTGAATACATGGTTGTATTTAGTGCACTCATTCATACCACCTAAAGATCAAATTCATTTAATTTTAATGACTGTTTTTAGAACAGTAAGTTTTTCTTTTCTTTTTTTCTTCCAAAGTGCTTCAACATTGGTATAGTGACATTCTGAGAACACTTTCCTGGAAGTAAGCCCTATTGAGTAGACATTAGTAGGATTCTGAATAAACCTGCTTAGGATTGCACTCTTAATATACTTGCTTTTTTTGTTTGTTTGCATAGTTGTCCAATTCTGTAATCTAGTCCTATTACATGGTTAATTGGAGTTCCCTGCTGTCTGATTGTTTTATATTCTGTAATTCACCTTGAGACTGAGACAAAGTTGAGCTATAAAAGAGGTAAACAAAATTAAAATTAGAAGTTATTAGTTGTATGAGGAATAGGGCCTGGGACGGCCCTGAGCTGGCTAAGCCCCTGTATGCCACCTGTATCAGGTTGGAAGGACTCTGATGAATCTTTCAACTATATCCAGCTTATAAGCAGGCCCATTATTTAGACTCTGCTGGCCTAACCATTCTGATCCATACCACTGTAACTTCTAGACTGTATTATTGCAACATGATGTAAGTGGGGCTGCCTTTGAAGATGTCTCAGAAGCTTCAATTGCTGCAGAATCCAACAGGAATTCAAACTGCTATCTGGGGTCAGCCGCTTGGAACATATAATGCCAGTGGTGCATCAACTGCACTGGTTGCCTAATTGCTTCTTGCTCCATTCAGTGTACTAGTTATGCCTTTAAAGCTCTTCATGACCTGGGGCTCTCATATCTCTCAAATAGCATGCCCTAATTGCATTCCTCAGACGGCATCTTCTTAGTGGTACCCTCACCTAGGATGGTCCATTTGACAACAGTCTGTTCAAGGGCATTCTGGTGGGTGCAGTGGGCACTTTCACTTGCTGTGTTCAGAATACGGCCAGCAGCTTCCATTGATAAAGCCGGGGGGTGCTATTTGCTTCCCTGGAAGGAGGAGGAGACAGAGCATTTCCATCGTATCTGGGTGGGGGTGGGGGCAGAGACAGGAGCCTTATGAGGCAACTCCACCCAGCCAGCTGGCAGTTGCTCTGCGTGCTCGGCCTGAGCAGAGCTCATCTCAAGCTCAGCCAAGCTCCTCTGAGGCTGTTTTCCGAAGGCCCTCATGGTTATGCAGGGATAGCTGCCTTTGAGAAACTGTGATATTCCCCTGCTTGCTACCTTCAAACTCCAGGAGGAGAGCCAGGGCCTAGCACCAAGCTCATCGGTTTGGCAGAGACTTTTTCTTACTTACATTTGGGACCTGTTGTCTATCAGTCAGGAGGGCTAAAGCAGGATTATACCCAGCCCTTGCGGGCCTCTGGCCTACCTAGGCTCCTCTCCCCTCCCCCCATTTTACTTTATTGGGAGAGAGGACTTCCAGCAGCAGCAGCAGAGATAGGCTTTGCTGTAGGCCATAGGGGTGAGTTGCAGCCATCTGAGGGGTGGATTAATTCATATTTTATTGCTACTGGCCTAGCAGGGTGAATGCTGATAGCCCCCCTCCCCCCATCCAGGCTTTTCTGTCCCCTGCCATTACACTTACTTGGGAGGGAGTATTACCAGCAGCAATAGCTCAGCCTAAGGCCTTCAGGCAGCTGGGGACATTTTGTGGGAGGGCTTGGCAGTTCATTCAGTTGGGTATGGTCATTTTGAGAGTGGCACCTGGTGGCCTGCTTAGCCTCCTGGCAGTAGCGGCCATGTTGTGAAGGCATCTACAATATGTACAGCTCTGGGGGTGGCCATTTTGAGTGTGGCATTTGTGTGGCCTGATTTACCTCCTGCTTACTGGCAGTAGCAGACATTTTAGTGGGGCTTCCGCAGCTTATCCTGTGCTAGGGTGGCCATTTTGAGAGAGGCACCCAGTGTTCTGCTTAGCTTCCTGGCAATGGCAGCCATGTTGTGAAGGCATCTGCAATATGCAGAGCACCAGGGGTGGCCATTTTGAGTGTGGGGCTTTGTGTGGCCTGATTTGCCTCCTGCTTACTGGCAGTAGTGGCCATTTTTGTGGGGGGTTTACAGCTTATCCTGTGCTGGGAGTGACCATTTTGAGTGTTTCTCATGGTGGCCTGCTTAGCCTCCTTGCACTGGTGGCCATTTTATAGAGGCCTCTGCAGCCTACGCAGTGTTTGGGCTGCCATTTTGGGGGTGCTGTGTTCCTATTGGTCTTTGAAGCTCTAAAAGCAGTCATTTTACAGTACACTACATTACTTTACTGTACGTTTCCATTATGCCACCCAGAAAGGGTAGGAGCCCTGCTAAGGGCAAGCAGCCTGCGAATAGGCCTCCTGCAAAGCGTCCCTGCAGACTCTTCCTTTGAGGATGATGAAGTGGCCAAGGAGAGGAGGGAAATACTGCTATCAGTGTCGCTCAGTCAGGAGGGCTGAAGCAGGGTTAGGCCCAGCCTCTGCAGGGATACAGTCTATCTAGACCTCCCTTGCTGTTTCCACTTTATTTGGAGAGAGTACTTACAGCAGCAGTAGCAGTGAAGGCCTGGTTGAGGCTCGGGTGGGGGGGCTTGCAGTCATCTGAAGGGAGGTTTGCTGCACACATTAATTCTACTGGCTTAGCAAGGATCTACAGTCCCAGGGTGGTGGCTGGTTAAACCTCTCCCCCTTTTCCCTGCTCAGCTTGCAGCCTTTGTGGGCCTAAAGAGCTGTTTTTTAGGTTTTGTCAGGCCACCTAATGGCATGCTGTGTTATTGCATTTGCTGAAATCAGCAAAGCTGTCATGTGGGGCACTGAAGTCTAAGATGTGATCTGATCTTTCTACCAGATTAGCACAATTGTCGGTCAGTAGCGGATCTGATCTAGGCTGCTGTAAGCCAGTCATGTTGAGGTGACAGTGGACCTAACTGACAAGGTAGGTAAGTCCACTGGCCTCTAGTGCCTGGCTGTGGGGGCTCCAAGGGGTCAGGCAACAGTCTCTCAACTCCCATGTTTAGGCTCCTGGCTTGTATCGCATTGGGTCTTGCCTTTGGGTTTTGTAGTTTGGCCACTGGATTGTTACTTGACTCAGTCCTAAAGAGACAGTCATAAAGGGAGCAGCATGTTGGGGGTTAACTTTCCTCTTCAGGAAGCGGAGGAGAAGGATGAGGTGGACCTGAGGAGGGGACAAGTAAATGAGACTTAAGAAAGTTTACTGCACCTGGGCCAGTCGGCTGCTAGCTGGCCTTCTTTATGGGTGCTCCAGCAGCTGATGGGGCACTGAGCCTTATCTCCAGAGTGTTGGCACCTAGAAGTGGAGTTTCCTTGGAGTTTCTGCTGCCTTGGGGCCCAATGGCTTCTGGGTTTAGTGCAGGGGCACTGGTGGGCTGAGCAGTGGCACATTGACCAGTCAGTATGGGAGTTTTACTGTAAACCGTATATGATTGTCCTTGTGTCTATCTCATTATTCCGACTAGGGTGGCAAAGGTGTGCAGGAGTGTTCTGATCCAGAGGGCAATTGGGAAAGGGAAGCTATCTTAGCTGTGTTAAGTCTGTGTACTAGCTTTTAACTCTTTGTTTTAATTGTGTATTGGTTTTAACTTGTTGGACACCTGTCATGTCTGTGCCCTGCAGCTTCTGCTTTTTCTTTAACCACCTTGAGTTTGCAGAGCTAAGGCTGGGTATAAATGTTTAAAATGACTAAATAAATAAACAAAGCAATTAATATTTTGGTTGAAACATATCCAGTCTCTTACAGTTTACTTCTGAGTGAGTGGATTAGCCAAATGTAGAAAGAATAGGGTTGCAAGGTCCCCTCACCCTTCAGGAGGCAGGAGGCCTGGCCCTCACCTTTTTAGAGGTCTTTGTGTATGCTATGCGCATGCGCACTCACAGACTATGTGATGTCATCACTCAGTCAGGACTGTAATCCAGAGAACCAGATTTGCTTCCCCACTCCTCTGCTTGAAGCCAGCTGGGTGACCTTGGGCCAGTCACAGCTTCTAGGAGCTCTCTCAACCCCACCCATCTCACAGGGTGATTGTCATGAAGATAATAATAACACACTTAGTAAATCGCTCTGAGTGGGTGTTAAGTTGTCCTGAAGGGCGGTATATAAATCAAATGTTGTTATTTATTATTTATTATTATTGCACAAAGTCTCATGTTGCCCCTGGAAGGGCTCCCATGCTCCATAGTGAGCCAATTTTGGCCCATTTGGGGCTGAATCGGGCCCATTTTGGGTCTAAATTGGCCTGCTGTGAAGTACAGGAGCTCTCCAGGGCCCTCCAGGCAGTGCTTCCATACTGCACAGTGGGGCGAATTGGGGTGGTGCAACAGGCCCTGAGTGCTCCCGCGCTTTTTAGTGGGCCAGTTTTGGTGCCAAACAGGGCTGATTTGGCCTGCTGCAGTGTGTGGGAACTCTACCAGGAGAGCCCTGGAGTGTTCCTGCACTTCACAGTGGGCCAATTTAGGCCCCAAACAGACTCGATTTGGTCCATTTGGCACCGCGGCACCCAGGAGTGCACCCCTGGAGGCGTGTTCTCTCATCTTTTCCCCTGCTGGCCAGGCAAGTGGGGGGGGGTCTGGCAGGACAATGTCCTTTTACTCTGGAAGGAGATCAGCAGGGCCTAATTTCAGGGTGGCAGAAGAAAATTCTTCTTTCTCTCACCTCTTTCTCAGACAGAGTTTTACAAAAGGCCTCTTAAACAAGACAGAACAAACAAGATTACTGCTTTCTTTGTTGCCCTCCTGCTACAAATGGGAAACACAGAATAGCGGTTAAAGCTTGCACCTATGCCTTCCCCAATGCTATAAGTAAAGAATTTTCTCTATAATAATGTACTCTGCCCCCACCCCGATTAATGTAAAGACTTCAAAAGTCTAAATTCTGTGCCCAAAAAACTATATTCTGCAATAAGTTTATAATATGCCAAGTGAACAAACTGGCATAATTTCCCTTACTTTGTATAATTGGTTCTGTGATTTTTTAAAAAATGTATTATTCAGGTTTTACAAGTCATGGACCAGAAGCTATGCTGGGCATGGAAGCCTCACTAACAAACACTGCCAATTGTATGTATGTATGTTATTTAGAGTCTACTTTTCTTACTGGGATTCAAAGCAGATTACATAGTACACGTCAATATGAACAATGGCTGGAATGTTCAATAAACAATACAATAACGTAAGGTTAGATTTGAAAACAAGCGGAAATTCAATACAGAGCTGGGGGAAAATATATTCAGCCACCTCCCTGGTTTGTAAGAGTTCTGCAAGTGTTGTTCTCATATTTTCACATTATGCACAACAAAGCCATGGGAACTACAAGCTCTGTTCTTTTCAAAGTAAAAACAACAACAACATTCGATTTATATAACTTAATGCCCACTCAGAGCGGTTTATGAAGTATGTCATTATTATCCCCACAACGAAACACCCTGTGAGGTGGGTGGGGCTGAGAAAGCTCCTAGAAGCTGTGACTGACCCAAGGTCACCCAGCTGGCTTTAAGCGGAGGAGTGGGGAATCAAACCCGGTTCTCCAGATTGGAGTCCCACGCTCTTAACCACTACACCAAAGTGGCTGATGTTCTTAGGTGGCTGTGTCCCACGTCCATTATTACATTCTCCTCTGTTCTGCATTTTCATGCACAGCTCTCTGACTATAAGTGTAGTCAATGTAAGATAGAGAAAAGAGGGCCACTCCAGTGCTTGAACTGCAAGTGTGCTTACCTTGGACAAAGATTGGACACAGGTCCTGGGAGGCTTTTGTCTGCACCTGCCCTTTACTCCAACTATTTGAATGTCTTCCTAGATTTGTCTTTGCAGTAAGCAAAGGGAAGTCAAGTCAAAGAAATGGTCTCAGTTGGCTGGAGTTTTGCAGCATGTCATCTTGTCAGACTTGGAACTCCCTTTCAAACATGATTAGCTCATTCATATTTCACATTAGTTTACTTATTTATTCATTTTTTGTGTAGATCTAATTTTTTCCAGTTAAGAACTGTGTAAATAGCCTTAATGAGCCTTGAGGGCCCTCATTTGCTTAGAGAGATTAAAACAAGCTGGGAAGTCTCCAAACATGTGATCCTTGAGGTAAAATGCATTTCTCACCTAGCAGTGGTTGAACTGTTCATTTTTTAATCAATTTCTCTGCTGAACTAGGCCCTTATTAAGATTCAGAAGTGCTATTCAAAGAGCATATATATATAAAAATCCTTGGTAATTGCTAGCACAAACATGATGCAAAAAACCACTTCTGTTTGGCTAGAGAAGATGTGGCCAGACTTCATAATCATATGACCCTGCCCCAATATTGAAATCTTCATTTAATGAGGATTTCCCTATTTCATTCATTTTTGTTCATCTTGGCAAAAAGCAATTTCCATGGATTCAGTTTCTCCCATCACAGGGCTAGTTCACCTGTTTTCTTAATGACGTATAATATAAATAAGCCTCCCAGCGGCTGTAGTGACCAGTGGCTTAAGAAAGCAATTACAAATTCATGTGTTCCAGTAGTCAATTTGCCTCTTTTCAGATGCAATTTTTGTGGGGGCTGCTTAAAGACAGAGAAAGACAGAAACAGAAAAACTCTCTAAGTAGGTGACATTTACATCCATTCTGTAGAATTATAACTTGATTGATCAACATATTTCAGTTTGCTAATCTTGGACAACTAGAGATGGGCACAAACCGGAAAAAACTGAACTGTGTGGTTCGTGGTTCATCATATTTCATGAACCATAAACTATGAACTTTCATGAACCTGCCCCAGTTCGCGAACCGGTTCATTTGGTTTGTGAAAACGTCACATTCCAGGTCAGCAAATCGTCACTAGGGGTGTGCAATTCGGTATTCTGATTAGGTTAAAAATACCGAATCAGGGCCGTTTCAGTTTTTTTCAGTATTACCGAAACTTTTTCTGAATACCGAAAAAATTCGAAAAGAGTCCAGTAGCACCTTTAAGACTAACCAATTTTATTTTAGCATAAGCTTTCGAGAATCAAGTTCTCTTCGTCAGATGCCTGATACAGAAAAAATTCGGTAATACTGAAACAGAGATTGCCGAAACGATTCAGCCATTGTTTTTAATGAGAAAAACTTCTCCCGGTTATCCGGGAGTCTGGGGGGGGCATTGTCTGTCCAAATCACACCACACTTGGTGGAGACCTTCCCCTACCTTTCCTCTAACTACCCCCCAAGTTTCAGAAAGATTGGACTTTGGGGGGCCATGTTATGCCCCCCAAAACAAGGTGCCCCCATCCTCCTACACTCTCCATGGTTCTCTATGGGGAAAAACAAGTCATTTTTCTAGGTGGCTTGGGGTGGCATTTTGCAAGCAAAATGCAACCAACTTTCAGGGGACTTGCTCCCATCTGTTCTCCCACCCTCCACCAGGTTTCAGGCAGATTTCACTTTGGGGGCCATTTTATGGCCTCCCAAAGAAGGCGCCCCTATCCACCTCCACTCCACTATTTCCTATGGGGGAAATAAGAGAGGCTTGTCTGGCTAGGGGTGGCATTTTGCATGCAAAATGCCCCCAAACTTCAGGGGCCCATCTCCCACCTGTCCTCCCACCCTCTACCAAGGCCCAAGCTGATCCCATTTTTTGGGGGGGGGCATTTTATGGCCTCCCAAAGATGCTGCTCTTAGCCTCCCCTTTCTCCATTATTTCCTATAGGGGAAATAAGAGAGACTTGTCTGGCTCGGGGTGGCATTTTGCATGCAAAATGCCCCCAAACTTCAGGGGCCCATCTCCTACCTGTCCTCCCATCCTCCACCAAGGCCCAAGCTGATCCCACTTTGGGGGGGCCATTTTATGCCCCCCCAAAGATGGTTCTCCTGCCACACCACTTTGTCTTTCTACTGTGGGGAAGACTTCCACACCGCAGAAACACATGGGATTGGGTACTCATAAGTGATGAATACATTTATAAGTCAACCAATTTAACTTATACTCTATATGTTGCTCTTTACTTCCTCTTATATCTCTTATATCTCTTATCTTTATAACATAAAGTCAATCAATTTGACTCATATTCTACACATTTCTAAATATACCTATAAACACAATATACGTTCGACATAAGTCAATCAATTTGACCCATGTTCTGCACATTTCTAAATATCGCTATAACCAAAGATACCTTCAGCATAAGTCAATCAATTTAACCTATATTCTATATGCTACTTCTCATTCCCCCCCTTCTTATATTCATGAATTTTAATTCTGTTAATTCTCAATTACACCCCTATCTGCCAGCAACATAATTAATTAATTAATTTCTATTCTTATATATCACATAATAACTATTACTTAATACTGTATAGAATAATCAAATAGAATAATTGCTTAGTAATTCTTCTTTAACTCTCCTCCCCCCGGTATAGTCACTTCTCTCTTCTTTTGTTCTTCTTCAATAATTTTCAAACTGCCACAGTTCTCCTCCCACCTCCCATTTCTTCACCAAATATTGTTTCAGCTTCTCCCAATCTGTGTTAAACTGTCCTGGATCAAGGTCTCTTAGTTTTCTTGTCAGTTTATCCATCTCCGCCATGTACAGCAATTTGTGAATCCAGTCCTCGATAGTTGGCACTTCTTGTACTTTCCACTTTTGCGCATACAAAAGTCTAGCCGCTGCTGTCATGTAAAAAAGCAATGTCCTATGTTGTGCTGGAATATCTTCCATTCCCAAGTTCAGTAGCAGGAGTTCTGGGTTCTTATTAACTTGAAACTGTAAAATCTCACTTATTACTCTTATTATTTCCCCCCAGTACTGCCTGACTACCTCACAAGTCCACCACATATGGTACAAAGATCCTTCATGCTTTTTACATTTCCAGCATTTATTAGACGTATTCACATTCCCTAGCGCAATTTTCTTTGGTGTCAGGTACCAACGATAGATCATTTTATAGACATTCTCTTTAATGTTAGTGCATGTCGTAATCTTCAAAGTATTTTTCCACAAATATTCCCACGCCTCCATTGTTATTTCTTTATTAAAATTTATAGCCCACTTCACCATTTGCACCTTAACTACCTCTTCTTCAGTATACCATTTTAACAACACTTTATAGACCTTTGAAATTTCCTTTTTGTCTTCTTGTAAAATTACTTCCTCCAAGTCCGAGTTCTCCATTCTTATCCCTCCCTTGGCACAATCCGATTTATAAAGGTCTCTGAGCTGTCTATATTGAAACCAGTCATAGTTTGGAGACAACTCTTCTTGCGTCTTTATACTTAATTAAGAAAATTCTATTCGTGTTATCTCCTTATACGTTAAACACTGTTGTTCATTATCAACAGTTCTCGGATCTATCGCTTCATAAGGAACCACCCAGGAGGGAATTCCTTCTTGTAGGTAATCTCTGTACTTTTTCCATATTGTGAAGAGGCTTCTCCGAATGTAATGGTGTAAAAACATAGAGTCCGCTTTTACTTTATCATACCATAAGTATGCATGCCATCCAAATATTTTTTGTATCCCTCTAAGGCCAGCAATTTGCGATTTTTAAGCATCATCCAGTCCTTCAGCCAAACCAAGCAGATTGCCTCATAATAAAGTCTTAGGTTGGGCAGTTGCATTCCGCCTCTCTCTTTCGCGTCCTGTAACACTTTCATTTTCACTCGAGGCTTTTTGCCTGCCCAAACAAAGTCCGATATCTTTCTCTGCCATTTCTCAAACTGCTTGGAATCCCGAATAACTGGTATTGTCTGTAACAAAAACATCACTCTTGGCAGCACATTCATCTTGACTGCTGCAATTCTTCCCAACCATGACAAATTCAATCTATTCCATTTAATCAAGTCTCGCTCTATTTGAGTCCACAATTTCTCATAATTGTTCTTGAATAGATCTATATTCTTTGCAGTCAGTTCAATTCCCAAATATTTCACCTTATTTGTTACTTCACAGTCTGTTATTTCCATAAGTTGCTGTTGTTTTTGTTTAGTCATATTTTTACACAGTATCTTTGACTTCTTTTTGTTTACAAAAAAACCTGCCAAATCTCCAAATTCTGTGAATTTTTCTATTACCCTTGGCATGTTTTCAATTGGATCTTCCACAATTAACATTATATCGTCTGCAAATGCTCTGACCTTATAGGAAAAGTCTTTTATCTTTAGTCCACGGATTGCATTATCTTCTCGGATCTGTATCATCAAAATTTCCAAAACCATTATAAACAACAGTGGAGACAACGGGCAACCTTGTCTTGTACCTTTGCCTATAGTCAATTTCTTAGTCACCTCGTCATTCACCACAATTGCTGCACTCTGGTCTCTGTAGATTTCTTTTACTGCTCTGATAAATCTTTCTCCCAACTGTAGCTGTTCCATAGTGGCGAACATAAAATCCCAGTTCAAATTGTCAAATGCTTTTTCAGCGTCCACAAAGAAGAACCCAACCTCCTTATCACAATGCCTATCATAATATTCAATAGCATTTATAACTGTCCTTAAATTGTCTCTGATTTGTCTATTCGGCAAAAACCCAGCTTGTTCTTCCCCAATAACTTCGGATAGCCATCCCTTTACTCTTTCCGCTGAGATCTTTGCAAAGATCTTATAGGCATTATTAAGTAAGGAAATTGGTCTATAATTTTTAACATTAGTCAAGTCTTGTCCTTCTTTGGGGATCAATGATATATTAGCTTCACTCCAAGTATCTGGAATTCTTTGATCTCTCAAAACACCATTGATCACTTCTTTTAGGAATGGTACCAGTTCATTGACCATTACCTTATAAAATTTAGCTGTAAGTCCATCAGGTCCTGGCGCCTTTCCCAGGTTTGTTGACTGAATTGCCTTTCTTATCTCCTCCTCTGTTACTTCACTATTCAATTTGTCTCTCCAATCTTCCGAAATTGCTGGAAGCTTCATTTTCCCCAAATATTTCGCTATTGAGTCTTTATTCACTTCTTTTTTATTGTACAGTTTAGTATTCATCACTTATGAGTACTCAAGTTATGTATAGGGAGGGATAAATTGTTTGTCCCATATTGATGACATTAGAATGAATAAGTTAGAGTACAGGATATTGAGAATATTACCAGTATTATTACTATTGAATAACATGCCAGGAATGTATTAGTTAGTTGATAAGTGAAGGGAAATTGACTTAGTACTGTGTTATAATAGACTAGCTTAGAAGAGTGTGAAAGTATATGTTTAATTGACAAAATAAGTTGAAATGAGTAGGGGAAGCATAGACAAAGGGTTGGAAAACTGTTGGAAGTCAACAAACGGGGGGGGAGGGAGGGGGTTAGAACTGGAATATTAAAGTAATTTGATTGTTATAAATGACAAAATATTTCTAATTCCAATAAAAATTTAATAAAAAAAAAAAAGAAACACATGGGATTGGGGCTGCCAATGGCCACAGCCACAGTCCACCTGCACTCAAACTGCCAAATACCACACACACCCTCCCCAAAACCTAACCTCCCCTGTCCTGTGGCCAGCCACTTACTATTGATTCCTGTTATGGGAAAATCTCCCACAGCAGGAACCCACGGAGTGTGGCATCTATGGCCACAGGCACAGTCCCCCTTTTAAATCTCCCCCCCACAGCCCCACACTGACCCAAAGAAACCCTCCCCAACATTCCCACACTGGCCACTACCCCAGGAGCAGGCTGGCCAGCTGCCCCCCGTTGTTCCCTGTGATGGGGACTTTTAAACTCTCTTTCCCAGGGCAATTATGCACAGCCCAAGGGTGCCACAATGGTGGGCACACTCCTGAGTGCAAGCTTCTCCCTGTGAAAGAGCACCTGCACCACAGACACCCTCCCCCAAATTCCCCCACCACCTACAGAGATGGTTGGCCAGCCAGTCCCATTGTTCCCTATGATGGGATCCAACTGCACAACAAAGAATAAAACACAAACACACTGAATAAAGTTTTTTTTTAAAAAAATCTCACTTGCCAAGTACAAGTAGGCAAAGCATTGTGACACATTATACCAGCAGTCCCCCACACAGAAAAATAACAGAATTCATTTAACATCAGAGAATCACAAAAACACAATTCCTGTCAAAAACACTTTATTTCTTTAACAGCTATAGGTTACACAGCAGGGGGGCACAGCAAAGGGCATGCCAGTAGTATCTTACACAAAATAACAACTCACTTTACATTAAAGAATCACCCAAAACACAGTTGCTGTCAAAAACACTTTATTTCTTTAACTGCTTTAGGTTACACAGTAGGAGGGCACAAAAGGGCATAAAAGCAGTCTACTACACAAAAATAACACAACTCACTTCACATCAGAGAATCACCCAAACACAGTTGCTGTCAAAAACGGTGATGTGAGTTGTGTTATTTTGTGTAGTTAGAGGTAGTTGTGTAGTTAGAGGAGAGTTAGGAGAAGGTCTCCACCAAGTTTGGTGTGATTTGGACAGAAAATGCCCCCCCCCCGACTCCCGGAAAGCCGGGAGAAGGTTTTCTCATTGAAAACAATGGCCGAATCAAGCCGAAACACGAATACCGAATCAGCTTGCTGTTTCGGTATTCCCTGAATACCGAAACGGTTTCCTGATTCAGTTAAAATCGAATCAGGTTTACCGAAACAGGCAGGCCTTGCACACCCCTAATCGTCACTTCTATGCCAGCAGAAGGCCACTTCCGGGTCAGCAGAACATCTTCAGGAAGTCCATCCCCTGTTGCCTAGGAAACTGATTGATCGATGCCAGGCTGTCTGCAGTGACAAACCAAAAAACCAACCAGATGAACCAGGCCGGTTCATCACGAACTTTCGTTCGTATTTCGGTTCGTGACCATCTCTAATGATAACTCCAACAGTCTAAGGTATTATGTACTCATCAGAAGGCAGGAGGGGTAGCTGTCTCTTATATACTCTGCAGGAAGGCTTAAGAAGTTTTGTTTTGCCAGTCCATGTAATTGTTTTGTTTATTTCATTTATATCCTGCCTTTCTCCCCAATGGGGAATAAAGCAGCTTACATAGTTCTCCTCTCTGCTACTTTATCCTCACAGCAACCTTGTGAGGTAGGTTAGGCTGAAAGTACATGACTGGACCAAAATTACCCAACCAGCTTCTATGTCAGAGTGGGGATTCAAACCTGGGCCTTCCAGATCCTGGTCTGACACTCTAACATTACACCACACTGGCTCTGGGGCCAAAGACTTATCAATGAGCTACTCATTATTCAGTCAGTCATTTATTTACTGCACATGTGTAAAGGCAGATGCTGTGCAGAAAGAAATGAAACCATAACTACCGTGCAGTAGCAAAGCCATTCAGCATGCTGCTTGAGTTGTATGGCAGCAAGGCTAGGAGATCCAAAGCTCCATTTAGGAGTGACTACATCTGTTGATAACAGCATGTTCACCTCCCAAACAGGTTCAGCATCCCTTGATGTAATTTCCCATGCACACTAGCACTGGGTATCTTCAACGTGATAAATGAGAGGTACAATCTGAAATAGCATCCTTTGCAATGGAAACGTCTTCCCCTAATCTCTCACACTGAGGCTTGTTGTGGTTGTGCATCTTATATACTCTTTGGAACATTGCCTTCTTTTGTTTTATGTGCCTGGGGCAAAATGGTATTATTTATTATTAATTTCATTTTGAATATTTATCCTCTGTGTTTCCACCATTTAGGTCTTCAAAGCAGACTACAAATAAGTCTGAACAAAGTTGTTTTCACTCTCAGGCTTCCAAATGTAGATCTCATGTGGTAGAACAGACCACCTTGCTCTATAGCTAATGCCTATACCAGATGGTATGTGCCAGTGGTGAAGCCTCAGTGGTTACAGCATAACAAAGAGTAAACCCTCTCTGGAAGCAACCACTCCTCAGACCAACTAGAATCAGAACAGATGATAACATGTAGGCTTGGGAGGGAGAAGTGAATCAGGATTGTGCCTGCCACATACTTCTTTCCAAAGGCTGCTGACTCGATAGTAGTCAGATTATCTACAGGAGGTGGCTTGATGGAATTGCCTTCCTCTCTTGCTGAAATCAGTGCCGTTCCATCTGCCTTCACATGGTCAGTGGTGCAGCAGATGACAACGAGCAATTGTGGCTTAGAGGTACAGCTTCTGCTTGGCATGTAGAAGGTCCCAGGTTTAATCCCCATAATCTCCAGCTAAAAGGACCAAGTAGTAGGTAATATGAAAGACTTCATCCTGCGACCCTGGAGAGCCACTGCCAGTTAGAATAGACAATACTGACCTTGCTGCTGATGGACCAACTGTCTGATACAGTATAAGGCAGCTTCATGTGTTCAATGTCTGGGTTGGGGCAAGGGCTACGACTGCTTCTGCCACACAGTTCTTCCCACAGTCAGATGGCTGGATGGTGATTAGAATCCCTAAATGCCTAAGGGCCCACAGTAATTTGGTGTCAGTTCTGACTTGTTGCTTGGAGGATCGCCTGAGATTTCACTTCAACAGGCTGTCACTCTCCCTCCTTATTTTTAAACTGCCTGGTTTTGCGTTTGGTTCTGGGTAATAACCTCATAGATACACTCACACAGAGAGCTGAGTCCTGTGATAAAGCCTGGAGAAGAGTCTTATTATCAGAAAGATAGTGCCAATGGGCTCAAAGGGAACCTAAAAATGCTGTTATCTGGGCAATAAAATTGTAGTTCTACATGATCTGCTCTGAAGTGCTGAGATACTATATTACTTCAGTAGATCCCTGCATGCCAGGATATTGAGGTCCATGCTAGATTGTTCAAATCTTTCTGAAATAGCTTCCTTTCAGGGAAACTAGACCCTAGTGCAAGATATCTTAGATTACACACTGGGTGCAAGCGGCTGCTGCTGTAGGTTAATGCTGCACAGATGATATTCCCTGAGTGAGGCCCTGTCGATTTGACGAGGGTGAGAGAAATCACGCCACTGGAATATAAAGAGTTTTTGGTGATAGCTAGGGGCTATATTTCTGCCTTGACACTATGTAGTTAAATACAGTTGAAGCAAAGTTAAGCACGGGGCAGAATATCTGTCTATCCACTGAGCCACGAAGAGCCATTTATTTTTAATTGAATTAAATTGCTTGCAAAATGAAAGGAACATACTTTCATTAATATTTAATTCTTACAGTGTTAAACAACGATCACAAGAAAAACTTTGCTGCTATCTTTCCCATCTTGGTATTTTTAGTGTTGCATACGACTCAGCAAGAGAAAAAAATGTTGTCACCTGCTGGGATGCAGGGGCTGTAAATAAGACTTGTTACTTTAGTTTCTTCTCAATATCTTGGAGTGCTTATTTCCTCATGATGTTGTATATCCTGGGCCAGTTCACTACCCAAGGGACATAAGCAGCTTCTTAGGGTGCCAAACCAACAAAGGGCAGTGACATGGGAGATGGTGGCAAGTGTGGCTTTCATTGGCCACCATCTCTTGCACCCTGTGCTGTTGCTGCCTGGGGGCCCTAGATTGGCTGCAGGGGCCTTTCTACTGTGGCCCACCTTGGATCTTGCTGGTACAGCACATAAGGAGGCATGTGCCTGACTTATTTTTATTTGCTGTGTTTTAACAATTTTCTGTAAGCCACCTGGAGGATTGCATACCAAATGGCAGCCTTTACAAACAAGCAGAAATAACCTTGAAATGTCATTTATGTGATGGTTCTGTGGAGTGATCCCAAGTGGAATCATAGTTAAATGGGATGGGTTTCTTTTTGAAGTTTCAAGTTATAATAGAACCCTGAACGAAGATCTGGGTTTTATATTATTTATGTTATTCATAGCCTGCCTTTCTCATTGAGACTCAAGGCAGGTTGCACAGTATGCAATAAGTAGGATGATATATCTAATAAACAATGTAACAGGACTAGGAATTGCAGAAATTTGAAATGGAGCTGTCATCTGAACAAAGCACAAGTATTAAATGTGCCGTGTTAAACAATGCAGAACATGGTACTATATCAGATAGTACATTTTCCTGGGCCAATCTGCTGTAATGTAGCTCAATTTCCTTTATAAAAACACCCTCCTGAATAATTCTATTTTACATAGTTTGTGAAATGCCAGGGGCATGGGAGCCTGACCCTTTCAGGCAGGCCATTGTACTACAGAGAAGGTATGTATATAGGCAGTTTTTAATTTTGCTTATCTACATCTACAGAATGTCCTGCTCAAAAGAGTGAAGTTGTCACAACAGGATGGAGGTGGAGAGGTGGTCTTGTAAACATGAGGGTCCAAGGCCATGAAGGGCTTTGTATGTGATATCCAATACCTTGAACCAAATCCAGTAACTGATGGGCAGTCAATGGAGTAACTGCAGAATGGGTGTAATATGTATGCTCTGCCGAGTTTCCGATAATAACTGAGCTTTGGCATTCTGCACCAACTGAAATCTGATGCTGAGGGGAGACATATGTACATAGTATCATAACCATCTAGTCTCGATTTTACCATGGCATGGATCTGGGTGGCCTGATTGGCCAAGTCAATGTAGGAGGTAATCTTCTGGGCTAAGCTAAGTTGGAAAAAACATTTTTGAGATTGCATTAACTCACTTCTCTAGCACTAATGCTGGGTCCAATATAAACCTTAGGCTCTTAACTAAATTAGCAAGGGTCAGCTGAACACCATCAGAAGTGGGAAACATGATGACCTTCAAGACCTCAGGCTTCCCAACCAGCATTCACCTTGTCTGGGTTCAGTTTCAATTTGTTCATGTCAGCCATTTAACTACTGTAGTCAGGCAGTGGCTTAAGACCTCTTCTGTATTGCCTGGGGATTTGAGGTTGAATGCATTTTGTTGAGGGACTATCACTGATCCAGAATGGATTTAATGTAGTAGCTCCCCAGCTGTTTCGTGAGGATAATAATGACATTGACTTTATTCACTGCTCTGAGTGAGCTCTAATCTGCCCAGAAGAATGGTATATAAGTACACTGCTGCTGCTGTTACTATGTTCTTGGCTCACCTTGATTTGGGAAGAAGGGTGCCCAGGAAGAACTTCTGTTTTGCTTTAATGAATGTTACCTATGTGATGGTTTAGGAAGGAGTCAGGAATGTCCTGTTCCAATCCTTTTCAAGTGCCAGTGTTGGGCCATTTCCAGACGGCTTACCTGCACCCGGGACGTCGCGCCACGTTTCGGATCGTGCCGGAGAAAACGCAAAATATCACGTTTTCCCCGGCACGATCTGAAACGTGGCTTGACGTCCCGGGTGCAGGTAAGCCGTCTGGAAACGGCCTTGGTCTGGTACCACAATCCATAGATAATTACAAGCAGTAACAGCTTGCATGCAACTTAGAATAGTAAAGAGTCCAGTAGCACCTTTAAGACTAACCACCAACTTTATTGTAGCATAAGCTGCATCTGACAAAGAGAGCTGTGGCTCTTGAAAGCTTATACTACAATAAAGTTGGTTAGTCTTAAAGGTGCTACTGGACTCTTTACTATTTTGCTACTACAGACTAACATGGCTAACTCCTCTGCAACTTAGAATGTGAGCATATTAACTTATGATATTTATTGGAAGGGATTGGAAGGGAGGAAGGAAAATTCATCACAATTTGCAGAAATTCTTTACTTAATTTGCAATGTGAATGCCTCTCTTCCACTAACTTCCCACTTAAATAGTATGAGAGAGGTTGAGTTTAAGTCTCATGTGTGAAAAATGGTTGTTCATGGATGCCTAGCTCAGATAAAATTCAGTGGTACAAATGGGTCTAATTTGCCTAAAGTTTCCCATGAATAGCCCCCCCCTTTGCTGGGCCTCTTTTGGGACTGGGCTTCATAGAAGTGACACCAGCTGAAGATATACATGCATATAAATATTTGCTTCTCTTTTCCAGTTAGGAACAGTTCTATAAATACATTTCACTACATCTCCTTGAACATGTGTTTACAAACATGGGCATACGGTCGGTGACTGCATAAGTTGGTGGTGCACCCAAAAGCTTTCTGATGCACTGTGACTCAGAAAAATTGGGATATGCAGTTTCTTAGATGGAAATGCTGGCCTCCATGCCTCCTGACTTAGATACCATGAGTAAGTGATGGCTTTGAGAACCTGGCAGGGGATTGGATGGCAGAGTGTGGGAATAAGCATAGAGACAGAAATACTAGAGTAGCAGATACCCCATGGTTTTCAGTTTGGTTTCATCATCCATCAATCAATGCTTGATTTGCCTGACGGACAGGACTAGTCATACTTCCTTTATCAAAAAGAAAGTGGTACAATACAGTGGATTGGGACAGCCATTACAACAGCAGTGTGCTTATATACCACCCTTCTGGACAGATTAGTGCCACACTCAGAGTGGTGAACAAAGTCCCCACAATAACAGCTGGGGAGCTAGGGCTGAGAGGAGTGGCTTACCAAAGGCCACTTGCAGAGTTCATGGCAGTAGTGGGAGTCTAACTAGCAGAGTGCAGATTCGTAGTCCAGCCACTTAACCACTATGTTACAGCAGCTCTCTGGTGATGAATGCTGTAAACTTGGTAGTGCAAAGGTACTGCTGTACACAATGCTACACTTTTTTCACAGAACACTGCTGCTCATCAAACTGACTGACCATGCTGGAACCAAAGGAACTAAGAGTATCTGATCAGTAGGCAGTAGATCGGAGCAGGAGCCAGGTAACTGAATAGGCCCTCTAGTTGGTCATGCTGTGGAAGTAAGATCATGTTGGGCAACCTGAATAGAGCTGGCTTTGCCTGGGTCCTGCTGACCAAGGTATAAAGGGGATGACAGTGGGCCGAGATGCTGAACATCTCTCCAGAAGTCAGCATATATCACACTGCAATGACTCAGATACTCTATGAAGTTTTCAATTTCAGGTTGTTTCACAGCAAAGGCTGAGTTATTTCAAAGGGCTATAAGTAGCAGAGGGCAATTCTATATGCAGATAAGTGGTTGCTTTTAATGTACTTGAATCCTGTTCACGTGCTGAGTCCAGCTGGAGAAATTTACCAGCTTCTCATCACCATGCTTTTTGCATCCACTTAATTCAGAAATTGCTGAAGTGATGCCAGAGACTATAAACAGGGAATGGGAGAGGGCAAAAGCAAACTCAAAGGCATATTCATCTCGGATGTTCTTCTTTCTCCATAGAGCAGATGCAAACATGCATTTAACCAGGGATTTTTTTCTAGGAAAAGAGGTGGTGGAACTCTCTATCACCACATGTGTGTGCGCAAATCGGGCGCGTGTGCCCGGAAATGCATGATGACGTCACTTCCAGAAGTGCCATCACTTCCGGAAGTGACACCGCTCCCAGAAGTGATGCCGCTCCCCGGAAGTGACACCCACTTCCCAGAACCCAGCACAATGCATTACAATGAGATAAATGTTAGTAAGCTTGGGAAATTACACTATTATAAGAAAAGGTTTTTTTCCTTTCTGTATCCTCTACAAAAAGTGAAATCTTCCATTCCCTTTCCCAAACATTTCATTTCTTTGGAATCATATTTTAAAATATGCAAGAAGGTGGGGGCCTCTAAAAATCCAAAACCCATCTCACAAATCTAAATTCTAACAGATTCCTTCTGCCAGCATAGAAAAAAAATTCCAAAATTCTTTCTCAAAATTCCACAGAGTCTGAAATTCCTATTCTAATAAATATTGAATTTTCAAATTTTCAGGGAGGGTTTTGCTTTAGTAGAACAATTCAAAAGAAGATACTCAACCTTAGCTGCATTAGATTTATACTTAGTTTAAAATGGGGTTTTTTTTGTTGCCTGCCAACTCTATCTTACCAATGGCTAAGCTGTTGTGACGTGAAATGCTCATAAATATTCCAATGTCCCAGACAAACAATATTCATAAAAACTTCCTTAGCACCCATATGTCCACTGCAATTTCAGTGATGTTAATCAGCTGACGATGGGGAGAACCGTTTGAGTTACAGCTATTAAAACATAAGAACACCTATATGCTGATGAATATATTGATGAAAGCCTTCTGTGACTTGGACACAGCTATCCCTTCCTAGCATAAAACTGGAATAACCATAATGGATATTTTAACTAATACAAATAACCATAACTGATATATTTAACTAACATAGAACCAATCTGCATTCAAAAGCTGTGGGAACCATAACAATGTCAACTTCAGTTAACAAAAGAATGAAAGCAACACACACACACACACGCACAGCCCCACCCACACCCATGAAAAGAAAGCAGAATGAATTCAAAGCAGCACACACACAGCCCCACCTCCCCTGAAAAGAAAGAAGAATGAACTCAAAGTAGCACACATATACACACACAGCCACGTAACCAGAAGTGATGTCACGTGTCAGTGTGATGCTCTAGCAACCCTCATAAATCTCTATAACTTCTACTGCTGCACTGGGCAACAGTAGTGGATGACAGAAGGTTTCCCACTGTAGCAGTAGACCTGGTCCCCCTATTGAAGAGTGAGTCTTGATCTAAAGTGGGGTTGCTATAATATAGCGCTTGAACGTATCTAGTGTCAAGCCAAAATAAGGTGTGTGTTTTTAAAGTTACACTATATTACCACTAAGATAATGTATAATATTATGCCACGAAGAGAATACTGAAGCTGGTGAAAAGTTGGTGTGTGTCTGAAGAAAGGAGAAGGAAATGATTCCTAAGGCCTGCAGGTATAGAGTGGAGGACTCATCAAAAGATAAAAAGTATGTTAATAAGACAGGTGATGAGGTACATTTCCAGATGATTATGCTGCTAGGATGGTTAAAGGAACACAGCCTTTGGATGAATGCCTCATCGTAACAGCGCCTGCAGTGTACTCTAATGGCCAAGAAATGCTCTACCTGTCATGTCTTATTGCTTAAATATTTATGCTTATGACATTTGATTCCAACACTCTATATATCATCACTACGTTTCACTCACATTAGATATGTCATCACCCACCAGGAACAGCTGACACTGAGGATTAAAACACTTTCAAATTAAAAATCTCTAAACAAGGAAATGACATGTTTGAAATTGTGTGGCACACTGTTACTCAAATATACAATGACCTGCATTAATTGCTTTATTAGATTATGCCAACCCAGATGTTTCATTTTCATCAATTGTCATACTTTGCTTCATTACTTATGAATAAAATTGGGCAGAGTGGGACCCAGTCTGAAAATAATAACAGCTCTTATTTTGACATGCTGTGTTTCAGCATGAAATGTTTCCTATGGAGTTTATTTCATGAACTTGAAGTAAACTAGTAGCATCTTAATACAAAAGGCAGACTGCACAAACACTTCTACAAAAATATAAGATAAAATGATTGTAGACTAGCTTTGGTTGGGCAGTAGTAAAAATGTCCACTCAGCTTTGTACACATTTGACAACATGGGTCTGCAGCATCAAGTGGTATCATTAAGATCAATCCTCCAGAATATATCAAAAAATGTTTGATTCAGATCCACCACTCTTGCTCTGTCTCCTGTCTATGAAATTATAAATCTTTTCTGCCTTCTCCTTACATGTGTGTTGAGAAAGGGTGGCATTCCTGAATGCGGGAGAGGATGTTCTTTTGGCTAGAATACCACAAGGCCCAGGTGGTACAACCAGCTGCAAGATCTCTAGTTCTTGTTGGCTGTACCCCAGCTCTTCATCTTTTCAGAGTTCTTTCACTGGTGTTGAAGAAGGAGGAGTGGCAGGAAGGGACAGTAGGCACTCGACTATGTTGTTCATAATCAGCAGCTGTCCCAGGTTGGCATTCCTCTTTGGAACGGTTCCTCAGGAGGTGTTTATGCTGAACAGTTCTTCAGCAATCCTGCTGGTCCCAATGCAGTGAAAATGGTAGCATATCCGAATATTTACATCCCTTTGAACAAATTCATATTTAATCATCATAATCAACTCTTGTCTCCTGGTATCTCTTCATTGTGTGGGTCAGAGGTTCTTAATAATTGTTAAAAATGGACCACCTTTCAAAGCTAATAATCACAGAATACCAGTTAAAGAAAAAATTCTGCTAGTCACAAATCATTATTTGCATTACTTGTATAATCATTTATGCTCTCTCGATTTGGTAAAGCATCTAGTCAATTTTAGGCAATACAAGCAGGGGACTTCTGGGGGGCATCTTGTTTCTCTGTCCACTATTTCCTCTTTCCCTTCCCTGACAGCCACCATAGCTTCTCCCCCTTTCCTGCTTCCTTCTCTCTTTCCCATGCACTAGCCAATCCATCTTTATCTTCCCCCTATCTTCAGTTTTCCCTCCTTTTCTCCCCCTGGCAGCCTTTACCCAGGAAAAATGCGGCCCAGTTGCATGCTGAACTATGGAAACCTGCAACAACTTAGGAGGGGGGGGGGGTACGGAAATCTCATTTCTCCATGTATTCTCTTCCTCATGCTATTTCTTCTTTTCCTTCTCCTGCCCCCCCCATTTTCTCTGCCTCCTTCACTCCTTTCTACCCACAAATGCATGCATGCACCAATCAATCTACCTTTTATCTGTGTCTTCAACTATATTTATTATTTAATTTATATCCCACCTTTCTCCACAATGAGGCCTCAAAGCAGCTTACATCATTCTCTTCTTCTCCATTTTATACTTGCAGCAATGTTGTGAGGTAAGGTAGGCTGGGAATGCATAACAGGCCCAAGTCACCCAGTGAGCTTCTACGGTAGAGAGGTGACTCAAACAACTCTCCACAAATCTCCTCCGTCAGACTCTCTAACCAATACACTACACTGCAGGGGCGTAGACTTTCCAATTTCCCAGGGTGGGCTGGGGCTGGGCCAGAGGCATTGTATATCCGGTCCTTAAAAGAACCTGGGGCCCAGTGACATCATAGGGAGGAGCCAATGACATCACAGGGAGGAGCTTCCCTTGCCACCTTCTATGGAGGCGAGGCCATGTGGAATTTAGGGTGGGGTTCCCCACAAATTTAGGGGGACAGATGTGTGTTTCATCTGCCATTATAACTGAGTCCCTCGTGTGAGTTTGTCACTGCTTGTCCTTCTGGCCAAATCCAAGGGGGCTTGAGCCCCTCAGCCCCCATGTAGTTCACTGGTTGCCCAGCCCTTCAGCCCCATGTAGTTCACCAGTTGTCCAGGGGGGGCTCAGCCCCCTGACAAAATCTGGGGGGGGGCTCGAGCCCCTCAGCCCCCCCCATAGTTTAAATCTATGCTACACTGTCTCCTGTGTGTTGAGACACTGAAGAAGAAAGTGGAATAAAAAGGAAACTTTCTGCTGAAATGTTTGATAGAGGTCTATTGAGTTTTTAAAAATCATGGTACTCACCAAAGAATTTTTAAAATATGAAGAACAAATGTATTTCCATATAACTGAAGTCCTGGTCAGTTGACCAAATCAGAATACTCAATGGGAGGAAAAGCACTAAGACTGCTTATGCTGGCTGTTCCCCTGAACTCCATGTGTTGATCCAAATTCTTTTTGTGACATTTTGAATGCTCCTGGTGTCTCTTTAAGGGATCTATATCCTACATTTTTGCAAGCTACAGATTGTATAAATGGGTCCTGCTTACAGAAACGTGTATATGTGTTGGTTCAACTGCTGAATCAAAGTGTGGAGGTCAGTGACTTGGCCAGTGATGCGTGAGCCTGACTCCCCCTCCCTCCATGTGCCAATATCTCTTTTTTTGGTTGATTCACCAGGGTGAAATCACCTTTAGTACTTATGTCATAAATGTGTCAGAATGTCATAGTCCTCACACAGTGTACAGCATCAATATAATGACATTAAAAACCCTGACAAACCATATAATGCTGTGATAACCAAACAGGCACTATGGTATATATATATGAGAATTCATAACTTCTCATTTACCTGCACACATAATGAGAAACTGGTACTGGATGTATTATACACATATATTTAGAGAGCACAGAATACTGTGAAATCAAATTCCAAATCAGACACTTACTTCAGGTGCAATGATTCTTGTGGCATTGTCTCAGGTACATTTTAACTGGAACCATCCCAATCCCACTAAATTCCCTCAGCCCCCACTCATAAGGAAATAATAATGATTCTACAGTAAGCAGTGGAATCAAAACATTGTAAGATTGGATTAAGTCGCTGCTCAAGGGAAGGCCCATCTTCTCTATTGCACAGAATACAAAATGTGTGAATAAAAAGAGAGAGTGTGACATTTGTGAGATCCAGAAGCTCATGACAGCCACTCAGAGAATGAAACACATGTATTATGACAAAATTGCAAACTGCTGGCTTGGCAGTTTATTTGAGAACAGGCGGGGAAGGTGATAGCTCGTCGAAAGTCAGAGAAGGGATCAATATTGAATAAATCAAAACAAATATGTGAAAGGTTCTGAGAATGATATGAAAAATTAAATACCAGGGAATTGGAGGCAAGTGGTTCTCAAATTACTGTGATAGCAGTATGGTCCTTGCAACAGTGGGAAGCTGGGTGGGTGGCGGCATGCGTAGGATTAAAGCTGAGGGGATATCTTTGGATGAGAATATGCAGCAATCACACAAGGAGACTTTCTTTAATATGAAGGCTTCAAATGGCCTTTGCACAGGAAGAAAACTATCAGAGCTGCTGCTTGCCAGTTGCTAGTGGTCGCTGCCACCACCCACCTTCCCACATAGCTGAGAACAGCAGGGCACCCCTCCACTTTGGCCTCCCCGATCCCCAATCCACGGATCGGAAACGGGAGATAATCGGTGTGGATCACTAGTTCGGGTTCATCGCTGGCGCCAATCCACGATCAGCTTGATCGGTAATTTTTTTTGGGATCATGCCCACCTCTACTCTTGAGACATTCGTTCTTAAATCTACTATTCAGTCCAGCAAGGGGGATGAGGATGGATACACGGGGAAGGGTGCATGGATCAGATGCAATACAAGCATCTGCCAAAACCCAAGTCTGGGGCCCAGATACCTGAAGGACTGTTTAAACCAGTTGCCCCACCAGTCTCTTCTGTCCAGTTCTTTAGGCAGGCTGCTGAAAATTGGCTTTGCTTGGTCTCAGGCTTTTGCTGTGACTGCTTCTACCTTGTCGGATGAATGCAGCCAACCTGGAGAGCCAGTTTGGTGTAGTGGTTAAGAGTGGCAGGACTCTAATCTGGAGAGCCGGGTTTGATTCCCTACTCCTCTGCTTGAAGGCAGCTGGGTCAGTCACAGCTCTCTCATCCCCACCCACCTCACAGGGTGATTGTCATGAGGATAATAATAACAACACATTTAACTGCTGTGAGTGTGGCATTAAGTTGACCTGAAGGGCAGTATATAAATTGAATATTATTATTTATGGTTTTTAGGAAGCCATGTAACACTGAATTGCTTAGGAGAACAAATGAAGGAGAAGAATGGAAGTTTTGTAGCTGCTGCTGCATTGTTCTTTTGGGTTTTTAAAAATTGTTTCTGTCATGTTTGGTGGCTTTTTATCCCTCTCTGTTTAAACCACCTCAAAACCTCTTTGGTCAAGAGAAAGATGTTCTAATGAAATAAATAAATGATAGGTATAACAGGGCCAATGCCTACTCTCAAATCAACAAAGGCTTCAAAGCAAAAACTACTGGACATACAAATAAGTCCCCGTGCCCTTGTGAAGCAATCTCAGCTTTATACATGCATCTTATTTTAATGTGTTAAATTATCTCCATTAGAAACATGAGATCATAAGACTGCAAATTTGGGAAATATTACCTGCAGTGGAAGAATTAATTTCATATCCTTTTAGCCTCTCAGTTCTAATTTTTTTTCTTGTCTCCCATTTATGTCTCTTTAGTATACGACAAGTTGAGTGGAGTGATGAGCTTTTAATAAAACTGATACCAGCAAGCAGGATATATGGATTTTTCTTCACTCTTAACTAAGAATTTAAGGTTAATAAATTAGGAAAATGAATACAGGTGACAATTTTGCATTTTTCAGTATAATGTGACTTTATCCTTACATTTGGTTATTCATAAGTTTATTCTTACTAGAATACAAATTAAAAATAATATGTAGTCATGCTACATATTATAATGATAATGCTAAGGCAAAATCTGATACATTGAAATGGTGGGTTTTATAGAAACCCAGTTATAAGTTAAATCCAGGATTCAGGTGGATTAAATTCAAATAAAAGCCACTACAAGGTCTGTTCTGGAAGATTTCTTTCTTAATCTTATAAGCAATCAATGATAGCTAAATATATTAGGGCTGGACTTTTGAGCCTGAAAGTCACAGGAGGTGAAAATATATGTCTGGCCATATTTCTTGTAGTTATGTTTTTCTCATGAAAAATCTCCTGTAAACTAAATCTGATATTGCAAAACAGAAAAATAAACAAGTGGGGTAGACACTAGCCCTGCTCCCACGTATTGAATATAGATCTTAGTGCTCTACTAGACAACTTGAGACTATGGACTTATACTCCAGCAGAGTTCCCATTTCCATGATGGGGGCAGGGGACTGCCAAGCTGCAGTGGGAATTTTTTTTAAAAAACCAGCAGGATAGCATGCAGTGCTACATCACTTCCAGGAAAAATCTGGAAGTAATGTGACGTAGCTCTAGAACTGTATGGAAACTGTATGGTAACCATGGAGTTTCCAGTGATTCCTAGAGCTATCCCACATCACTTTCAGATTTTTACCAGAAGTGAAGTAGCACCACAGCAGGAATTGTGCCCTCCTATATCCCTGCTCCACAATCCTATGTACCGATGATGCTTTTCTAGGGAAAACTAGGGTCAATGTACTACTAATCTTTCTCTTAGGATTGTCCAGAAGTCCTGGGATGTTGTTCCCCTCTGCCTCCATCACTTGCTCCTTGTCTTGCACTCCTGCTTCCAGGCCACATACTAGATTATTGTCAGGTTCTCCATGCAAAACTTTGGTCTGCAGGACAGCTCCCTACTCCCAGAACAGAGAGATGAGCAGACTCTTTTTCAGTCCATGAAGTTCTGGTAGACTCCCACTTGTTAGCTAATGCAGCTTCTGCAGTTGTAAATAGGCAGTCCTTAATAATATGGTCCCCTCAGGGTCCTCATGGCAATGCACATACCCAGGATCCACAAAGTTGTGAAGAAACTGTTGGTCCAGAGACAAGCTGATAGTCCGTGCTAGTGACACCGCCTCCTCACAGGTTGCAGACCCAGTGTCTTCCATGGCAGCATTAGGGCTCCCATGCATCAGGCAGGTCACATGCTAGACCTGATCTTTGGGATGGGGATACTTGTGGGCCTAGATATACTTGAAGCCGTGCCATGGTTGGACCACTTTGTCCTGAAGTCACATATGGGTATACGAGCCTCCCTGCCACCCGCATAGGCAGCAAGCCGATTTATGCTCACCTGCAGAGATTTATGAATCCAATTGGATTCCAGAATGCTCTGCTGGATCCAATATCTCCTGTAAGGATATGCTAGGTAACTCTCAAAAAGACTTGAGTTAAAGAACTTTATTGATAAGCTACCAGTTCCAGGCTCTTACTCCATTTTTGACAGGAATTATGTTTCTCTACAAGCACAAGACATATATAGGATTCTAAGCGTGGATGAATTCCCAAATCCCCACCCCCCTTAAGGTAACAGTCACCTACGTTCAAGGTACAAGGGTGTAATTTCCCCTTTTAGCTCTCCTGCAGGATCACCTCCCACCATTGCTACGTCACTGGCATCCACTTGCACAATAAATTTTTTATTCTCGTCGGGGTGGCACAGAATGGGTTCAGAGGTGAATAGATTTTTCAATCTATCAAATCCATCCAGGCTAGTTTAGCACTCAGATTCACCCTGTCTGGGCCCTTCCTTTTTGTTTTTAATAGGTCAGTCAATGGCAGGGCAGTCTGAGCAAAGTTCTTAATGAACGGTCTGTAAAAGTTTGCAAAGCCCGAAAACGATTGCAATTGGCGCCTTGTTTTAGGAATTTCCCACCCCAGTACATCCTGGATCTTGGTCGGGTCCATCCCCAGACCACTTTGAGACATTCAGTAGTCCAGAAGGTCCAATTCCTCCCTATGGAACTCACACTTGGACAATTTAGCATAGAGTTTATTCTTGTCAAGAGTACTCAAAACCTCTCGCACCAACTTCACATGTGATTGGTAATTATCAGAGTATATAAGAACATCATCTAAATAAACCACCACCCCTTTGTACAGGTACTTATGTAAAACTTCATTAATGAGGTTCATGAAGACTCCTGGTGCCCCTTGAAGGCCAAATGGCATAATGAAGTACTCAAACTGTCCCAGAGGGATGTTAAAAGCTGTTTTCCACTTGTCCCCCTCCCTAACATGCACTCTGAAGTAAGCATCTCTCAGATCTAGTTTAGTAAATATTTTTCCTTTGGCCACCACTCTGGGTAATTCTCTAATGAGGGGGAGAGGGTAAACATTTGACATGGAAACTGCATTAATTTCTCTGTAATCAGTGCACAGCTACAAATGCCCACCCTTCTTTTTGCAGAATAAAGCTGGGGCAGCATGGGGAGAGCTTGCAGGTCAAATGAGACCCCTTCTCCAAATTTTTGTCAATGAACTTGTGAAGTTCTGCTCTTTCAGTGGGGCTCATGGAGTACAGTTTCCCCTTGGGGAGGTTTTGACCGCGGATTAATTCAATCTGTGGCCCGGTGACGGGGGAGGTTGTCTACCTCCTCTTCCTCAAAACTCTGCTCAGATCCTGATACTCAGGGGAGATTTCTTTGATTTCCTCCCTTGTAAGAAATACAGTTTCAGGCATCAGAGAGGGGGGTGGTCCCCCACTTTAAGTCCCACACGTGTTTCTGACACTCCCCTGCCAGGAAACACAGTTGGCCCATCTTCCACTATATGTAAGGGTCGTGATCATAGAGCCAGAGCACACCCAGCTCCACTGAGAACTTCACGGTAGGGCTTACTACAAAAGCTCTCTCTTTCCAGTGACTCCCCATCCCCACCAGAGTTAACTCAGTCTCATAAGTGAGGGCTGTTCCTTTCATGAGAGATCCATCCATTTGCTCAAACCTGAGAGGCTCTGGCAGCTTCACCAGGTCTAGCCCCAACCCAGTAACTAAAGCAGGGGGTTTAAATCTCAGCTGCACCCAGAGTCAATTAAGGCTCTAACTCTGACATGAGTCCCTTTCCGTCAGTTTACCAGGGTGATAGGGATAAAGAATAAAGTTCCCTTGGGCCTCACCCTCTGTGGCACCGGTTCTTCTAGGACCTGCTGGTTGGTGCCCGTCACAGCAGGTCTTCCACTATTTCCTGCTGGTGGTGCCTCTTCTCCACTGCTGCAGAGGGTTTCGCCTCTCAAGCTGCCGCTTCCGCCATTCATTCCTGCTGCTGCCACTTCCTCGCTGGCTTGAGCTGCTGTTCCGCCTGGTTTAGCATGGCCACATGACCCCCGCTTGGATCCCTTCTTCTTCTCCAGAATAGCCTTCTTCATGCCTGAGCATTCCACTGCAAAATGGCTAGTGGCACCACATTTCAGGCACAGCTCTTGTTTCATTCTCTTTTCCTTTTCAGCCAGGGCGGTTGGCCCTTTAGGACGAAGCTTGTCTCCCCCTTTGTACTCTGTAGCCCCTTGTCATTGGCCTGCTTGATGTTGGAGATGGAGCAGTTTCACCACTTGCTCTCTATTCTCAATTTCACATACCAGTTGGATCCACACCAGTAAAGTGCGTGGATCATCTTGGATCATAGCCTTAGCCACAAGGTCTGGGGTTAAGCCACCATGGAAGAATTCAGTCTTCACCAACTCAATCAAATCTTGTACCTTGGCGACTTCCTGTTTGGGATCCATGGAGGTCTAACGCAGCTCCACTTGCGGAGCTGACCGGACTGCCGTTTTAACCGGCCGGCGGGGTGAAAATAGCCCGCGGCCGACTGCTCTCAGGCGGGGAGCAGGCAAAGAACGCTCAAGACCCTAGGGTGAGCTAGATCTCGGACGAGGGGGGGCTCTACACAGCGAGTCTCCCCCCGATCCTTGAGGTCCCACCTTGCGACGGGTCGGCTATAATCTCTGCGGCAGTTTTGGGGCCAATTCGGCTGGCATAAGACCTACATACCCAAGCATCGATTGGGGGAAGAAGCTGAGAGGAGAACTTAAAATCGAAACAGCGATTACAACCCGAGAAAAGTGAAGAGAAGGTAAAGATCATTATCTTCTGAGACGGGACAGATTGATAAAAACAGAGAGGAAAAAAAAGTAGATTTTTAAACTGCAACAGACTAGTGAAAAGGAGGGGAAGACTCGGCAGGAATCGAATTTAAAAAGAGACTAAGTTTAAAGAAGTTATTAAAGAAATGGGACTATTGTTTTGAATACCTGTGGCTTTGGAGCTGTGAGAAAAAGACACCATCGCGAGATCTGCTGTGGGAAGACGGGAGACAGGAAGTGCGTAATAACAATAGAGTGGCTGGAGAGAAGCGGCCCTTGCTGGAGGGCAGGAAGTAGGGAATCGCCATTTTTGAAAGGGGAAGGGTCGCGGCTTCAGCGGAAGAGGAAGTAGGCCATCTTGGATTACAAAATCATAGAGAAACCATAGAGAAAAGACGCCCGACATTTTGGACTCTTTAAAACTTAATTTCTATAAGAAGACCGGGACATTTAAAATAGAAAAACGTTAAATTTTACGCCACGGAGTTAAGGAAGAGAGCGGATTCGTGGGAGCGAGCTAAAGCAAGCCCCACGATGTCAAAAAAAGAGTGGCAATCGGCAATAGAAAACCTGGATAAAAACCTGGACAAAAAACTTTTAGATATGATTAAAGAACTTAAGGACACGAAATTGGAGCTGATAAAAGAGGTTAAAGAGGTTACACAGACAGTAAAATCGGAGCTGTCAGAAGTGAAAAAAGGTATGGAAACAATACGAAGTGAATTACAAGGAACGCAGCAGAGAGTTAAAACAGTAGAAGACGCGATGGAGAATTTAGCAGACACGCAACAAACAGAGATGAGATTGGTGAAGGGGAGAATGTCAGTTGCAGAAACTAAACATATGGAGAAGCTGCTACGTTTTCGTGGCTTGCCAGAAGTGGAAGGAAAGTCAGCGCAAGAACAGATGACTGAGGTGTTGGCTGAGTACCTGGGGAAGGAGGAGGAGGAAGTTGTGGCTATCCTAGATGTGGCATACCGTGTGAATTCGAGAATAGCAACCCAGAGGAAACTACCAAGAGATGTGATTGTGCAGTTTACAACACGAAATATGAAAGAGAGGATTGTGACAAAACAGTTTCAAGATCCATTGGAGATTGATGGCAAGACGATTATTATAATGAAGGAACTGCCCAGATCAGTGTTACTGGACCGGAAAAAATATAAAGTGCTAATTCAGATTTTGAAGGACATGAAAATCAGGTACAGATGGGAGTTACCGGAAGGAGTGTCCTTTGAGTTTGGAGGGGCCAAAAAACGCATCAGATCTGAGCGAGAGATGGAGCGATTTATTAAGGACAATGAAAAAGACTTACCAACAAGATCATGAGTATGGAGTGTAAAGTATTATCTTGGAATGTAAATGGACTAAACTCACCGAATAAGAGGAAAAATACTTTTCACTGGCTACTAAAACAAAAATGTGACATTGTTTGTTTGCAAGAGACCCATATCAGAAAGCAGGATGTAAAATATTTAAAATCTGGAAAATTGGGCAAAGAATATGTAGCGGCCTCCAACAAGAAAAAAAGAGGAGTGGTGTTGTACATAAAAGAGGAGCTACAGCCAAAATTTGTTATGAGAGATGTGGAAGCTAGATTTGTAGCAGTGGAATGTATTTGGAATTTAAAGAGAGTGTTGGTAGTCGGACTTTATGCACCTAACGGTGCAAAAGAAAGCTTCTTTGAGGATTTAAGGAAGCATTTAGACGATCTTGCAT
Source organism: Eublepharis macularius (assembly GCF_028583425.1). Taxonomy (NCBI): domain Eukaryota; kingdom Metazoa; phylum Chordata; class Lepidosauria; order Squamata; family Eublepharidae; genus Eublepharis; species Eublepharis macularius. The sequence goes on from NC_072790.1 coordinate 191,184,333, forward strand.
ACGACCAGATAATTCTTGCTGGAGACTTCAATGGAGTGACAGACTTGGAACTAGACAAAAAGACTACAACGGCACAAAAGAAAAGAGGACTATTACCAAAGCTTTTTTTTGAGTTGATTCAACAAGAGACTCTTGAAGATGTATGGAGGAGAGAATATCCTAAAAGCAGACAGTTTACTTTTTATTCTGCAAGGCATTCTACATTATCAAGAATTGATATGATCTGGGCCTCAAAAGACTTAGCATTATGGACTAAGGAGGTAGAAATAATGCCTATGGTAGGCTCAGATCACAACCCAATTATGTGGAAATTTGGAAAAAAGAGAAAAAGGAAAGCATGGAGAATAAATGAGGACTTGTTACAGGAAAGAGAGAATATGGAAATACTGAGAAGAGAGACAAAGTTTTTTATACAATACAACGTGAATAAAGAAGTACCAACCAATAAAGTTTGGGATGCTTACAAGGCGGTTGTAAGGGGCATACTAATGGACTTAAATGGTAGAGCAAGAAAGAAGAAAGAGGAGAAAAGACAAGAGATTGAGGAGAAAATAAAAGCCAAAGAAACACAGCTAAAAAAGAGACCAGGGAAAAAGAAGGTATACCAGGAAATTAAAATACTTCAAGAACAGCTAACAGCAATGAGCAATAAAGAATTGGAGTGGAATCTCAAAAGACTGAATCAAAAAGCGTTTGAGGGTGCTAATAAACCTGGGAAGTACCTGGCATGGCAATTGAAGAAGAAAAGGGAAAAGAAGATAATAAATAAAATTTGCGAAGATAACAAAACGTATTTGGAGCAGGCTACCATTAGTAGAGCCTTTTATAAATTTTACGCTAAGCTGTATAATAAAAAAGAAGTAAACAAAGAATCAATAGCGTCATATTTGGAGAAAACCAAACTTCCAGAAATCTCGGAAGCTTGGAGAAATAAGTTGAATAGTGAAGTAACTGACGAGGAAATAAGTAAGGCAATACAATCTGCAAATCTAGGAAAGGCGCCAGGGCCAGATGGACTTACGGCTAAATTCTATAAGACAATGGCTAATGAACTGGCACCATTCCTAAAAGAGGTGATGAATGGGGTTTTAAGGGATCAAAGGATTCCAGAAACTTGGAGTGAAGCGAATATATCATTGATCCCAAAAGAGGGCCAAGACCTGACTAATGTGAAAAATTATAGACCTATATCGCTACTCAACAATGACTACAAAATTTTTGCGAAGATATTGGCGGAGAGATTGAAGGGGTGGCTCTCGGAAGTCATAGAGGAGGAACAAGCAGGCTTTTTGCCAGACAGACAAATAAGAGACAACTTAAGGACAGTGATCAATGCTATTGAATATTATGACAAGCGTTGTGACAAAGAGGTTGGTTTCTTCTTTGTTGACGCTGAAAAAGCGTTTGACAATTTAAACTGGGACTTTATGTTTGCCACTATGGAAAAGCTACAATTGGGAGAAAGATTCATCAGAGCAATTAAGGAAATTTATAGAGACCAGACTGCAGCAATTGTGGTGAATGATGAATTGACCAAGAAATTGACGATAAGTAAAGGAACAAGACAAGGTTGCCCGTTATCTCCATTGTTGTTCATTTTAGTATTGGAGATTCTGATGATACAAATACGTCAAGATGATGAAATTCGTGGAATAAAAATAAAGGACTATTCATACAAGGTCAGAGCATTTGCGGATGACATAATGTTAATTGTAGAGGACCCATTGGAGAACATGCCAAGAGTGATAGATAAGATCAAGGAGTTTGGAGACTTGGCAGGTTTCTTCATTAACAAAAAGAAGTCAAAGATATTATGCAAAAATATGACTAAGCAGAAACAACAATTGTTAATGGAAACAACGGATTGTGAAGTAACAAGTAAAGTGAAATATTTGGGAGTCGAATTAACTGCAAAGAACATAGATCTATTCAAAAACAATTATGAAAAACTATGGACTCAGATAGAGAGAGACTTGATTAAATGGAATAGATTGAATTTGTCATGGTTGGGTAGGATTGCAGCAGTTAAGATGAATGTGTTACCAAGAGTAATGTTTTTGCTACAGACAATACCAATCATCAGAGACTCCAAACAATTTGAAAAATGGCAGAGGAAAATATCAGATTTTGTTTGGGCAGGCAAGAAGCCTCGAGTGAAAGTGAAAGTTTTACAAGATGCAAAGGAAAGAGGCGGAATGCAACTGCCCAATCTGAGACTTTATCATGATGCAATCTGCATAGTTTGGTTGAAAGAATGGATGACATTAAAGAACAAGAAACTATTAGCCCTAGAGGGATATAAAAAAATATTTGGATGGCACGCATATTTATGGCATGACAAAGTAAAGGTCAACTCGATGTTCCTGCATCACTTTGTTCGGAGAAGTCTATACATAATCTGGAAGAAGTACAGAATTTATCTACAAGAAGGAACCCCTTTGTGGGTGGTTCCATATGAGGTGATAGACCCGAGAGCTGTTGATAATGAACAACAATGTTTAACGTATAAAGAAATAACTAAAACTGAAGCATCCAAACTTAGAATAAAGACACAAGAGGAACTATCACCTAACTACGATTGGTTCCAGTATAGACAGATCAGAGACTTATATAATTCGGACTCTGTAAAGGGAGGTATACGAATAGAGAATTCGGAACTAGAGCAGACCCTTCTTAAAGAAGATAAGAAAAGAATATCCAAGGTATACCAAGTACTGTTGAAGTGGTATACCGAGGATGAGATAGTTAAAACACAAATGGTGAAATGGGCTATAAACTTTAATAAAGAAATAACAATGGAGGCATGGGAATACTTGTGGAAAACTACAATGAAGACAACGACATGTATTAATATCAAAGAGAATATTCATAAAATGATCTATCGTTGGTACATGACACCAAAGAAGATTGCGCTAGGGAATTTGAATACTTCTAATAAATGCTGGAAATGTAAGAAGCATGAGGGCTCCCTCTATCATATGTGGTGGTCGTGTGAGGTAGCCAGGCAGTACTGGGGGGAAATAATAAGAGAAATGAGTGAAATTTTACAATTTCAAATTAATAAGAACCCAGAACTCCTGCTACTGAACTTGGGAATGGAGGGAATTCCAGCCCAACACAGGACGTTGATATTTTATATGACAGCAGCAGCTAGACTTTTGTATGCGCAAAAATGGAAAGTACAAGAAGTGCCAACTATTGAAGATTGGACTTACAAATTGCTGTATATGGCTGAAATGGACAAGATGACAAGAAAATTGAGAGATCTGGACTCAGGGCAGTTCAACACAGACTGGGAGAAGCTGAAACAATACCTGGAGAAGAAATGGGAGGTGGGAGGAAAACTGTGGCAGTTTGAGAACTACTGAAGTATTGAAGTAGAGGGGGGAGACTTTACCGGGGGGAGAAGAGATAAATGTGAATTAATAAGCAGTCAGATTAATAGATTGACATATATATAGATATATATAGGTTAACAAACAGAACATAGAGAAAATAATTAATTATAAGGACTGAATATAAGGAGCGATTAACTAACAATATTTTCTTTTTTTTCTGACAAGTTTTGTACCAAACTGAATGTCTGAAGATATAGATGGGTCAAATTGATTGACTACGTGAGGAGAGATATATAGAACTATTATAAAAAGATAGAATGAGTAATATATATAGAGAATAAGTCAAATTGTTTGATATAAACGAATGTATGATCTATATGGTTTATGATATATAGAAATACCTGAAATTGAAAAATTGGGATAAATTGTTTATCTAAGATAGAAACAAAGGCTTACAGTTTGGGCATATAATGTTAAAAATAGTTAAGGATGTACTGCTTAGAATAATGGAGAATATATATTTGTTTTAGATAGAGGAAGCTAATAAAAGTAAGGGAAAGGGGACAAAGGGTTGGAAAGCTGTTGGAAGTCAACAAAAAGGGGGGGGAAAGGGAGGGGGTTAGAGATGAAAAAATTGGGGAAAATTGAATGTAAATGTGGAAATAATGGATTCTAACCCAATAAAAATTTTTCAAAAAAAAAAAAAAATCTTGTACCTTGGCCACGTGCGCATGGAAATCTGCTGCAATCTCACATACAGACCAGTTTCCCTGCCTCATGCACTTCAGCTTGATCCACGCCCTCTCTTCTTTGAGTGGGTCATCGTACTGTTCCTTGAGCAGGCACCCAAAGACTCTTACGTTCTGGAGTTCTGGGGCTCTGCCTGTGTAGAGGGTAACATACCACTTCACTGCTGCTCCCCCCAGCCTTGGGTTCCTTGCACATTTGGAGGGTGGGAAGTTGCTGATCCACCAGCTGTGGAGCTTCATGAGCCAATTTATGCTCACCTTTAGAGACTTATGAATCCAATTGGATTCTGGCATGCTCTGTAGGATCCGATGCCTCCTGGCAGCTTGTTGGATGTGCTAGTGGAGGACTAGCATGCCTGTCTCTCTTAAGCCATCAACGAAGTTGCTCCCTGTCGCCCTTTCTACCCCCATACCAGACTAGCTCCTTGGTACCCTGAGGAGCTATGATGGATTAAATGGGAGCAGAGACAGCTAGAGTGAGTGTGGCAGCATACTCACGAGGAAGGGGGAAGAACATCTTATATGATGCTTGTGAAAGCGCCAGGGGTCATTTCATAGAAAAAGAACTGCAGGAACTCATTAGCATAACTCATTAGCATATGCCACACCCCCTGACATCACCGGAAGTGTGTCAGAAGGCAACACCCACGCCTCAGGCCCTTCCCCCCCCCCCAAATCTCCAGGTATTTCCTGAAAATAAAGCAGAATGAACTCAAAGCAGCTTACCCTCCTCTGGAGAGCCAGCCCCAGAAGCCCTGCTTGCACGCACGCACGCACTGACGAAAATAAAGCAGAATGAATTTAAAGCAGCTTACCCTCCTTTGGAGAGCCAGCCCCAGTAGCCTGGCTTGCACTCACTCACTCACTCACTCACTCACTCACTCACTCACTCACTCACTCACTCACTCACTCACTCACTCACTCACTCACTCACTCACTCACCACGAATGAAAATAAAGCAGCAGAATGAATTCAAAGCAGCTTACCCTCCTCTGCAGAGCCCTCACTGCTTGCAGGCCTGGAGGATGGGCCACGCCCCCCCATGCGGCTGCACCCCCCCATGTGCCCCCCCAGGTTCCTACCAGGGAATCCAGGAGGTGGTGGTGGGGTGGTGGTGGTGGTGCTGCAACTGCTGCTGCCTCTGCCACTGCCTACTGCTAAAGACATGGGCAGCAGGGAGGAAAAGGAATCACGTGGGCAGGGCCAAAACCCACGTGACCTCTTTTCAGATCTACAGGAATGCCGTTCCGGCATGTTCCCCCTCCAAATGAGCCCTGTGAAAGCCTATGAGATGGCAGTGAAGGAGATTAAAAAGGAACTTTATGCTACCTCCATTGCATCCACAAGCTCCTGCCTGCTGCAATTATTTAGGATAATTCAATCTTTAGTCTCTCTGTCACAGGGAGAAGGGCAAATTGTTGATTCACTCACTCACTCACTCACTCACCACGAATGAAAATAAAGCAGCAGAATGAATTCAAAGCAGCTTACCCTCCTCTGCAGAGCCCTCACTGCTTGCAGGCCTGGAGGATGGGCCACGCCCCCCCCCATGCAGCTGCACCCCCCCATGTGCCCCCCCAGGTTCCTACCAGGGAATCCAGGAGGTGGTGGTGGGGTGGTGGTGGTGGTGCTGCAACTGCTGCTGCCTCTGCCACTGCCTACTGCTAAAGACATGGGCAGCAGGGAGGAAAAGGAATCACGTGGGCAGGGCCAAAACCCACGTGACCTCTTTTCAGATCTACAGGAATGCCGTTCCGGCATGTTCCCCCTCCAAATGAGCCCTGTGAAAGCCTATGAGATGGCAGTGAAGGAGATTAAAAAGGAACTTTATGCTACCTCCATTGCATCCACAAGCTCCTGCCTGCTGCAATTATTTAGGATAATTCAATCTTTAGTCTCTCTGTCACAGGGAGAAGGGCAAATTGTTGATTCGATACTTAACTGTGAGGCCATTGGAAGCTTTTTTGTGGGTAAAATCTTATCTCTTTGCCAGGACTTGCTGGCCATGATTGATAAAGTGTGTGAACTGGAGGCCCCTCTTCTGGTTCGGTATTAGATCACTTCACTTCAAGAATGAGATTTACAGGATTCTAGCTGCTGTGAGGCCTACTACTTGCTTCCTGGACCCTTACCTGTTATGGCTGGTTAAATGCAGTGGTGGCGAACTTCAGGTCCCATTAGCGGAGATCATTAATTTATGTTTCAGCTTGGGTGAGTTTCCTGGAGTCTTGAAGGAGGCAGTTGTGAAGCCTCTTCTGAAGAAACCATCATTGGACCCCACTGATCTGTTCAGTTACCTCCCAGTATCGAATCTCCTCTGTTCCTGGATAAGGTGATTGAGTAGGTGGTAGTGGAGCAGCTGCAGGTATTCCAGGATGAATCCTCCGTCTTGGATCCATTTCAGTCCAGCTCCTGCCCTGGTCATGGGATGGAGACGGTGTTGGTTGCCTTACAGATCACCATTGCTGGCATCTGGATCAAAGTGGGTCGGCACTGCTGGTGTTATTGGATCTGATGGCAGCACTCAACATGATCAATTATGATTTACTGACCCATTGTCTCACCGATGTGGGGAGGTGTGGGGCCACTTTGCAGTGTTTGGTCTCCTTTCTCCATGGTCGGGGACAGAGGGTGGTGCTTGGGGATCAGATGTTGCCTAGATACCTGCTAGTATGCAGGGTTCCTCAAGGGGCAATTCTCTTCTTAATGTTATCTAATATCTATATGTGCCCCCTTGTCCTGCTGGCCCAAAGCTTTGGACTGTTGTATCTGTTGATGTACCTGTTGCATCTCTTGACGGATGGCCAGCCAGATGCTGCCTCGGAAGTTCTCACCAGGGCTTTGGATGCTGTGACTGTGTAGATGAAACAGAGTCAACTGAAGTTGAACCCTATGAAGATGGAGGTCCTATATCTGGGAAGGAGGATGTTGAGTTTGGGAATCCAGCTCCCAGTCCTAGATGAGCTGCCTTTGATACCTGTGCTGATGGTGAGGAGCCTGGATGTGCTTCTGAATGCCCAGCTCTTGTTGGTTGCCTGATCGGAGTTTTTCTGTCTTCAGCAGGTCAGGCAGCTTGCTCCCTATCTCTCTGCCCATGACCTAGTTACAGTGATCCATGCAACAGTCACCTCCAGATTGGACTACTGTAACTCACTCTTTGCAGAAACTGTGAAGAAACTGACCTAGAAGCTGCAACTAGTCCAGAATGCAGCAATGGTGTCCTTACAGAAACCCCGTGTAGGACACACATTCGATCTGTATTGCGCTAGCTGCTCCTGGTTGAATTCCAAGTTAGGTTCAAGGTGCTGGTGTTAAACTTTAAGGCCCTTAGCTGACTGGGACCTGCATATCTATGAGACCGTCTCTCCCTCTATGTTTCCTGGATGGCGTTACGCTCTGCAGACCAACATATGCTGGTGGTTCCCGGTTTGTCTCTGGCACCAGCCTGGTGGAATGCTCTCCCATTTGAGATCAGGGCCCTGCAGGACTTATTAAAGTTCCACCAGGCCTAAGAGTGTATTTAATCTGGCAAATTATCCTGCTGGTCACTTACTGCTCCACTTCCACCGCTTAATTAGATCTACCGTGCCTACTCACAGTGATATGTGTTGGAAGTTATTGGTTTCTCCGCATCTTGGAGGTCTTTGTTGGACTATGTCTTACAGTTTTATATAGTTTTTAAAGTCAAATTTTATAATATTTTATTGTATTTATATATTATTGTATCCATTGTTGTTATGGTGCTGTGACCCGCTCTGAGCCTGCGTGTGGGAAGGCGAGAGAGAAATCCAATATATAAATATAAAATGAATAAATACGTCAAGGTGACCCCAGGGTTCTTCCAGAATGATAACATCCCCCAACTACAGAGATCAGTTCCTCTGGAGATAAAGGCTGTGTTGGAGGGTGCTGTATGGCATTATACCTCAGTGAAGTTCCTCCCCTCCTCAAACCTTGCCTTTTCCAGGATCCAATCTCAAATAGTCAGGAAATTTCTGACCCAAAACTGGCAACCTTATGATAAAATGAATAGGCAGGCAGCAGGCATGAGATGGACCATCCAACTTAATCAAGGTTTGAACAATAAGTCATAATCACAAGCTTTATAAGACTAAAGGAGGCTGGTTAGTACCATCTGTATCCTGATTGTTGCTTAGTTGGTAATTGTGTGACATCACTTTTTATGTGGAGTAAAAACACTTATGCAGTGGACTGTAGTCTTGCAGCTCCCTCAGTGCCCATAAATCAAGTTGTCTCAGGTTCCCATAATAATTGATACCCATTCTGGAGCAGTTGCAGGTCTAGTGGACTCTATGACATCATACCCTACTGAGGACCCTCCCCAACACCACCCCTCTGAGGCGCCACCTCCAAATATCTAGGAATTTTCCAACCAAGAGATGGCAACCCAAACAACAACCCTGTGAAGTAAGAGAGATGGAGTGGTTGGCCCAAGATCAGCCAGAAAGCCTAAAAGCAGAATGGAGATTTGAGCTTGGGTCTCCTAGATCCTAGCCTAACAATCTAACCAGTACATGACACAGGAATTGTCGCTCTTTGTTCTTCATTCTTTATAATTTAGTAAATTTTTTAGTACAGAATACCTAGCAACTTTTGTTTTTTATAAATATTTGTATTTTTGCAATATCTGGCACTACTTAACCTAAAAATGGGTTCCAGAAAAGAGGGAGGCAAAAGAAGACTGGATATGCAATTTAAAAATGGAAATCATTTTGAAATACAATCATGTATATGCTTTGTAATCACATAAAATAGATGTGTGCATAAACCTTACATCCAAACCCCAGCAACGCCAATTTGAGATCCCTTCCTTTTTTTGTAGAATTTCTCCTGAAATCTGATTCTCCAGCTGATTCCAAGTTACTGAGAATGTGTCTTCTATAGAGCATGTGCTACAGACTACAAAGATCAGTTCCTTTGAGTAAATGGAAACTTTAGAGGGTAGACTCTATGGAATTATATTTCTGCTAATTTCCCAACCCTCCCCAGGAGGGTTGCCAACTCTGGTCTGGAAAATTCCTGGAGATTTGGGGATGGAGCCTGGGGAGAGTGGAATTTGGGGAGGGGAGGGACCTCAAGGGTATAATGCCATACAGTCTGTTCTCCAAAGCAACCGTTTTCTCCATGAGAACTGACCTATGTAGTCTGGAGGCTGGTAATCCTACTCCCCAGGCACCACTTCCAAATCTCTGGGAATTTGCTAAGACAGGGTTGATAACCCTGAGAGTGTTTCAAAAGTAGTCTGTGTTTCTATCCCATTATACTCACAGTAACCCTGGGAGTATAGCAAAAGTAGTCAATGCTCCTTTCAACTCTCCTCACTGTACTGGTTGCAGTGGGGAATCCTGCTGAAGGTGAGGATTCCTACTTACCAACATGAGAATGTATCTTAATGTCAAGTAAAGACAGGCCTAAAAATGATGACCTGTATTCCATAAAAGACTTTGTTTCCAGATTTGCCAATAGATTAGGTGTGTAGAGTGTGTTACTATCTCATTCCACAAGTCTGTGCAAATGATCATCAGGGAAGTTCTTGACTTTTTCTCTCTGTCTGTGACTTTCTTAGCTCTAGGCCTTGTGATAGATTCCAGACACTCATTTATGTAAACAAAAAGTATCTATGCTGGCTCCTTCTGTACTAAACAAACTAACAACACAAGTGATTGTCAGATGGCGAGAGAGACAGTCAGTAGGGACAGAACAGTCTCTTTTATTTCACATGTCTGAAGGGATTTTTTACAAATATGGAGCTTAAAATCAAGCCAATAGAAATAAGATGCTGGTAGACATGAATGTTCTCCAGTCATTTGAAACTTCTCTTGGCCTTCTTCTCTCACTAAGCAGCTCAAAACATAGTGTGGTATTCTAAAATCACATTTTTTGCTGTATCATCACACTGACATTTCAAGAATCTTATTTATTTTGTTCTTCTATTCAGAAAATTGATGTGTTGCCTCTCCAGAGACCCGCTCAACGAAGATCACAACTAAAACAATGCAACAAAACCAACAACCATTAAAAACGAGCCATTAAAACTGCTTAAACCAACACTGAAATGAGTCATAAAACAAGCTAGTAGCAGATCATAAAAAACAAAAAAAGATGGATCCCCTGAGTTAAAGACTGGGTAAAAAAATCTTTTGAACTCAGGGTTTTTCCCCCTCCTGGAGATTCATTTCTAAGGTTTTTGACTTTGAGCCAATATTCTATGATCCTATACATAGAAGGTTGGTTGTACCGAATCACAGTCATTTTATATCCTGCCCTTTTCTCAATAAACTGAGCTACATCCTTTCCCTGGGGTCCATTCTATGCCGTGGAGCATGTCCCAGTGGGCACTTCTACTCATGATGACCCTACTGGGTAGTTCTGTGTTGTCTAATGTCAGCCCTAGAATTGCTTATGCTTTCTTCAACACTGATTGGATTTTTTTTTATAATGTTATGTTTTTGTAAACTTTACAAATGTCCTTGATTTTGACTGTACTAATCTCATACTATTTAATCCACCTTGAGTCTCAGTGAGAAAGACGGACTATAAATGACGTAAACAAACAAACAAACAAACAAACAAACAAACAAACAAACAAACAAACAAACAAACAAACAAAATGTCTTTCCAAGAGTCAGAAAGTCCAAGAGGAATGTGCCCCAGAGAATTGTGCTGGCAAGTGATAAAGCAGAGCAGAAATGGAAGCATGGCTTAGGATCCAAAGCAGGACTTCCTGCTTAATACCTATTCTAGCAAACAGTAATAGTCTCCTTCAACACAGCACAATGAACCTAACTGAAATGTGCCCAAAGTACATATCTGGATATATTGATATAGATCTTCAGCATCCTTTATAAAGAAGACACCATCCAATTGCCAAACACCCACTGATGTTAATGCTTATTTTATTGCCACCAAGGTGATATTTTCTCAACACTATATACTGACCCTAGAAAGTGGAGGGATAATGGGCCAGAAGCTGGTAACAGCTATTCTGAGCTAAATGGCAAACACAGTTGTGTAGTGAAATCAGTCACTGAACCCATCAATGAGAACGACCCCCTTCCTGCCCCCATCTTCTTCCTTATGCCTAAGACATTTGCCATATTCAGTCTTTAGGCTCTGAACCCAAATGACCTTTGAAAGGTGAATTTATGACCATTTCATCACCTTCTGTATCAGCTCCTTTTTCTAACAAATAGGAATAAGAAATATAGGGTGGGAAGAACTATAACGGTATGTTTCTAGCTAATGGTTAAAATGTCAGGGTAATAACACACAAGTGCCCGTCCTGCCCTCCAACGTGAGATCAGATGCGGCTTTTACGAGAGCTGTTGTGCTGTTCCACTTTAGCAAAAGACTCAAATACTTCCTCCTTCCCCCTTTTCAAGGCTGCCGTTTGGAATCAGCAGCAGTGTTCCCATCAGGAATCTCTTTGCCAGCTCTGTACTGTACTTCATTAGGCAGCTCTATTTAATGGTTTCAACAAAAGCCATCATTTTAGCCCAACTGCCTTGACTAAATTAAAATTTCTAATCTCTGTTTTAGTGTTCTGCAACTGATGTATACATAAGCAAAACTGGTCAACATCTGCTAGTGGGTTGGCCCAAAGTTCGGTAAAGATGCACTTCACATTTCTGAAGCATGTGCAAAGTAACAACATCCTAATTCTCTGGAGAGCTCTCATGATTTTACTTCGCCATTTGTTCAGACACACTTTAGCAGCATATAAGCCATACAGTTGATTCTCCCCTTGGTTGCAGTTTTATCTGTAGTGTCATTTTGAGTAATTGGGGTATGGTAGCTGATCAACTTTCAGGTTTCTCATTGGCAGAAAGGGACTGTATTGGCACCAAGAAAGGATATGATGGGTCCTTTCGGTGCCTGAGCAAGTGTCCCTCTTTTGCACTTGGCTACCCAAGGCCGTTAGGAAATAAGCTTAATAAAGCCTCTAAGTACACGCATCTTCACTATTCCCAGCCAAGGGGTTGCAGAAAGCTAAGAAATATTTTAAAGCAATGTGAAAGATGGTAAATGTACATATTTAGCCAGTGATCTGTGAAAGTTTTTGAATTAGTTTTTAAAGCTTTGTTAAGACCAGAACGCACAGATGTTGAAAACAAGTTCAGATGTAGCGACAGATGGTATTTGATTATGAAGCAGACTGTTCATATAATACAAAGATGCTGCTTCTGCCATACACAAGTAACTGCAGAGAGTGCAGTAGAAATTTTGGAAGGCAGAGCAGTTCAAGAGGTTCTTTGTGTGGCAGTAACTTTAACATTTTTTTCCAGCAGTGTTAAAAACTGGGATAATTTTCTTCCTTATTCAGGCAGTGCTGTCTTCCCCAAGCCACTACCCATATTCCTCTCTTGGTTATACAAGTATTTTTGTCCTTTCACAATGCTGCACCAGGCTACATTAATTTAAAGAAACACATTCCCTGGAATTAATACTTCTCCAGCTGCATTGATAGATTTTTTTTAAAAAATCTATGCCTCAGTATGATTTATTTTCTCATCAAAAATTATCATCTGTTTAATGGGGAAAGTGAATTAATTTATCATGACATGAGCATTTTCATACATTATGTTTTTAGGTGTATGCTTAAGATGGTTTTAGTATTTACCTACAGTAAATATGAGAAGGCAACAAGAATGTATGCACAGGACCTATGATTCCCTGCAACATTTGTGAGTATGTGCAGTTAGTGGCAAACCTGTTTCCTATGTAATGTGTGTCTTATTATACTGCAGTCCTGTTTTGTAGCAAGTACCTCAGAAAGTACTTTGATCAAGGAAACCAAGGTTTTAAAAACTATTCACTGTTTTAAATATTTGGAGTTGTGAGCTGTGAAAAATAAATTTCAGTTAACTGCTGCCTTCATTCATTGTATTATCATCACAAAAGTATTGTACTGCCTGCACCATCCTGTATTTCCAGCTCACCCTTACTTCTGAACCATGCCTGGATGCAGCTTCGATACTGGAAGAAGCCACTTGTGCGATGGTAACAATATAATTCCTGGAAATACTATACCATGTTCCCATTGCCCTCAGTCCAAGAATGTGAACTGCCAGCAGAAGGTGTAGGCGAAGCATCAGGAGCTCCAGTTTGAACAGCCTCTGTTTATAGAGCTGTGCTGCACTATGCCATGAAAACAGACCTGGTGCTATAAGGGCTCATTATAATGTTGAACCTGGTGCTTTGTAGCCCTGGCCAGAGACTCAGACAGTCCTGGAAGCTGCCCAGTTCATCTACATTTGGATACCAGGAATTCCTAACTAGCTGTAATGTAGTGGTTCCAGAACCTTCTAAATTATCAAAAACAAACTGAATTGATTCACAGTCCTCAGACTTGCCCAGTCATGATCCTTCCCTGGATCAATGGAATATGATCAGGTTTGTGGCATAGACAGGAACCCCTTCTCCCCATATGAAGTATTGTTTCACCTCCAGAGACAGCCATAAAGTTATTGATTTTGGGCAGAAGACACCATCCTGCCCTATGGTACGTTCCTTAGTATAATTGAACTACCCTTCGCCATAGTTGCTTGTGTGAGTTCTGGACCTACCCACGCACCCTGACACTGCACGTCTGAGCCCCCTTCTTCAAGCTGCTCTTCTTCATGGATGTTTCCTCTCTTCTGGACTGGTAATTATCAACCAACCCTGCAATTCTCTACACTTTTCCTCCCTGTTTTTCTAGTTAGCTCTGTGTGTATATGGTTTGTGATTTCTGTGTGTTTGTCCTTGTTACTCCTTTAATAAAAACCATTTTTGTTGAACATTCACTTGCTTTTATTAAGAGTTCTCTAGAGGAACGATGTCCGTATACACCCCTTCTTGCTGCCTCTCCTTGCATGCTAATTCCCCCAACTCACAAGGAGACCCCCCCCACTGGGGTAACAGTAGATGAAATTATTTTTGCTCACAGAGTACAACTCTCTCGCTTCCTCTCCCACTTCAGCCTAAAATGCCCCCAAAATGCTACCCCTGCAGTAGTAGAGGTGAGACAAGAAAGATGTACTCTGTGGACAAAAATTGTTTGATCCACAGAAAAGATCCTCTAGATGCAAACCCTTGTATTGATAATCAATTTCAGATGACGGTGGCATCATCAATTCATTTTTTGTTCATGTGATAACCTGTTGTCTGAATCCCGATAGGTTTGAAAACCTCAAGATGAGGCTCAGCGTTCTCTCAGAATAATAGCTGAACTCCAGACTGATCAGTCCCCTGGAGGAACCATAGACTCAAGGAAAAAAAGAAGTCCTAGAGTGACAATAGAGAGTGGATGCTCTAGGACGTCCAGTTCTCCGACAGTGTACACAGAGACTAGAAGTAACTGGTTAATAGTCACTTGTGAAGATATTAATGGTCAGAAGCCAGTTGGAGTTTGAGAGAGGGACAGGACTACTATTGGCTGGCACCTGCATATCAGTCTTCAGGCTGGATTTTTCTCCTTAACACACAAAAATCTGAACACAATTTTGAGAAGTTTTTTTCATTGAGGTAGGACATTTAAATTTAAAGTTTGAATTTTGGTGAGAGGAAATGACCTTGCAGGAAGGAAAAGACTTGGAGGGCTGAGCTGTGACCTGGATGTAACAGCACAGGATGTTACATCACAGGACATGTCATCACATTCCTGCTGATTTTCCTGCCCTCTCCAAATTCTGCCCTCCCCATGCACCACCAACAAATTTCCTGGAATTTTTCAAGACAGAGTTGGCAACCCTAATCCTAAACATTTCGTAAGTGAACTGCTGCCCCCTGAAAAATTTTAAAAGGCCAAAACAGGAGTCAGTGGACTGTGATCTTGTCAAGTGTTTAAAATGTGTTAAAGCATTCTAACAACTGATCATCACCCCCAGCATATATAGCTGTTCTAGCTTTGCTTTCTTGGGCGACTTTGGAAGTTACATGGAAGCATTAACAAAGAACAGGTTAACAACTTACATATCTGCTACTCATACTTCCTTATAAAATGCAAAGGAGACCTGGCATATGTACTATATGGAAGCATTAACAAAGAACAGGTTAACAACTTACATATCTGCTACTCACACTTCCATATAAAATGCAAAGGAGACCTGGCATATGTACTATATGAAAGCATTAACAAAGAACAGGTTAACAACTTACATATCTGCTACTCACACTTCCATATAAAATGCAAAGGAGACTTGGCATACGTACTGTTTATTATTTATATGACACTATCAATGTATGCAGCATTTTGTGGAATTGCAGAGCAAAAAACCAGACAGGTTCCTGCAACCCAGAAGATTTCAATCTAAAATCAACAAAGGGAAGGCAACAGAGGTTGAGGAAGGAGGGGTAAGGAGGGATGAATATGAGCAAAGATGCTTAAATTTGTTTATGGTTGGGAGTGTGACTTTGCAGAAAAGATAGAGGAAAGATTTAAAGGTAGAAAGGTGCTATGTGCATGTGCAGAGAGACAGAGGGCACATATACAGTGGCATCGTAAGCAGAGTTACACCCTTCTGAGCAATGAAATAAATGGGCTTAGGCGGGTGCAATTCTGCCTATGAAGGCATTGGTAGTTGGCTACAAGAAAGAATGGTGTGGCATTCTTTAGTGGGAAAGAGACTTTTAGATGCAAGTTGTGGGAGGTGATGCTGGAGAAGCAATGATTATGGGCAAGAAGTACAATGGGATGGAAGGTAGAATGCAGCGAGGCTGTCCAGAGTCTTAAAGGGAAGAGCAAGGAGACTGTGACTTGCCTGTGGTAAGGGGTGAGCGTTCCATAACCTCAGAATAGTTAAGTAACTCCTTTGTATAAGTGAATGTGTTGAACTTCCTGACCTCTTACCCAGGATTATATTCGATTTCAGGTCCTGTTTAGGATGTAAAATATTGGGAGTTTTGCTGCTGGGGTAGTTTAATCCTATAAGAGTGAAATGATTCACTTTCCTCTTGTGGCAAATGAAAGATACGGAGAGTAAGTTATTTGAAAGATTTCCTCTAAGCACAAACCATCACTTTTCATGCAGATGCAAACCTTGTAGCTGATTATTTTTACAAGTCTTTTGCCACAAACATCCAATCACATGAAATGTGGTCAATCTATCTTTTATCTTATACAGTATTTTCCAGGCTTGCTAACTGCCAAGTGGGGCCTCGAGATCTCTTGGAATTAAAATGGATCTACAGACAACAGAAACCAGTTGCCTTTGAGGGAACGGCTGCTCTGGATGGTGGACTCTATGGCATTATACCCTGCGGTGGCCTCTTCCCCACCCCCTCCTCTCCAGGCTCCACTCCCAAATCTCCAGGAATTTCCCAGCCTGGAGTTGGCGACCCTAGTATTTGCCCATTTCATTTCCATAATATGGCAGCTGGGCTCTTCTTAGAGTTGCCTATTACCAAAATATCAACATCCAATGGAACATAATTCATTTTCCTTTTCTTGACAATCATCAAACTGTTCTTTACTACAGGAACAATAGATATTCATTTTAAGGAAACAAACATTAGCAGTTTCTTTTGGAGCTGAATCAACTTTTGTTTGTGACCAGTTTCGTCTCAATGTGCTGAATCACTGATGTATTACAGATTCATGGAATATGTTGGAAGTCAGGAGTGGATTGGCCATTGAATTTTCTGGTGGGCCACTGCCCTACAGGGCTGCTGGTAGCCAGAAGTAAGCATAACCAGACTCTGGCAACTCTACTAGAGCCACAGGGGCCGCCAGGCTCAGAATATTCACTGGCAATTTCATTGGTCTCAGCCCACCATTTGTCTTTGCCCACTCTGCTCCAAATTTTCAAGAGGAAGCAATGGGTGAGCTAATGCCCATTCTTTGTACTGCTGAGCTGAGTCACTGCGGTATTGGCTTGCAGGACCCCAGGGGCCACTCCACTGGCTTTGCTCCAGGGCCATTTCCACTTCCCAGTCTGCTCCTGGTTGAAGTAACACTTGGGTTGATGCTAGAAACACATCAGGGACGAACTAAACGTGATGGCTTCCTCAAGGATGCTGTTGCCATTCTAAAGTAACTTTTAAAAAGCTACAAGGTACGCATGGTACTTTTGCCCTCCACTGATGCCTTTTCAAGTGCCAAATTAGCTGTGGGGGAGTGTGTGCGCGCGCGCACGTGCGCTCCACGGTGGGTCTTTTGGCACTTGAAAAGGTGAAGGGGGGGGAGAGAACAAGAGCTACATGCCACAGCATTTCAAAATGGATGTGGACAAATTGGAACAGGTGCAGATGAGAGCAACCAGGATGATTAGGGGCTAGGGTTGCCAGCTTCCAGGTGGTGGCTGGAGAGCTCACAGAATTATAACTGATCCCCAGGCAACAGAGATCAGTTCCCCTGGAGAAAATGGCTAATTTGGGATGTGATCTCTATGAAATTATACCCTGCTAAATTCCCTCCCCTCTCCAGGCCCCATCCCCCAAATCTCCAGGAATTTCACAACCTGGAGGTGGCAACCCTGTCAGGGGCTTGCAGACCAAGCCCTACAAGGAAAGACTGAGGGACTTGAAAAAATTTAGTTTGGAGAAGAGAAGGATGAAGGGAGGAATGATTGCTGTCTTTAAGTATTTAAAAGGCAGGGAAGTATTTAGAGGAGGGAAGGGAGTTGTTCCTATTGGTAACAGAAGATAGGCTTCAAAACAAGGGGTTTAAAATTCAGGAGGGAAAGTACCGGCTGGACGTTAAGAAAAACTTCTTCATGTTAAGAGTAATTCAGCAGTGGCATCGGCTGCCTAGGGATGTGGCGTGTTCCGCCTCATTGGTAGTCTTCATAGAGAGGTTGGATGAATACTTGTCAGGGATGCTTTGGGCTGTTTCCTGTGTTGGGCAGGGGGTTGGACTAATGGTCTGTAAGGCCCCTTCCAACTCTACGATTCTATTATTCATTTTAAAATTATGGAGGCATGGAGGCCATAAGGATACCATCACATTCTGGCTCTCAGTTTTACACCAGCTAAGAGATGGGGGTGGGGGCGGGGGAGGGTTTCTCCCAAAGATTCTTTGGAACTGTAGATTTGAGAGGGTGGTGAGAATTTATTCATTTATACTATTAAAATAAAAGTGGGTTGTCATCAGTTAGTCTCTAATAGTAAAGTCACATCCCTCCACACATGACTAATACAACAAAAAGCTTTCACAGTCTCATTCAAAACCTTCCATTTCGTCTAGTCATTCCAGAAGGGGCTGGAAGAGTCTTAGGGCTTTTCCACTCCAGGTTTTTATTGCTGCTTGTTTACTGCTTGGGGTTTCCCCCACTCTTACACACAATATCATTTGTTCTTCAAGTTTTCCCTGTGTTTTTTTTTTCAGACCAACTTGAGGTAGTTTGAAAAAAAATGGGGAAAAATTTAAAAACCTGATGAGAGCCACAACCAGTAAACAATGCTGTGTATAAGCGCTGTGGAAAGAACAGTGAAGTTAAGAGGCTGAGAAGCAGCAAAAGCCTGGTGTTGAAATGCCCTTTGGGTGCAGTTCTAAGAACACTTTCCTAGAAGCAAGTCCACTGAATAGAATAGGACCTCTAGCTGAGTAAACCTGCTTAGGACAGCCTCCTTTGAGGTCATTGGTGCGGAATGGTTACCATGTTGTCCTCTTTGTCCTTCCTTGAAGCAAAAAGAAAGTTGTCACAATGGTAAATAACACAATACATGGAAATTAAGACACTGAAAATTACAAGTATCAAAATATTTTTAAAATACTAACATTACAATATGTGAGTGCGTGTGCACGGGTGTGTGTGCCGTCAAGCCACTTCTGCCTTACGGAGACCCTATGAATTAATGACCTCCAAAACTTCCAATCACCGCCTTGCTCAGATCCTACAAACTGGGGGCCATGGCATCTTTTATTGAGTCAACCCATCTCATTTTGGGTCTGCCTTCCACTTTTCTTAGCATCATTGTATTTTCCAGTGAGTCTTGTCTTCTCTTTAGGATATATTAGGATACATGTGATAAAAACATTATAACATTATGATATATATGTGATTTTTAAAAATTCCTATTGTTTTGTGAGGATGATACAAATGATAAAGTAGCCCCAGGCTCAGAGAGTTCACCTCAAGATAGTAGAGCCATAGGTATAAAAGCATGCTGCTGTCTGTGGTACACAATGTGACTTAGGGATATGTCTCAACCAAACATGGCTTTTTGAACTTAGTATTTGGAGCCTAAAAGTATTGTGTACTGCTCAGTGAATATAAAAGAGCAATCAATTTGCAAAGAAAGAAAAAAATACCCTTTCTATCTTTGGTCAAATGTTTTGGGCTTGGTAGGGTTCATGATTTTGATATAGGTCTCCCCTGTCTTCTTCCAGACAATTATTAGATTTATACTGGTTTTATATTGTGCTGGCACGATGTATCTCTGAATTGCCGACTACTAGGGCTGTTTTGTACTAAAAGGTGTTAAACACTTGTAATAAATATTTTTCCTTATTTCCCTCAGGACCTGGTTCCATCTCTGGTTGGTGAAGCATAAAAAAGAGCTGTCATGCCCAGTTTTAATAGGCAATAGGATTTCAGGCCCCAAGAGTTGTTTCATAGTCTGGCAGTGGACATAATGAAACTGGCCACTGTTGCCACAAGATTTTTCCCATCAAGTGTTCTCCCCTGTCGCCTCCCCCAGCTGCCTGTCTGGTGTGCCGATTACAAAGAACAAGGTATTTGCATTGGATCGAGCAGTGCTTCTTTATTCTGCTTTCTTTTTCAGTGTTAATGTTTTCCATCCACAAGCCTGCAATTCAAAGAGTTAAAAGTAAGAAGTGCAAATGCATCTTTCTCTGCCTTGCAGAGCAGTCTTTTATGTAGAATGTCTGTCTCTTAAATTTTACAGTATCACCAGAATTTAGTGCATGTGTATATTTCCTCCCCCCACCCAATCCTCATATGTATAACATAGAACATTTGTAAAAGCACATTCTCCCCGCCCCCCCCCTCCCAGTTTCGTACATGTTTTCTAAGAGCCAGTTCACAAGTGCCGTGTAAAGCACTCTCTTCCTTCTGACATGCAAAAAGAGAGGATTGGATTCAATCAGCTTTTTCACTACTGAAAAGGGGGAAAGAGCGGTACTCTTTGATCACGAAAAAGGGGATCAGGGGACTGTGAAGCCCCCCAGGGCCAGAGGATGCTTTATCATTTTCGAGCCTCACCAACAAAAGACAGACATCAGGAGGACCATTAAGACTGTGGTTTATTGCACAGTTTGTCTGCAATAACAGAATCCCAGATTCACATGTCCAATTACAGCCTGGCAGGCCTTCATCCGTCTCTGTCAAGGCTCTAGTCTTGCTCCCAGGCTTCCTTTACTTGCTGGCTCTAGCCACTGCAGCCTTACTACAGGGTTAGGCATTGAGGTAGATAAGACCCAAGAAAGACACTCATTGCTCTCTTGTCCAGGGATACTACTTCTCTGGTCCATCACAAGACCTGGTCCCTGCTGCCCTCCAAGCCTCAAGCATTGCCAGATGTCTGGCTTCCTGCTTAGCCAGCTTTCTCTTCTCCCTTCATCTTGCAAGTGTTGCCAGCAGAAGAGATAAAGAGACAAGGACATGGGGTGTGTGTATGACATCAGCAATGCCACCATTACTATATCACTTCCAGGTACAATCCAGAAGTGACAAGGGTAGCTTTAGGAATAGCCAGAAACTTTGTGGTAAAGCCGTAAAGTTTATCATAGAGTTTCCAGTGATTCCTAGAGCTACCCATTGTCACTTCTGGGTTGTACTGAAGGTGAATAATACTGGCAGTCTTTGGTGCTGTGTGTCTTTTAGGTGCTCTTGGGGCTCAGTTCTGCCTTTCCATCCTCCTGGTAACTAAATCATACCCTGGGTTCCTTTGCTGCACACTCCAACCTGGGCTGTGACAGGGACCTGCATGGACAAAAGTCATATAGGAAAAGTATTAAAGGTGCTTGTTGCAGGTTTAGGGCTGTCCGTGGGGAAATCCTTCTGCCCCGAACTCCCATTGTCCAAGCAGCAACAGGGGAATTTTTTAAAAAACAGCAGTGGTATGGGCATGATGATGTCCCTTCTGGAAAGAACCTGAAAGTGAGACTGGGTAGCTCTGGGAATTTATGGAGACTCTATGGTCTTCTCTAGAAGTGATGTTGTCATGCCCTCAATGCTGCCTCCTTGCAAAGTTCCTGCCCTCAACCCTCCTACCAGGTTGTGAGGCTTGGCCTCACAACCCTATCTGGGTTTCTGAATCAACAGAAGACCATGCAGAAAAATCAGTTAACAAATATTTTCCAACCTTCCTAGGCAATATGGCATATGAGCAGGACCCATTTCGAGGGGGAACATGCAGGAACGTAGTTCTGGCAGTTCCCCAAAGAGGTCACAAGTCAGGTGATCCCACCCACCTGACTCTCGGACATTTGGGGCCCATTTTGGCCTGGATTGGGGCCGAAACGGCCCATATCGGGCCTCTGACGGGTGGTGGATCACTCTGTTGCTCAGCAGTGGCCTGATCCTGACCGTTTTGGGCTCATGCTCTGCCATTTACAGCCCCCTTTTGCCATTTGGGCCCAATTTTGGCCCTGAATGGCCAGGATTGGGTCCAAAACAGCCAGGATAGATGATGTCAGGGGGTGTGGCATATGCAAATCAGTTATGCCAATGACACATTTCCGGCAATGTCATGGGGTGTGGCATATGCTAATGAGTTCCTCCAGCTCTTTTTCTATGAAATGACCCCTGCATATGGGTAAGGGGAACTGTGAATCAACACTGATACCATGTAGAAGCTGTGATGTGTGAACCAGGAAGGCTGTAGCTCAATGAACCGGCTAGATCAGATTCCAGCAATTTAGGGCATCATTCAGTGTTCTGGAGAACATTCTGTAAAAGGACCATTTTGCCACGGATGCAGGCAGTTATGATCCTGTTTTTGTGGCATCCATTTTGGAAATGGTGATGTCAGAAATCATGCAGAAAACCTGCCAGTGTTCCATGAGCGGGGTGCTATTTTTAAGATGCAGGGGAATGGCCATGGTCTGTTACTGGAAATATGTACAATATATTTTCACAATATTGTTTATCATTTCTGGTTGTTTATTACAAAAATTAGGAATACTGAAAGAACCCACATGGATATGCCATAAGTCTGTGATCCTGATCCTAATGAATCTTCTTTAGGGTTGCCACTGATTGATGCTGTGGCCTGCCCCACTGTGTGCAGAGGTGGAAGAAAAATAAAAACAAAAATGCTACAGGCCTCTGCCAGTACATTGACATGGACATGTTGGTGACATACCATCACATGACCCCGTGTTCCCACCCCAACCCTCCTGGTGGTTGCTATGCTATGCTCAGCCTATTCTTCTCCCCTTCCGCTATTTCCCATTCAGAAGTTACCAAACAGAGCTCCCAAACGGCTCTATAAACTCTTCCACTGCAAGGACATCTGACCATACAATACTTTTCTTTTTCCAAATATAGTCCTGGATTAGGTTGGTAGACATGTCCTGGGATGTGCTTTAACCTCTTCCCTCCCACAGCACCATTTTCCTGACCAGAAATGTCACTGGTAGGGGGCACTATTTGTCCCACTATTAGTCCACATATACTGATGCAATAGGAATATAAGAACATCCTGCTAGATAAGTCCAGTGGTACATCTAGCGTAGCATTCTGCTTCACTCTGAAACCAACGAGTTGCCCTAAAGTGCCCAACAAACTTAGTATCGAGGCTGAGGCCTTCCTCTGTTGCTGTCTCCTAGCACTGGTATTCAGAGATGCACCGCCTCTATATAAGGAGCAGCTATGGTGCCTAAATGTGTTTCCCCAATGGGACAAATAGTCCCCCGATGTAATCTCTAGTTAAGAAAATGACATTGGTGGAAGGTTAAGTCCCTCTCCCTGTGTGCAACGGTCCTGATCCGAATCAGACTTGGGTGTGCCTGGGGGCCACTGACTCTCAAAACATGTCTGCCAAATCTACCTGAAGACATACACTGGAAAAATACGTATTACAAGACGGTTGCAAAGATTATTTATATGATGTCAATGAGAGAGTACGGTATAGTATCTACACGACAGCTGGACTCAAAACTGCTCAACTATGAAGCTCACTGTCTCATAATCTAACTTTCCTTATAGCGTAATTGTGGAGGGGGGAAGGCAACTACATAAATACTGCCCTAAGTGCTTTGGAGTAAAGGCAAGGCAACAAATTGACAAATTAATAATAACAACAACAACAAATGTATATTATACACTGCTATATGTTATATAGCAAGCCCAATTAAATTTGAATTATACTTTCTTAACAAAGCCTACACAGACATGATAGATTTCCAGTGGAGAGAGTTCCAGAATTGTAAAATGAATCTCACTATGTAGCCTTGGAATATGCTGTATTTTATTGTATTTTTACAGCAGTGTGATTCAGCAATATACACTCTGCTTTCAGGAATCACCCATTGCTACTTTCACAAGAAGATCACAGGATGATATAGGTCCAGCAAAGCAAACGGTAATAGATTCAATACTTTGTTATTTAATTGCACCATTCTAAAGTTTGCTCTAGATGCTCTAGTTTCCAGATCACTTTTGTAACTAAAGCAGTGTCTCCATTTTCACATCTTGAAGCATTATCTTACCATATAATGGAGTAAGCGTGTTTCAGACAACTCACTTTATACCCTGGTGCACCACCAGAGGGTGCTGCCGCAGATGAAAGCCCAGGTAACTCAACGTGTTACTCCAGAAAACATGCCATGGTGGGAAGCCCAGGCAGGGAACAGCAGCGGAGCAGGTGGCAATGCCCTCCCCACACCTTAACCCGGCTGGTATTCGGTGAGGAGCAGGTGGCATTGCCCACCCCCCACCTTAACCCAACTGATATTAGGAGCGGACCAGAGGGCAATGCCCACCCCCCCTTCAGCCAGCTGGTATTAGGAATGGAACAGGTGGTAATGTCCACCACCACCTTAACCCAGCTGGTCTTAGTAGAGGCAAAATGCACTGAGAGGGAAAACCCCACGGGTAACTAACAAAACTTACGGTTCACACCAATTGTTTAATCAAGTGAAAAGTTCTTTAAAGTGCAAGTGCAAGTGCTACTATAACCATTCAATAAATACTTTACAATTCATTCTCATCCAACTACGAAACAACACTTAATATGCAATACAATACATTAAACTCTACAATCACAATAGGTACTACAACGACAGACTATGTCAGGTACAACCGAAAATCCTGAAGACGCAACAGTTCTTTTAAATATATTTCTCCAATTTCTCAGATAGTATATTTCTCCAATTTCTCAGATAGCATTTCTTCAGTGTATCATCCTTTTCCTTCAGATGAAAATAGATGTGCAGGTAAGGAACAAGCCCTTCCTCACGCTCAATCTGGGGCCGGCTACAAACATCAGATTTCGTGCCCACTTCATCAGGAGCGTGTTTCCTAATAAGGATAGAGGTACATCAACTCCCCGGTTCCATAATCATTAATCCCTTAGCTGTACAAAATTCCCCTATTATACTTACACATCACATCAGAGGTACATTTTCATAACACAAATTGGCAAACAGTTGACCCGAAGAAAGGCGGCCGTGCATTCTCTGGCGCGCCCACTGTTCATGTTAATTACACTCTTATCATGACTGGCTGATTGACTACCTTCCTCGTAAAAGCTACAGACCCCCACTAAATCAATCCCCACCTCGGCAATCTTATTTTACAAATAGCAGTTAAGTAATAATTCGTTGTTCAGACCCTTTGGTTTAACAGAGTCGAGCTTGAAGATCCAGTAAGCCTCCCGACGAAGGAGCCAAGACTGGACCCCCTCTCGCTCTCCCCTATTAGCTACTTTAAGGTGATGATTTTGGAAGTAGCTAATAGGGGAGAGCGAGAGGGGGTCCAGTCTTGGCTCCTTCGTCGGGAGGCTTACTGGATCTTCAAGCTCGACTCTGTTAAACCAAAGGGTCTGAACAACGAATTATTACTTAACTGCTATTTGTAAAATAAGATTGCCGAGGTGGGGATTGATTTAGTGGGGGTCTGTAGCTTTTACGAGGAAGGTAGTCAATCAGCCAGTCATGATAAGAGTGTAATTAACATGAACAGTGGGCGCGCCAGAGAATGCACGGCCGCCTTTCTTCGGGTCAACTGTTTGCCAATTTGTGTTATGAAAATGTACCTCTGATGTGATGTGTAAGTATAATAGGGGAATTTTGTACAGCTAAGGGATTAATGATTATGGAACCGGGGAGTTGATGTACCTCTATCCTTATTAGGAAACACGCTCCTGATGAAGTGGGCACGAAATCTGATGTTTGTAGCCGGCCCCAGATTGAGCGTGAGGAAGGGCTTGTTCCTTACCTGCACATCTATTTTCATCTGAAGGAAAAGGATGATACACTGAAGAAATGCTATCTGAGAAATTGGAGAAATATACTATCTGAGAAATTG
This sequence comes from Eublepharis macularius, assembly GCF_028583425.1. NCBI lineage: Eukaryota > Metazoa > Chordata > Lepidosauria > Squamata > Eublepharidae > Eublepharis > Eublepharis macularius. Next base: position 191,209,857 of record NC_072790.1, read on the forward strand.
GAGAAATATATTTAAAAGAACTGTTGCGTCTTCAGGATTTTCGGTTGTACCTGACATAGTCTGTCGTTGTAGTACCTATTGTGATTGTAGAGTTTAATGTATTGTATTGCATATTAAGTGTTGTTTCGTAGTTGGATGAGAATGAATTGTAAAGTATTTATTGAATGGTTATAGTAGCACTTGCACTTGCACTTTAAAGAACTTTTCACTTGATTAAACAATTGGTGTGAACCGTAAGTTTTGTTAGTTACCCGTGGGGTTTTCCCTCTCAGTGCATTTTGCATAGTGATTACGGGTACAGCCATTACTGCCAGGGTCTTAGTAGAGGAGCAGGTGGCATTGCCCACCCCCCACCTTAACCCAACTGATATTAGGAGCGGACCAGAGGGCAATGCCCACCCCCCTTCAGCCAGCTGGTATTAGGAATGGAACAGGTGGTAATGTCCACCACCCGCCTTAACCCAGCTGGTATTATGAGCAGAGGAGATGGCAATGCCTGTACCCTGCCTTAATGAAGTTGGTATTAGGAGCAGAGCAGGTGGCAATGCCCACTCCCACCTTAAACCAGCTGGAATTAGGAGCAGAGCAGGTAGCAATGCCTGCCCCCTGCATTAACCCATCTGATATTAGGAGCAGCGCAGGTGGCAATACCTGCCCCCCTTCAGCCTGCTGGTATCAGGAGTGGAGCAGGTGGCAGTGCTGGCCCCCCACCTTAACCCACCTGATATTAGGAGCGGAACAGGTGGCAATGCCCCCCCTTCATGCAGCTGGGATCAGGAGCAGAGCAGGTAGATATGCCCACTCTCTGCCGTAACCCAGCCGGTATTAGGAGTGGAGCAGGTGGCAATGCCCACACCCACCTTAACCCAGCTGGTATTAGGAACAGAGCAGGTGGCAATGCCTGCCCCACTTCAGCCAGCTGGTATTAGGAGAGGAGCAGGTGGCAGTCCCCCCCCCCCGCACCTTAACCCAGCTGGTATTAGGTGTGGAGCAGCTGGTAATGCCTGCCCCTGCCATAACCCACACGATGTTATGAGCGAAGCAGGTGGCAATGCCCACCCCCCACCATAACACAGCAGATACTAGGAGCATAAGAGGTGGCAATGGCCACCCCCACCTTAACCCAGCTGGTATTAGGAGTAGAGGAGTGGCAATGCCCACCCCCACCTTAACACAGCTGGTATTAGGAGTGGGGAAGGTGGCAATGCCCTCTCCCTTAAGCTGGCTGGGATCAGGAGCAGAGCAGGTGGCAATGCCCATCCCTGCCTTAGCCCAGCTGATATTAGGAGTGGAGCAAGTGGCTATGCACAGACCCCACCTTAACCCAGCTAGTATTAGAAGCAAAGCAGGTGGCAATGCCCACCCCCTCCTTATCACAACTAGCATTAGGAGTGGAGCAAGTGGCAATGCCCACCACCCTGCTGTAACCCAGCTGGTATTAGGAGCGGAGCAGGTGGCAATGCCCACCCCCTTCACTCAGCTGGGATCAGAAGCGGAGCAGTTGGCTATGCCCACTCTCTGCCTTTACCCAGCTGGTATTAAGAGTGGAGCAGGTGGCAATGCCCACCCCCCTTCACCCAGATGGGATCAGGAGCAGAGCAGATGGCAATGCCTGCCCCCTTCACCCAGCTAGAATCAGGAATGGAACAGGTGCCAGTGCCCACCCAGTGCCTTCACCTGGGTGGGATCAGCACAGAGCAGGAGGCAATTCCCTTCTTCCATTCACCCAGCCAGGACAAGAACTGGAGCAGGTGCAAATACCCACCCCCTTCAACCGACTGGAATAAGGCACTGAGCAGGCAGCAATGCCTATCCCATCTTCACCCTGTCGGAATCAAGAGCCAAGCAGGCAGCAATCTCTGCCCCCCTTCAACCTGCTGGAATCAGGAGCAGAGAAGGTGGGAATGCCCGCACTCCCTTCACCCAGTTGGGATCAGGAGCTGAGCATGTAGCAAAGCCCACTGTCCTCCTTCACCTGTCAGGATCAGGCAAGGAGCAGAAGGTAGTGCTCGCTCCTCCCTTCAACCAGCAAGGAACAGGTGGCAATGCCCACCCCCCTTCACCCAGCTGGCATCAGGCTTGGAGCAAACAGCAATGCCTGCCCCCTCCACCTAGCCATAATCAAGCACAGAGCAGAAGGCAATGCCCATTTTCCCTTCACCCGGCTGGGATCAGGAGTGGAGCAGGTGGCAATGCCTGCCCCTCTTTACCTGGCCTATATCAGACATGCAGCAGGTAGCAAAGTCCACCACCCCTTCCTGTTGCTGAGATCAGGTGTGGAGCAGGTGGAAATGCCCACCCCATTCCTTCACCGTCCAGGATCAGTGATGGAGGAGGATGTGTGTCCCAACTAAATTCTTCATGAGCTGCCTCATGGAGGGCTGAATTTGGCTTGGGGTGGCATAAGTTGTATGCACCATTGCTTAAAGGAAACATCTGTGAGATTAAAAAAAATCCAATGGAAAAAGCGTGTGGTATGAAAAGACACTGGCTTGGATCTACTGGAGTGTTTTTACTGAGAGAAGGCTTTTTGTCTGAGGTGCATTTTTTTGCCTCCACTGCTCCACTGCAGCTGAAAATGCCCCTATTAAAGCATTTGGGGCTGCAGCAGGAGGAAAGTCATACTCCATGGGCAGAAATCCTTCCAGTCTGTGGAAACAGTCCAGTGGAGCCATTTGTAGTGCAATTCTAAACAGAGTCACTCTAGTCTAAATTCACTGAAATAAATGGGTTTAGACTGGAGTAACTCTGTTTAGGATTACATTGTTAGAGTACCTTGCCTCCAGAGGGCCATCTGTTGGAGTGCAACAGGTCAAGCTTGTAGAAATAAATCTAAACCATGGCAATGAGCTTGTAATTTATATTTTATTTTGCACAAGCTTGCATATATACTGCACATACATTCAGTTTAGAGAAGATGGAAGGCACACAAGGCAATTGAACTACTGTATCCTTTAAGTGGTACAAAGCAATAAAGGTAAAGGTCTGGAGAGTATACAAAAGCTTAAAACACACAAAATAAGATTCCCTCCCCCCCCCAAACCATTTTTCCTGATTTCTTTTCAATTTAGTAGCTGCCAAGCTAGAATTGTAACTTTTTTCAATCAATTGTCTGCTGCACCTTTTTTCCCTCCATACAGACAGGGCCGTCTTCATATTTTATCACATCATCAATTAATATTACAGTACGTCCTTGGCAATACAAAATTGTACACCATCAAATAAATTAGGATAAATTAAACCAATAAATTATGCAAAGTCTTCAGAACAATAGACAACAACAAAAAAAATCCACAGTTGACATTGCCTCTAGCTAAAAAATAAAAAAAAAATCAAAAATTGACTTCAATTCTGTTATTGTCCTAATTTCAAATTAAAGGGTCTTTAGTTTTTAAAAAAGTTTAATAACGCTATTTACAACATATTGCTAAATAATATAAAGGCAGTGTTTTGTCACTTTTGTAAGTATGTACATATGAGTGGTAGCTGGGACAATATCAGTGTATGCCTTAACCTTTGACTCTTCCAGTTAAATAAATATATTTGACTCTTGAGTTCAGATTATATGGTAGAAACACTTAACTCGCTAAAATATTTTTTCCAGAAAAATCACAAAACCACACAACTGAAGTATTATATTAATGCCATAAGAAAGTTCACATGGGAGGGATTTGGGTTGAAATTTAAACTTGACTTCTCATCCAGATTTGCCTCTACCTTTCTTGTATATTTTAATATTTTTAAGGTAGTTAGCTGAATAGAGAAAATAATTCTGGCTCAGATGATAAGAAAGGCAGAAGTTACCATGTATACTTTTCCTATAAAGACACAAAGGTTAAACACTAGGTTTCATCCCAGCTCAAAATATGAGCATTTTCTATGCTTTTACAACCAACGGTTCTACAGAAAGAAAAATTACATTTTCTTCAAAAGAACATTTAAGTGCAATACAGTAACTGCTTACTCATAAACCAGTTACATTCTTTAAGGGGAGCTTTTTGAAAACAATGCTTATTAAAATTTCCAACACAGTATAGATACCCAAAAGAAATCTTTGCACTATAACATCAATAATTACTATATAATACACATGACAAATAAAGGGCAATTTTTTTCAATTTTTTAATTATTTCTCATGTACAATGCTCATTTGGGGAAAGTTTGCAAACCACTTCTTATATATATGTATATATATTTATATATATTTATATATTTATATCTTTCAGTTCTGCTGGTGAGAGTCCTATATTTAAAGCCACAAAATCTTCAATTTTAGTTAGTATTAACCTGTGTGTGTGTGTGTGTGTGAGGGGAAACCCTTTTGCCAATAAATTACTTTATGCACATAGACAAAAAAAAATCTGTAATTTTACAGAAACTGTATCACCTATGTCCTGGACATGAGATGAAAGAGACTTAACTTTTAAAAGTATTGATCTGAGATTTTAAAAGAATGCTTTCAACTATCTGTACAGTTACTGCAGCGTGTCTTATAAATTTAATAGGCGTTCTCAGAATGCAGTTATTAAAATCATATGCGTTTTATTCAACAAGAGCCATCAAGCTGAATATATACATTGCTTTATAAAAGTTCCCCTCAGCCATAGATGTTCACCCACATACCTGTTACAGTAACAACAATTCTGCAAACTTAAAACACTTTAAATTAAATAATACTCAGAGGCACGAAGCAAACCTCAGGAATATATGGGCGACAACTTCTTTAAATAATGACTACATTCTAATATCTTTCACTTTTTAAAAAAACCATTTAATGTGAAGCGTTCCCATTACACAACCAGAGATACAGTAAGAATTAAATGTTTCATAGTTTCAAATAGACATTCTTCTCACAAAACATAACAAATGTCTAAAATAGGTTCTTAATCTACATTGGAAAAAAGTAAGCTTTTCACTTCACACGCATATTGTGTGTGTATAAGCATATATACATATATATATATATATTATCATGTATATATGTGGGTATATATGTATGTATATGTATACACATCTATATAATACGTATGAAATATTGCTCCTATACTACTTTTTATTAGGCTAAGAAAACACAAGATCTGCACCACTGTTACAAAAAATTGGCTTCTACAAGAAAATTTTCAAAATTGAATGCTGCTCAAATGACCAAGAAAAAATAATTTGCATTATCAAACTGTTCTAAAAATTCTCTTCTTCAAAAACGTATTCTCCTGCTTTTGTTTTTTTTTTTAAATTTTCTTTAAAAAGACACAAAATATGCATAGCTATCAACATTATGTCAAACAGCTGGGGAAAAGGGGGGGAAGAACCTAGTGTTTATTGCAGCTGTAGCAATTGGAGGGGAGAAGTTCAAAAAGATGAAAATCGTAAGCCACAGAAGGCACAAGAACAATTGTACTTGTGTGTTTGTTTAAGGGGGGGGGGACACTGGTAATTTGAAGGATTTGTTCCCTAATCCTTCCGCTGGTGACTTTAAGGTCTAGGCACACACTATAACCTCAAGTTTCTATGCAGAAAAACGAAATATTTTAATTAGAGGGAAACAAATGTGGGATTGGAACAGTTTTTAAACTCACCTATGTAAACTTGGCTTTACTACATCAAAAGTAGCTATCTGCCTTTCAATACCCAATTCTATGAATACCTTTACTGGCTAATAAGTGTGTAGAAGGGAGGGGTGTCATATTTGCTGAACGTGCACTCCTTCACACTTGCAGTAGCATGCTGGAAGTACAAGCTAGGTAGGAAGGTCTGGCAGGGTCAGTGCTGCTCTAACCAATGGTCACCACCAGCTACAGCACCGTCAAAGCTGCTACAATGGAGAATTTAGTGAAGATGATAAACATATCTATACTACGTTTCATAGTGGTTTGAGGGTCCTATTTCTTCCCTGTTTTAATTAGATACGGGTGCTGAGAATTGTCTGCTACTGATGCTCCCCCCCTTAATATGCAATATACTGTTCCCAGAATTCTGTGTGAGATGAAACTACTATTTATCCTATACAGCTGACTTGCCTAACACCATTATTTCGGGCATATCGCTGCTAACTATATTGTATATGGACTTCTGTTTTTATCCGCTCTGAGCTCACTTGCAGGTAGAGCAGGCTAGAAATTTAATAAAATCAAAATCCAATCAATCAATCATAACTCTATGGAAGCAATTCTAAGCAGATCTACTCTGAAGTAAGTCCCACTGTATTCAATGGGCCTTACTGCAAGGAAAGCATTCCAAGGGGTTACTGACTACATTACTGATACTTTATTTATGTTATTTAGAGTCCACCTTTCTCAGAAAGTCAAGGCAAATTTGGCAGCAGAGGTGGACAAACATGGCAAGTGCTTGGGTGTAGCTCACTGTAACTTCCTCTGCAGAAAGCACTGTGTCAATTTGCGTCTACAGATTAGGGGGAGAAAGTCTTTAAAATATTAAATATTAATGAGATGATTTGGGATAACAGTGAAGCCTGAACAAAATATAGCAAAGATCATTGCTTTATCTTTTATTTTTTTGCCTTGAGAGGCACAAAGGCAATATGGCTATATAATGCGATGAGATTATCATAAAAGAACCAGTCAAATTGTTAGATTCAAGTCCAGTATCAATTTAAAGACCAACAAGATTTCTAGGGTATAAGCTTCAAGAGTCAAGTTTCCTTTGTTTGCTTATATATATAAGCACATTTCAGATCAGTATTTTTTTTAATCCTATTTTAACATTCCTATGCATCATTTGCTAGTAGTTAATGTATAAATAAATAAATGACATAAGGCCTACTCTTCACTAATCACATCTCAGTCAATAATAATAGCAAAAGAATATTAAGAATAAAAAGCAGATTAAAAGGTCAGAGAAGTATATGGCTTTAGCCTCTGTGTTAAATGTCTATTCATGAAATGTCAAAGTCTGTATGTAAGGGGCAACCACTGATGTCTATTTCAAATTGACTGTTGTTAATCATGATGAATACAACCCAATGGGAAATTGTAATGTGCGGAAGATCATGGGGGAAACATGCCAGAGCTCTTCAGTACCTCCTGTACATTTCCAAAAAAGTTTCAGCAGAAATAGCTGGTGTACTGTCCCTTATACTAGAACTGGAATGTTCGCCCATCGTGGGAAGAAGAGTGCAAGATGATTTTCTATCATCTTCCAGTTGGAACTGCACTACATAATTAAAAGTTGCTATCAGGTACCAACTGTTGTGTGGAACATGAAGCACAACACAAAGTACTTAAATGAAAAGTATTTGGTAGTGCAGAGGTTTAGAGTTACCATCTTTGTTTTTGCTTGACAGCAGTTCCCATAATAATTCCGCTAGTGCGTCTGAATCAGATGGAATAGGGACAAGCACCTTAAACAAGTGGATCAGAGGTGATTCAACACACTGATCATCAGCAAAGATCTGTATCTGGAAATGCCCTTAAGATTTGCACAATACGCACAAAACAAAAGAGTGGCATTTATGTATGGATAAAAAAATTGTACTTGGGAGGAAGGTTAGGAGTAGCAAGGCTTGCTTTGATTGTAATGCACAGTGAGAATAGTGGCCCTTCTTTCCATGTGTATAGATTCAACTAGTGCTTGAAAATAATGTCAGGGTCTGCAATCCAGAGATCTATGTGTAAAAGAAGAAGAACAACAGCTTCAACAGCTTATGCCCCTTAGGTTTGTCTATATAGTGTATGTTATCTGAATGTATTTTGCTTCCTTGCTTGCACAAGGCTCTTTTGCCAGGAAAATCACTGATCTGCAAGTAGAAATTCTGTTTCTACATGCAAAATAGCATCCTTGGACTGCAGCCTGGGTGTCCTAGGTAAGTTTTTTATAATGAGCAGATAAAGGTTTACCACTGACAATAATTGTTTCATTCATTTCTGTCATTCAAGCAATATTTGTAAAGGAAGCATCATTGCAACAAACAGGTCAGCTTTTAAAAAAATGTCACATGGGGTAAAATTTCACTCTCCAAAGTCAAAATACAATTTTTATTTTAAAAAAAATCAAATTCAAGAAGAGGAAAAAAGGGAGGGGGCGTGCTAAAGAGAATTATTCACTAAACTGTAAAATAGATTCCTTGTTTCAAATCTGTATCAAATTGCCTGGGAGTAAGTGGGAAATGGAAAATGCTATCTCAGATAACAATAAATTCTTACTGCATCTGTACAAAAGACAACAGAGAAAACAACAAATACACAGTGTCATAACATATAAGAAAAAAAAACTACTGGACACTACACCTTTGCAAAAATGTCAAAATGAAAAGATAATTAATGAAAGTACAACAACTAGCAAAGAGCTTATTCGTTTTTAATTAAGCTGATTATTGTGTTCCTCTCTTCAGCAAGATTTATACAAGATTATTACTATTTTTCATTGTGAAAGTTTTTGGATCACTTTGTGGAGACAATCCACATAGATATAATCTTGGATTGCTTCAAAATGCAGCCTATTTGAGTAAATATGTCCCAAAGCAAGGCCAAACTAGTTGATGAGCCAAGAGATGCACTAGTGAAAATACAAGTGTCCTTCCTGAGTCTTAAGTTACATCTAGTTGAACTTAACGTGCCTGGACATCCTGCCTGTGCTTTCCTTGCCCCACAGCTGCTAGTGAGGAACAAGTTCAGTCACTAGCTTCATGAAAAGGCGTGAAACGGGACATATAGCTGCTGTTTTCAGATGCAGATGTACATGTGGCATCCTATCTAGTTGGGCCCTGAGGCCTTTTGAAGTTGCATCAGTCCATGATCAGGATGCAAATTGATCCATGTGGCTTTTTACCAGAAAGTGATCACAAAGAAGTGATTTTGAGTGGAAATAACAGAAAACTGAGATGAACCCCATACCCTATACTCATGCTGTCACTAGCTTTTGTCATAGAAGATAAGTTGTTTTGATCAGTTCAGTTCATTGTTAATGCTTCACTTATATTTGAGGAAACAATAAATGTGGCAAACTTCTGCTTTCCTAGCCAACAGGGCAGAAGTATAAAGTTTCTGTATGATTTACAGGCACAATCCAGATCAAATTAAGCCTACTTAAATCACAGTAAGAAATCAAAGTTAACTGTTTAAGTTCCATGTGTTTCAGTGATTCGTATGTATGCCATTTTTCTCTAGATTGTGCCCTTTATACATTGTGGCTTATTTCTTTAAGTAATATTTTTCTATGAAAATGTCCCTATTCCAGTATACAAAAAGATTATTTTTGCTTCGAGATGCCTTGCACTTTTTTCTTTTTTGCCTCAGCAATTCTGGGATAAAACAAAAGGCTAATAAAAAACATTGTTTTTCAAATATGAAACATCAAATATCAAGGTGTTCAGGGAGAAGAGGAATACATTTTGACTACAACGCTATTTAAAATGGCCAAGCCCACTTCAAAATTAAGCATTAAGCCATGTGATCCTATCTGTGTCTACTCATACAAAGGGACTTACTGTCAAATAAGTGTGCATAGGTTTGCAGCATTATCAGCTCATTCATTTCAAAAGGTGAGTTTCACCATCTGCTAAACTTTCCCAGTGAAATTAATGCAAATCAAAATGTGTAACTGTAGCTAAATCATGTCATCGGTTTTTACTCTGCAGAGAGAGAAATGCTACTGTATTTTAAACAGGCTGACTGGATTATGAAATTTAAAATCATTGATACAATATGTATGTACTTGCTTCGACACTCCCTCCCCTTTTGCCTTTTATTCTAGTTTGTGCAGTATAGCTTTGCTTTAAAGCGAAAAAAAGGCAGGCTAAGTAGTGATGGGGAAAACTCTTTTAAAGCTTTTTTTAAGCTTAGGGTTTTAAGCTTCCATCCCCCAATTTGTTTTGATTCATTAAATCCAAACCCCTCTGGACATGATTTGTAATCCATTCAAACTTCCAGATCTTCCCAGGAACCCTCCCTACTGTCCCTCCATTTTCCAGATTGGGTTGGGGGAGAACCCTAAGGAACCACTGTGGGAAAGGCTGCACATTTTCTTGGCACTACCTAAGGATGATGGGAAAAATTTAGGGCATATTTTGTTTTTGCAAGAGAAAATCTTGAGGGCTATGGTGTGGACCCTGATTGTGATGTTCTGTGTATAACGAATCCCTAGTAATCTAAAGGATAAAAATAATTAAAGTTAAGATAAAATTTAGGAAAGTCTAAACTTTCCAGCCGCCAAAGATCTTACTATTAACGAGGTGACAATGTTGCCTGCGAAACTGCACTGCAACACTTGTCTTTCTAAAACAAAATGCTGTCTTGTAGTGATTCATCAGCATTGTAAAAAAAGAAAATGAAAATAAATGCCCTAAATTTGTTAAAGCAGGCTTAAACTCACTTCAAAACATTCTTCTCCCTGGAAAAAAAACATCTCCTTTCTTCCAAGTGTTAAAAGTTCTGGGCGAAAGTGAAAGGAAGGCTGGAGTTAGAGTAATTGTCCTCATGTTAAATGACCTCAGTAAAAAAAACTCTTAAGAGATTCTCATCTGATTTCATATACACATATTGGACATAACATATATGTATATGAAATCAATATAGACACGCAAGCACACACACAACTTGGGCATCAAAAGGAGGGGATCTGCTACTTTTTTATACATTCATAAATAGTGGTTGAAATCTCTACTCATGGAGGAGCTCTTGGAGGCAGTTTGGGGATTTGAAAATCTCAGGAACTTCACTGTCCAGCTTACAGATGACCTTGTATATGGCCTTCTTCCAGGAAGGATCAACATCTTTGCCTGCGATAATGGCATTGAAAAACTCTCGTAATGTGATCTGAGCCACTTCCAGGAATCTCTCTGGAACCTGCTGATACAAGGAGACAATGGCATTAATAAAAGTTTTCAGTTTCAAGTCTCTGGGTCTTCAAAGGAAACTGAGCTAAGTTCTTGCTTTCAAAAGAGAGCTTACATAGCACCTGCATTTTCTAAATGTGGCAGACCTCTATTCTCTTAGGCAAGCCTGTTATATATAGTACAATAGTAATAACTTCTCAAACATGTGTTAGCTAGCTTTGTAAAGTTGGACCACAGAATGTAGGTATTAAAATATGAACATCTGGGTTTAGAGGGTGCTGGATTTATACGATATAATTAGCAGAGAAAGGCAATGGGGGAGGGAAGCAACAGCTATTGCCTTGAAGGTCTGCAGGGTATTCTGCCCACATATTAATACATTTGTTCACTCTTTCTCCAATGAGAATTCAAATGAGAATTGTGTTTGCTGGAAAGAACATAGTCTCTTAATTTCAGCATTCAGCTTTGGTCCCAGCCAGTGCTGAAAGCCATCAAAGAAATAGGGCATCTATGAATGTTTTGCAGTTTTAAAAATGAGCACCTAATAAGCCATCATCTAATGGCCTGCTTCATTGGTTGCTTTGTGTGTGTTGCTCCCATTACACTTCCTTGTACTCAGCCATTATAGTCCCCCTTCAACCCAAAAGTCTCAATAAAACCATATTAATGCAATAGGGGACTCTGCACATGCTGTGACCACAGACCCAAGTTCTATTTGATCCATTAGGTTTCTAAATGGCAATCCAGTTCATTTGGTATATTGAAAATCATTGCACATGGGCATGCTGTTTTCGACATCTTCCATAACTATATATTTGGAGGAAGTTGCCCTTTCCAAGAAAAGAATTTACTTTAATTAGTTCCTTCTCATTAAGTCTTTATTTGTTAAAAGATTTTTTAATACAACAGCAAGTCAGGTCTACTTCACAAATATGAACGACCATGTGAACGACCATTCACAGTGCACCAGTGGGGGCAAAACTGCAAAAAGTTTGACTGAATGGCTTCCATTCTTATTCCAAGGTGTCTCCTTTCTAGAATTGCTCCTAACCTAGTATTGATGTCTGATGAAAAAAAGTGCATGGGTGTGTGTTCAGTGTGGGTATATACATTCTTGCATGCAGCCCACTGGCCAATATCAAATATGGCTTCCAGACAAAGAGCTTTCTGCTGTCTTCCCAGAAGCAGCCTCTCATTCACTTGGGGGCATCAAGTGATTGAGTATGCAATTCTAGATCTGGCCAATGAATCGCCTACCTTTTCTCCTACTGCACTTAAAGAACTGTTCCTACCTCCTTGCCCTGCATAGAAGGCCTGAAAATTATCATACGCCTACTTACATTACAGAGCACTGGAAGCTTTCTCATGCAGTGTAGCAGATGACACACAAATGATCTATGAGCCAGAGTTTGCCATGAGACAGACATGTGATCAGCTGCTGCTACAGTCAGTGGGAGTTACTTCCATGCACTAGAGGGTGGAATTTGGACCCAAACAGTAAGTGTCCTTTGCAAAAGGCATATTGACTCACATTGCTGAAACTTCTTAGTCAAAGGAGAGACATGCAAAGAAAGGAGGTCAGGGGGGTAATCATTAGTAAAATTAAAATAGTAAATTTTTCAATGAGAAAGAATGCCCCAATAACATAACTTTGAGCTTTACTTTTTTTCAGTAATTCAGTCTCCTGTTTGAAGGGGCTTTGATCAGATCTTGTGCAGTTATAAGATCCCTCTCTTAAAATTGGTAGCACCAGTTGATAAGTCCATAAGCCGATAAGTCCCAACAACGAAAAAATATAAAAAGGCATTGGCATGGGTGGTATAAAAAGTCACAATAATGTATAGTGCTGATTTGAACTGAGTCAGACCATCTTTTCTTCTTGAAAGGAGGGGCACCATCCAAACAACTACCATTCCATTGCTGACATCAGAAGCAGCACCTGGCTCTTTCCTGCTCTCATGGTATCAAGACCTCTCAGCCTAGAAGTATTCATCCAGACATGGGAACTAATGTATTGTAAGGGGGAGGAGAACAAATAAACGTGGCAGTGATTTTTAATATAGTTTTTGAATGCTACATGAGAGTTTGAACTAGACATGAGCACGAACGGGGGGAAAAACGAACAAGCTGTTTGTTGTTCGTTGCCATCCACGAACAACGAACAACGAACAGTAACAAACATGACCCTGTTCACAAACATGTTTGTTGTTCATTGTTTGTGGCCCCTTAAAGATCCCTTTAAACTATCAGCTGCCCCCCCACCGCCGCCTGCCAGCTGATAGTTTAAGCGGCCCTTTCCTGCCACGTGCAAGGGGAAGGGACCTTTAAACACCCCACAAACTGACCTTCCCAATGCCCAATACCCACCAAATTTGCAGGGGACATAGTCCTCACTGACCTCCAAAGACCCCCCAAGTTTCAGAGAAATTGCACCCCAGGAAAGGTATGATCCACGTGTGTCCCCCCTTGCTGTCATTTTCTCTTCACAGTGGCAAAAACGGAACTGCCTGTTGGAAGGCAGCTACTTTGAGGGGACATAGTCCTCACTGACCTCCGAAGACCCCCCAAGTTTCAGAGAGGTTGCACCCTGGGAAAGGCATGATGCATGTTGTCATTTTCTCTTCACAGTGGCAAAAACAGGACTCTCTGCTGGAAGTACTTTGAAGGGTTAAAGCCAGAATGAAAGCCAGAAGGAGTTCAGACAGAGTTCAGTCACTGCTGTTGCCAGAGGAATTGACTGAAAGGCCCCAGACTGTCTGGCATGACGAAGGGCTGACGGAGGCAACGAACAAGGCTTTCAATGACCACTTGTTCCTTTAGAATGGAGCCTGACGAACGGCTTGTTCGTGAACAGACGAACGAGCTGTTCATGGGTTTTTTCTGTTCGTAATGCTGTTTGTGCCCATGTCTAGTTTGAACACCATTTTGATGACAGAGAAGCATCTGAAAAAGCAAATTAACTCCCCCCCCCCCTAAAAAACCTAGGAAACTAGTCAGGCCAGCAGTGACTGATTTCCAGATAACAAATGGGTAAAAAGACCTCTCAAGGAAGATGATTTAAAGTACAGAAAAGCTCTGTTAATTCTTTGCAGAATATTTGTAGGAATGTTTTTTTCTGGTAGCGCAGTTCAAGAACAAGGGCAAAACAGAAAAAACAGCAAAGGAGGTAAGTTACCAAGGCTAAACTGCACGTATCTGGGAATCCTTCAAGACCTTGCATTTGAAACTGTTAATCTTTCAACGAAAATGTATAATTAACCAACAATGTAGACTTCTTTGCTGAAGAACTAGCCATTATAACATCCTTTTATGATCCAGCAGTGATCCAGGAAATTATAGATCAGTCTAACCTAGGTAGACTGGTGGAAATTATTAATGCTAGACTTGTAAATATGCTAAATATGTAAATATGTAAAAGAATAAGTTGTTGCAGAAGAATCTGCATAGTTCCTGCAAACAACACTATGATACAGCTAAGATTGTAAAATCAGGGGGGGGGGATGACAACCTGAAAAGGCAATCTCAAGAGTTTACTACCCCAAGCTCAATATAAGATGAACACCCAAACTGAAATTCGGGATTAATTTCCTATGAGCTTACTACTGTACCATCCATTTCTCTCCAATACAATAGTCACCACCTTCCATTTCCTGTCCAAATGTACTTGGTAGTAGTTGTGAAAGAGTTCTCCTGGTGGGAGCCTCCATTAGACACTCAGTACTGCTGTACAGTGTACCAGGCGCAAAGAAACATGGAAAATGTAGTTCTGTGGCTTCTGATATCCCTACTAGCATATCGGGAGCTCTGAGACACCACGGTCCATGGTTCCAGGACATTGCCAAAGCAGAGCCTGTAGTCTAATAGAGGCCTTGCCCCGCCGCCACCAGAGATCAGGGGCTTTGGGGGACTAGAGAAAGGGGGAAGCATGGGAAGACTTGTAGGCCCTGTCACTTTTTCAGTGATATCAGCATGAATCCAATGGGGCTTTACATTCAGAATGAGCTTAGAGATATTTATACAATTACATGCTTTGCCTCAGAATGCTTTAAGAAAAAAATGCTTCTTGTGAAGGAAAAAGGAACAGCTAAACTAAACTGTGATGAGAACTCAATTTCTAAACTATTTATTTACTTACTTTATTTATACTCAACTTTTCTCCCCAACAGGGACACAAAACAGCTTACATTGTTCTCGTCTCCTCTGTTGTACCATCACAACAACCCTGTGAAGTAGGTTAGGCTGCGAATGTGTGATCACCAAGCAAGATTCCATGGCAGATTGGGGATTTGGACCTGAGTCACCTAAGCCGTTTCCACACTACTCACCTTCATCCGGAATGCTGCAGAACGTTGCAAAAAAACCTCGGAAGATAATGTTTTCTTGCATGAGTTTTGTGCAACATAGCGCAAAACTCGCGCAAGAAGACGCTATCTTCCGTGGCGTTCTGGATGAAGGTAAGTAGTGTGGAAACGGCTCTGGATTCTAACCACACCACCACACTGGATTTCAAATGTTTTTCAAAAAACATGTAGGAAGGGAGCCCGTTCTGAATTGAGTCTGAAGACAGCACCAAATGATTCAGTAGTGGGTTTCATCAAGTTCCTAACACCATTATGAAATGAACCAAACTGAAGTTGACCATAACAAGCTCTAACAGTTACCCTGTGCTGATGTTCAATTAAGAAAGCTCTGTACATGTGATTGGGGCTCTTTTGCAGCAGTTTGGAGGTAGTAGATGTAATCCTCTCTACTCAAATCAAGATAGTTTCAGGTGGGTAGCCATGTTAGTCTGTACTAGAACAAAATTTGAGTCCAGTAGCACCCTGAAGACCAACAAATTTTTCCAGGGTATACATCAGATACAAATAGAATGAAGAGCTGATGGAACTTCATTCTATTCGTATCTGACAAAGTAAGCTTTGACTCATGAAAGCTTACACCCTGGAAAAATTTGTTGGTCTTTAAGTTGCTACTGGACTCAAAGGCTGTTTTCACATGTTGTTAATGTTGTGCAACATCGCTTAACACTCACGGAATGGTGGCATCTTTCAGGGTACAATTTGTAATGTCACCCCATCATGATTCCATTTTCATGGGGCAATGGTGTCAGAAATCGCACCATAAAGATGCTAGCGTTCTGTGAGTGTTGTGCGCTGTTGCGCAACGTTAACAACGTGTGGAAACGGCCAAAATTTATTCTTCTACTTGCATCAAGTATATGCACAAACAAGTATCAGTAAAGGGATACTATCTTTCTAAACTAGACAACAAGCTACTGATTGGCATATTAGTGAGTTTTAATTTGAGCTAGGAAATGCTACCTGCATTAATGAATTAATATTAAAAGACTTATCACCACAGCTGCACAATTAGGTGCAAAATATTCTCCTGTTACAATATTAAAATGCGCCCTGGAAAACTTTTGGAAACCTCTCATTCATGCATCTCAGACTGAAATCTAAGAATTAGTAATTAACTGGTTAACAGTTTCAGGTGTGCAGCTGTGTAGGTCTGTACTAGAACAGCTAGAAAACTTGAGTCCTATAGCACCTTAAAGCCAACAAGATTTTCAGGGCATAAGCTTTAGAGAGTCAAAGCATCATTCCTCAGATATCTGAGAAAAGGAGCTTTGACTCTTGAAAGCTTATTCCCTGAAAATTGTTGGTCTCTAAGATGCTACTGGACTCAAATCTCACTGGTTAATGTATCATCTGCTCATAAATTACTATTTTGTTTAAGAAAATGCTGCAGTGTTGTATATGTAAAAATGTGTAAAGTGGCCAAATGATCCATAGCAAACATGAATGTATGTTTTTCACCATAAAAAGGCAGATGTGATAGTGCAGTTATGGTGGTATGCTCTGGAAAGAGAGGAGGATTAAGCAACACTTTGGTATTATTTAGGTTGAGTCTTTATAGGTAATAATTGCCAGTAAATGTTTTTGACTCCTGAGTCCTGAACTCCTCTAGGTTCTAAGGAAATAATTGAAAAGCTACCCATACAGTGTTTCCAAGGGTTTACAATATATTTCAACCATTCCTGTCCAAGTCTATTTTTATTGTCTGCTCCTCCTTGCTTCTTCATGCCAGGGGGCATTGCTTATTCCTTTGTGTTGCATACTATCCTAATAGCTAGGGTTTAGTTTGAGCCAGGGCTCAAAAGGGCTTAGCTTTGTTTTCCATAACACAGAACCTTCTAGAATGAGAATAATAAAAGAACTTCTGAGCATGTGCAGAATGCCCTTCTCTCACATCACAGACTAAGCCCTACCATCCCCATTTCAACAAATATTCTCAGGAACAATTTCCAGGTTACATAGAAAGACTTCCAGATAGACTTTAGCCTGGGGGCCTTTCATTGTAGAAACTGCATGCTTCTTATAGCTTAATGAAGCACGCACACACACACACACACACACACACTCACACACACACACCCTTCACAAACAGTATGTTTTCTAAAAAGAATGCATTCTGAACCAAAGTGTCTAATTGTTTAAATGGATGGGTGGCTGGATAGTTAGATTTTTTTCAGCGAGCAATTAACCAGTCAGCCGTGCTCTGTGTATGAGGGTGGCTTTTCCCTGACCCTAAGTGATGATGACCTACTCAGTTCATCTTTACACCTAACTGACTGAACATCTCTCCAGCAGAAACATCTGCAGAAAAATGCCTCAGTGACAAATAAGAACCCCATCCAGATTTCTTTTTATAGACTCAACAACAATCTCTACTATGAACCCACAACATTTTCCAAGCATCAGGTGGCAGCAGTCAATCAAATAATAATATTTCACAATCACCAGGAGGAAAGACAATGCAGAGAAGGGGGAGACTAGGTGGTGGACTTCAGACTCAACTAAGTGTTGTCTCAGAACAGAATATACTGTTCCAAATATCCTAAAGACAAATGGCTAAAAACGTAAGAAGGTCAACCCAGCAGCATCTGTGAAGCTGTGGGTAAAATCTGCTGATTCCTTTCTTGGGGTGGGGGTGGGGGGAGGTGTTATAAACCAAAGGATCCATTTGTCCCATATCCACAGCTAAGCTCCTCTATCATTCATACATACACAGTTCTTCTGTACTGTCCCATATTCAAAGCCTTCTTCACAATAGTCTTTTCAGATATTATATAGTATCCAACACTGTACTATCCACAATGCTCCTGATATGTGTGGTCACCATTTTGTCTGAATGGGGCACCACATGTATTTTCTAGCCTCAGAGCAATTTACATGAAACCTAATTTTTGAGGATCCACAATCACACATACCAAATCTGTAAAATATGCACAGTGTCTTATTCAGACAAAATGGCAACCACACATATTGGGAGGAATGGAGGCAAAGTGTAATTGGGTGGCTATCCCCAAACGTGGCACCTGACATGACTATGGATTGCCTGCCTTTCTGCAAGATGGGGAGGGCAGAATAGAAATCCGAAGAAAATAAATAAATAAATAAATAAATAAATAAATAAATAAATAAATAAATAAAGACGGAAGGGCGAGGATTAGGTGGGAAAGAACCATGTGACTGGTCCCATTCACCCACTTGCATGATCTAATGCAAACTTATTCAAAAGTGCTATATGTCATATCATTAAACCAATTCATAAAATGTTATGATGGAAATATGAACAATGGAAATAAATTTGCCTGTTCCAGTAAGACTGTGTGATAACATTCCTCCAAATGCATTACTGAGGAAGTTGTACACTTAACTGTATATCCTCATCTTATTTTGATTCTGTATATATATCCTTCCCTTCTTAGTAACTCAAGTCAACTTACAAGCCCCCGACCCCTTTAAGAAGCAGCTGCAGTTTATATTCCATTAAAAGTTCTGGCAAATAAAATAGCCTTTTCTAAAGATGGTGCCCTTCTCACCTTGTTAGGGAGCACATTCCAAAGAGTGGGAGCATTAATGGAGTATCTGGGTCCTACTAAACTGGTTGGACGAGTTCTTTGATGTAAGAGGCTAGTGAGAGCCAGTTTGATGTAGCGGTTAGGACTCTAATCTGGAGAACAGGGTTTAATTCTCCACTCCTCCACTTGTAGCCAGCTGGGTGACCTTGGGTCAGTCACAGCTTCTAGTTCTCTCAGCCCCACCCACCTCACAGGGTGTTTTGTTGTGGGAATAATAACATAGTTTGTAAACCGCTCTGAGTGGGTGTTAAGTTGTCCTGAAGGGCAGTATATAAATCAAATGTTATTATTATTTTTAGTAGTAGTAGTATGACTTAGAGGCTCTCTACACAAGACATCTTACACAGGGATGCTCAAGTGACTTACTTTCTGTGTGGTTTTATATTCAAGTGTATTCTGCCTCCCTAGCACTGCACATGTATCCACAAAGGGAGAACAAGATCTTTCACTTGATCCTACTCTTGTAAGATGCCTTGTGTAGAGAGCCTCTAAGAGAATGAGCTGTGATCTAGAAGAATCCCTGGTTCAAATCTCATCTCTACTGCAAGCTCTAGTCTCTCACTCTGATAGGAGACTTCCAGCCTGGCAGCCCAGCTCGCTCCCCACACTTGATAGAGCAGCAGGGAACAAATGGCAAGGGGGTGCGGGCGGGATCACTGTCACAGTGGTGGCACAATGTCAATTCTAGTGTGAACTTGTAAGTGATGCCATCTCATGAGGGCGATGCTCTAGGATTTCATTGAAAATCATAGAGTTTCAGTGGAACCCTAGAGCTTTGTCCTGATGCAATGACTTTGCTTCCAAATTTGTTCCAGAAGGGACATTGTACCATCAGAACAATGGTAATTTACATGTTGCCACTGTTGGGCTGGCAAGCCTATGTCCTTAGACAAGCCACTCTTCTCTTCCACAGCCACCCATCTGTAATATGTGGATAATACTGGCTGTTTCATGGATAACAACAGGATAATGTGTGAAGTGTTTTGAACATGAAAGAGTCAGAGAGATAAAAGTTATATGCACAATAGATTTGCATTTCTACCTGGTGATAGCAGTTACTCATTACCAGGTGCGGTGCCAGAGTTTCTGGCGCCTGACGCCAAGGGCAGCTTCAGGGCTGTTGCCGCATGCGTGCACCCGGACTGCGTGTGACATCATCATGCAGCATGCCACTGCGAGCTGGCTCCATTGGTGCAGCAGGCAGCTGGGACGGTGAGCGGGTGGCCTCCCAGCCCTCCCACTCAGTTGCCCTGTGCCACCCCGGCCACTTGCCATGTCTGGCCCACAGCTGTGTGCAGGTGGTGGCAGCATGGGTCAACTGAGCGGAAGGGCTGGGAGGCTTCCCGCTCAGACCACTGCCAGCACACGCTCCCAGCTGGGCGCAACAGCTGTGGGCCAGGCATGGCAGGCGGCCCGGGCGGTGCGCGGGTGGCTTCCCAGCCTCCTGCTCAGCCGCCAGCGCTGCCGCTGCCAGCTCCGCGGCATGCGCCCCCGCCCCTGGTGCCCCCTATGGCACTTCAGCACTTGAGGGGGCTGCCAGACCCGCCTCCATGGATGCGATGGCCCTGCTCATTACCCACAGCCGGATCAAGGCCTTTGGCTTTAAAGCTCCTGCAACAACATTAAGATTTTTGAGAGACCTCTCTGGCCATGTGGTTACATAATCTATTCATTATGGCAAGGGAGTGAACCATGCTCAGACTAGCTTATGCCTTGCTCATCTTGTGCTGCACATACAAACCACAGAGGAATCAGCAGAAATGTGCCTACTACAACCCAAACAGCCTGAAACAACAAGCACGCAAACTAAACCTCATACTGTTTCATCAGGTACAGTGGAATAGATTTTGAACATGACCTTTCCTGGTGACTTTAGTACAATCTTGTAAATATGAGAGCATATTCAGACTACAAATTTCCACCTCCTGTTTCAACCTACTTTTTGAAGGTGTTTAGGTTGTGCAGCTTTGTAGTCTGAACTCTTTATCACCATTTTTACAAGACTAGTTCTCCATATCAAAAAAATGGGAAACAATTCATAACCATGCAAATCTGTCATAATTACTTTAATTTTGTTTGTTTTCTTGTTTAACCAGATGTAAAACCTAGATACTGGCACAGGGAACAGCCTGCAAATACTTGTTGAATTTCCCCCCCAGAAATAATGATGTTTTATTGGGATGTGCCACAAGGTATATAGCAGGAGTTTCAGCAGTTTCCCCAGTAAGCATGCTATGTTTTGTTGAAATCATGTGAAGGAAGCAGGAAAGTTACCAAAAACAGCCTGAGATTTGAAATGATAGAGCATTGATTCATAGATATTTTGCTGAATGTACAAGACATTGTGGGCATGTTCAATGGGCACAACTGTATGTGCACCAAATGATTCTCCTCTTCCTTCACACCAACCAGACAAACTTAATCATCATATGAAAACGAATTGCTTGACTTGCTCAACCCCGGGGGGGGGGGGAGCTTGCAGGGGGCCCTCAGAATTTTGTCATCTTAGTGGTCCCCTGGTGGTTCTGTGTACACACATGTATACTGTGCACACTCTTGAACATCTGCCCAATCCTAATGATGCCTGATTTAGATGAGAGCCACAGTGAATTGAGAAAACAATGAACCAAAGTTATTGGTTTTTATATAACTGGGACTTTCATCCTTGATTTTGCAAAATACAGGTAGTGAGACGATAGAGTAGTTGTTTTGGGATGTGGGGATGAGAGAAAGCTGGTCTGTAGTTGCCATTCAGCCTTAGCTTTTGTCCAATTGTTTTCTTGTTACTTTTTTTTTTGCCGGTGCAGCAAAGACTTTCCCTCCCTTCTCTTCCCTCTCTGTCCCCCTCCTCCTCTTCCCAGTTGCTTTACCTTCAAGGATGATTTGTTTTATTAAACTGACTGTCCCCAGCCTCTGCAGTACATAATAAAAGCCTGACATAGCAGCCTGCCTGCCTTCTGTGTCCTGCAGATACTCATCATAAGTGTCAGGACATACCAAGGTTAGCGGTCACTGGAAGTGTGCTGGCTGGCTCGAGCTTTTGCCAAACACGCTTGGCAGCTGAATGAATGTCATAGAGAATAGAAGGGGAATTACAAAGGTTAGAGAGAAGACAGCCTCGCCTTTCCTTTCTTTCTTTCTTTCTTTCTTTCTTTCTTTCTTTCTTTCTTTCTTTCTTTCTTTCTTTCTTTCTTTCATCAGTGCCTAAAAAACTTTTCCATTGTCTAAAATCACACAAAGCTTCCTTTCTTTTCTTTCCTTGGAGAAAAGTTATTTTTAGGCACCCATGCCTTAGCTCCATCTTCTCTTCACTGGAGACATAAGATGCTTCTAAGTTCATGATTTTAATGTGAAGAACTGTTTTTTAAAGACACATGCACCATTATTTAAACAACTTATGATTATATCTCACCTTATTAATCTTGTTAACATGCCCCCCATGCACACAGTAATCTTTTATAGGGTCCATCAAATGGGAAATTCTCTAGTATAACCTCTATTGCCAAGAGTATAAACTGTGGGGGAGAGAGTGAGGCACTCCGCTCTTGCACACTTCCATTGTGATGGAGCTTGCACAGGAGAACTTTCCACCTTAGAACTTTACCCATTGCCAGCATCTCCTTTAGACTTTGTGTCAAAGCTAGAAGGTAAGGAAAGTCAGGGTGATATGAAGATCATAGTAGTGTCAAAACTGATCTCCCAGGGAATTGCATTTTGTTTTTTTGACTATAAAAGGGCAATAAAATGCTGACTGTACGAAGACAATGTCAAGGAGAAAAGGGTATTGGTATTTTGGATACTCTTGACTGCTCGCCTTGGAGAGAGAGTTATTCTTGTCACAAACCCTTTTGTCTGCATCTGCTGACTGCTTGCCTGTAGCCAGCAGCATACTTTAACTGTTTTGTCACCTCCTAACATCACACGCATCAGCTGTTGTGCTTTTGTTACGGGTATTGTCAAACTAATCCACTGTGGCTGTTCTAGTGTGCAGTAAATAAAACAGAAACTGCTTCTCAGACAATTCTGCATGAATATTTCAGATGGCTTTTACAACTCTGATTCACAAAATAAAAAAGCATACACACACAACACATACAAAACTAGACTCAGATGCCTTAAAGCTATTTGCATGTGGCCACTTCAATTGTTTTTGGAGTTGATAATAAAGACCTGATCTTTTCCATGGTTACTTTTGAATGCAATTCTTTGGATTTTTTAAAAAATAAAATGTTGATTTAGCCAAGGTTTAAGTTTTTTATAACATTGCTCAGACTGAGTTTCCCCAATGTTAAACATGAACACTTTGAAAAAACAGCAATTACTTTGTTCTTCAAATGGCAAAAGTAAAATGAAATTAATTAGGTTCAGCTGAATTTAGAAGGCACTGGATGCAGCACTGTTGGTTTAAACATGTTTGCTATGAATTGAAATGTGCTTATAGGCTTAAAAAGTATATCCTGCCATGTTGGGGATACTTCACCACAACTGCAGAACTCTCTCTCCTTGGTAAAATTTCCAAACCTAACATCTTTTGAAGAGACATGGAGGAGTAATCAGGGATACTCAATTGTTTTTCACTAGAGGGCAAAGGGGTGTGTGTGTGGGTCACTCTAAATGTTACTTCCTCATGAGTTCTCCATGGAGCCAACCAGGGCTTTTTTTCTGGGAAAAGAGGTGGTGGAACTCAGTGGTGGAACTCAGGACCACACAATGACGTCACTTTGGGTCAGCTGGAACAAGGGGGGAGTTTTTTAAAGTTTAAATCACCAGCGGCAAAAATGGTTACATGGCCGGTGGCCCCACCCCCTGATCTCCAGACAGGGGAGTTTAGATTGCCCTCCATGCCACTCCAGTGGCGTAGAGGGCAATCTAAACTCTTCTCTGTCTGGGGATCTGGGGGCAGGGCCACTGGCCATGTGACCATTTTCAAGAGGTGCTGGAACTCCATTCTACCGCGTTCCTGCTGAAAAAAAGCCCTGGAGCCAACCCAGGCTTGTGCAGACACCCAGAAGCTTTGAGGCATGGCTTGCATTAAAAAAGGAGAGTCCAAATGGGCTCAGAAAGCTGTTGCTGGGGGAAGGAGAGTGCCTGCCTTTCTCCCCAGCAACCTTCCCCCTACAAAAACAGTGCATGTGTGTGTGTGTGTGTTTCCCATTTCGTCTTCTCCACGAGAAGGTATTTTGTGCATATGAGGCAGCTGAAATGGAAAAACTGCCCCCCCCTTTTTGCACAGGGGAGAAAAGCTTGGGGAAAAGTTACAAACTCCCCTTCCCTTGGCAGCAGCTTTCCAAACCCATTTGGGCTCTCCTTTTTTTATGCCAGCCATACCCCAAAGCTGCTGTGTCTGCCCAAGCCCAGGTTGGCTTTGTGGAGAACTTGTGAAGGAAGTAACGTTTAGAGTGATCCTGCATTTCACACTGGAAAATGGTATGGAGATTCAAAGAGAAGAAATGGTTAACTTTTTGCTGTTCCATTATCTCCCATTCAAGTGCTAACCAGGGCTGACCTTGCTTAGCTTCTGAGATCTGAAGAGATCAGGCGAGACTGGGCAATTCAGGGCAGAGCCAAAAAAAGATCCTACTAGGGGCTACGTGGTTGCCATTATATATTTTTTAAAACATTCAGTATCAGTTCACAGATACTGGCTGTTTCTTCATGTCCTTATAGGACGGCCCACTCACAGAATGCTGGCGGCTATCCTCCAGGAATCTAGACAACTCCATTTTCAAAACGGTTGCAGGCTGTTTGGTTTCCTTTGGGGGGGGGCACATTTTCTGCAACCATTTTGAAAATAGAGACACCTGGATTCCTGGGGGAAAGCTGCCAGCGTTCTGTGAGTAGGCCATCCCTATAAGGACGTGCGGAAACAGTCACTGTCTTGTCAAGTTCAGCCCTTCAGTCACAAGGAATTGCCAATTTCTTGCAATTTCAGATTGAATGCTGGGAAACAGCGACTTCCTCAAACCAGAAACATTTACTGGGTTCATTTAGATTTGAAGTGGCTGTGCAGTTTCCCAAGAAAACTATAGTTCCTAAAACAAACACATTTATACAGCATTTCCATAATATTCATTTAAAATACGTCTCCACAGACTTATGGTGACCCCTGCTGGGGTTTTCAAGGCAAGAGACTAACTGAGGTGGTTTGCCATTGCCTGCCTCTGCAACTCTGGTCTTCCTTGGAGGTGTCTCATCCAATTATTAACCAAGTGTAATGTAGGTTAGCATTATTCTATCAAAATTGTTGATTAATAGCCAAATGTGAGGTGGCTACATTGCTTATGGCCACCTAGTGAACATATGGCAGAAATGAGGTAGCTTTCTGGTTCACCACTCATTCTCTTGATACATCAGTTCCTGTGCAGAAAGTTTTTTCTATTGCAGACTATTAGGCTGTTTCAGAATACAGCACCTTAGTGTGGACTGGCTATTTAATTTCAGGGACATTTTTTGGTAGGCCACTATCTTTGAGGGATGCTGGTGGCCCTAACCCTCCCTAGGCTCCACCCCACAAATATCTAAGAATTTCCCAACCTCGAGCTGACAACCCCATAAAACATCCTTGCTGGCTAGAACTGAGTGGCCCCTGCAGTGCCTTTGAGTTTGGGAGACACACAGCTTGCTTTGCTGTTTTAACTTCTCAGACCGTCCCTGCTACCTGAGCATCCTGTGATTAGGCTAAGTAACAAAACAGAAGCTTCAGTGCCAAAAAGAAAAGAAGCAAACAGTTGAAATACTCTACCGATCATTCATTCACCCTTGTGTGCACATGATTCTTCTAAACAAACTCTTCTGTCCCTGCTGTTTATTAAGTAAATATTGATCAAGGAGAGATATATCTCCTGACAGCAGGGACACAAGCTGGGGACTTGTACTACAGAGAGAGTGGACTTAAACCGATAAACTTGGAAGCTTCAGTAAACTGAGTGCTAGGTGAAGAGGCGAGAGAAAGTCTCATTTTCCCTTGCAAGCTGTATCATGATTTTTGTCCAACCTTTTCAGAGACCAACTTTGTGGAGGAGGGGATGTTTCTTCTTGTGTCTGGCAGCCTGGCTATACATCAACAGCCTGCTCTTAATTCACAAACCTGTTAAATTGAAGTTCTCAGGTTTAAACTGGTTTAGGCCATAGGATCAATTCAGTTTGCAATCAAGTTTGCAGTTTAATTGGTTTGTGGATCAGCCTCAAACTGGCTTGTCTGTTTCTCCTTTTTCCCAAGTGAAATGATTATGGTTTTCTGTGCATAAGAATCGATGGTGATGGTCTCTCAAAATATGTGTAGCCACTCTAAAGTTTTCACAGCAGGAAGAGATGAATTAAAATCCTTGAACTTCAATTACCTGATAATCTCTTCATTATCCAATTGGAATTTGTGTGACTTTGGGGCAACTGCATGACAGTACCATCCTATATAAATGGAAGTCCCTTTATCCAAGCTTCATAGGATGGATCAAAATGGCCCCTCTGTCTGCAATTGCAGCAGGTTTTTCATTCACAATGCAGAGGGACCCCTCGGCCACACTTGAAGTGAAAGTATTCATCATGATTCACACTTGCAGTAAGTTATTTTAAAATAAATTATTTGAAATATTTTCATCCTACGAATCTCAAGGAAGGTTATAAAAATGAAATTTGGCAGAAGTCTTGTGGTGATGCATAATGCACAACACAATGCCATGGAAATGCTACCCGTGTTAATACAAGTCACTATGCAGTGAAGAAATCAGATGCCTGAATCCAGCAGGCTGACTGTAGACTACTCTCTTAATCTTAGATGTTTTTCAGGAAAGATAGGGTTATATGGTTTCCCCACTGCAGCTGTGGCTGTCAATACAGTACATGGCAACAGGGCTTCTACATGGCGAGTTTCCTCATGCTCTCCCTGCCCTAGTCCCCTGGGAGGAGCCTTTCTACCACCACCACCACCACCACCACCCCTACCCTGTTTTTTTAAAAATTGGCAATTGAATATTGTTATATCCATAAGAAGTTTTAAAAATCTGCATTCATGTTCTCTGAATTCCCAGATTTCATCAAACAAAAGTAAGTCCTAGCCTTGTTCATTACAAAGGCATGCCTGTTCCCTTATATCTTCACAATAAGAAGGGGTTACAGACTTACTTTATTTAAAAAATGAAAGCTGGAAATTGAGAGAACGTGCTATACAGATTATGATGTTATATTTATATTGAATCACCAATTAAAAAAAACAACCACCCCAGTGGCATAAGGAGAAAATGGCCACCACAGGGACAGATAAAATAACTAACATATGGGGCAGGACTAGGAAGATCCAAACACAGGCTTGCTGTTATGTTTCCAAAACTTCACAGCAAAAGTAGGTTTGGGAAAGATTAGAAAAAGCTAGGGAAGCCCTGGAATGCTTCATGTACCTGGAAAGCATTGTGATACTGCGGAGGCATGGGGGGGGGGAACCCTCTTCTCAGCACATCAAAATGGGGCAAATAACCCATTTGGAAGCAGTCTTATTTTTATCTGTCCCTCCCCACACCTCCCCACAAACTTTCCCTCAAAACTGGCCTGATTTTTCAGTTCACTTGCCCACATAAGCTGCCCTGAACTTTTTGGAAGAAGAGTGAGACAGGAAAGTAAAATAAATAAATATTGCCTCATGCAACCTCCATTGCCTCAGCTGTTGCAAACTGAACAGATATCTGAAAAGGCCACAGGTTAAAAACTTAATTCTTTTAATGTATAGATGATCACTGTCAATCTGAGAAGAAGAAGAAAGTGTCTTCTGGGTCTACTCCTCCCATTTAATCTAAGAATTGAAACACCCTGCCCTGAAACAGGACACACATTACTTTAATTTCCCTGCACAGATGTATGCCAAGTTTTATAGTGCAAACCTCTGAGGTTGGAAATTCCACAACCTCCTTAGGTAGTTTCTTTTTCTAAAATAATCTGAATGGGCAACATCTAGCCAAAAAGAAGATTTTTTTTTGTTTCAGTGAGAGTACTAAACTAGGGTTGCCAGCTCCAAGTTGGAAACTTCCTGGAGATCTGGGGGGTGAAACCTGGAGAAACCTGGAGAAAGTGGGGTTTAGGAAGGGAGAGGACCTTGGCATGGCATAATTCCATAGAGCTCACCCCAAAAGTAGCCATTTTCTCCAGGTGAACTGATCTCTGTGGCCTGGAGACCAGTTGTAATTCCGGGAGATCTCCAGCCACTACCTGGAGGTTGGCAACCCTAAACTAAACACATGGCCTTCCTAACATTTAGTCCATACAAGTTCCTCTAATCTGAATAAATTGCTTACACACAGAAAAAACATTTATATACACATTTCAGTACTAGAACTATTAAAAATGTAGCTTGGCTTATAAATAACTACCTCTTGGCTTCATGCTTTCTGCTTCTTTACCAGTCACCTTTTCCAAATGGGGCAATCAGAACAGTACACAGGACTTGAATCAAAGGACCAGTTATGCAATCAGCACAGCATTTTCCAGGACTGTGCCACTTTTGAGCTTGCCAACTCTGGGTTGGAAAATTCCTGGACATTTGGGCAGTGAAGCCTGAGCAGGGCAGAGTTTGGGAAGGGACGGAGTTTGGGAAGTATAATGCCATAGACTCCACCCTCCAAAGCAGCCATTTTCTCCAAGGGAACTGATCTCTGAGGCATGGAGATTAGTTTTAATTCCAGATCTCCAGACCTTACTTGGAGGTTGGCAACCCTACAGAATGCCACTTCTTCAAGTTGTCTTTTGTTTAATGTGGAGGTCATTCAAAGATTCAAATCCCTCTACTAAGTTACAGTATAGGTAAGACATCATCACTTGATTTTGCTAATTATATTCAGATATTATTCTGGTTGCCTGATGTCAAAAAGGGTATCATACAGCAAGTAACAGTACAGCAAAATGATAAAGGAGTATGAAGACTTTTACTATGGGGAAAAGCTAATATATTTAAGGATTTTTTTAAATTTAGAAAAATGATGACCAGAAGGGGGGAGGCTTATAAAATCAGAATAGTGTTACAAAAATCAGAATGGTGTTACAGAAATTTTTCATAATACTAGAACTCATGGGTAACCCTATGACATTAACTGGCAGTAGATTCTGGTAGACAAAAGAAAACACTTCATATAATACATACTAACATACGGAATTTGTGGCTATAAGGCAGAGTGACAGCCACTGGTTTATGTCAGACTGATTTCAAACCCCCAAATAGCCACATAGCTCAGGGGGTGGTCTTCAGTCAGTCACTCTCAGCCTGACCTCTTCATAAGGCTGTTGTGAGAATAAAACAGAGCAGAGTAAAGCCATGTATTGCACCTGAGTTCCTAGGAGGAAGGATGAGATGAAAATGCGATTGACAGATGGTTGGTTGCTCAAGGGGTTTATACAAGAGTCATTGATAGACCATGTTAGCCATGACTGCTATCTGAGACCTCCACATTCAAAGGCAACAAGTCTCGGAGTGCCAAATGGAAGGGACAACCAGAGAAAACTGTTGCAATTATTCCCTGCTTGCGAGTTTCCAGGAAACATGTGGTGGGCCACTCTTGGAAACTGAAAGATGGACCTAGGGTTCTCCTGGTAGTTTGCTCTGGTGATCAGCAGATGGTGGCAAATCTCCCAGTTATTGCCTGTTACTGGCAAGCGGCACTAGGCAAGCGGCACTAGGCATGTTCCTGGCAGGGTGCAATGACTTCACTTCCAGAAGCGACATCATTGCGGTAGTGGTGGGCGTGCTCCTGCACTTTGCAAAGGCCAGTTTGGGGCCCAAATGGGCTGAATTGGCTCCATGTGAAGCTCAGGAGCATGCCTGCTGCCAGTGTAATGACATCACTTCCAGAAGTGACATCATCATGTTGATGCTGAGGAATGCACTCTTGTAAGGATCATCCTTCCAGTATGTACCAGATCTCCCCACCCCCCACATTGGGAGGGTATGTGGACCGATCTGATCCAGAATAGCCTTCTTATGATTTAGAGCTCTCTGAATCCTTGCCAGTGTCAACATCTTTCTTACACTTCTCTCTGTCCTCTGAATTATAACCATGTTTATTTGGAATTTCAACTTTTAATATACTTGTATTACAGTCTCTGGTATTCTTACAAGAATATGGGAGAACTTCCAAATGAGCTCAGTAAAATGGTACTGAACAAGAGGAGATTAAAAACTATAAATACTCTGGGTTGGATCCCAAGTTGCTCTTGCACTGGGCTACTTCCATTGCCAATACTCCTTCATACTACAGATTTTTCCTCTTTACCCCTTCCGCCACACTGTTCATGAGGGTCCCTTGATCCCTAGGAATAGAATTCCACAGGGCTCAATGGAGCTGTAGACAGTGGGTGCAAGGCTGCTAACCTCCAAGTGGTGCCTGGAGATCTCACAGAATTATCACTCATCTCTAGACAACAGAGGTCAGTTCTCCCGGAAAAATGACAGCTCCAGCGGGTGGACTGTATGGCATTATACCCCAATGAGGTCTTTCCTCTCCTAAACCTCACCCTCCTCAGGTTCCACCCTCAAAATATTCAGGAATTTCACAACCTAGAGCTGGCAACACTAAGTGGGAGTCAGGAAAATCCCATTTTCCTTTCATAACATACTCTGGTTATACGTTGCGGTAAAACAGTTTAATGTCTAGAAAACTCTGTTTGCTTTAATGCATCTAGATGATTTCTAAGCAAAGGATACTACTGGAGTCCAACACTGAGTCACATTACTAATGTATGCAGAGTAAACAAACTTGTAGGAAACAGCTATAGTTCAAGGCTAGCCTTTTTTTAAAAAAACCTCTCTAAATGTTTCATCAGTCTTAGTACAAGAACTAATAGCAATAACATTCTGTCTCATATTTTACCAAGCTTCAAAAAGAACAATGTTCCATTGAGTACAATTCAGTAGCATTCTGTAAACATTAATTTAAGGAAATCAATAATCCCTGTGAGCTAAAGGCATATTCCAAGATAAACTGTCCGGAGACCTAGTTGGTCAACAGATTTCAGTTTTCTCGGCAAGATAAAGATGGTTTCAAAATGGGACTAACGTGTTGCAACCAAGGTTTGAAAGCTATGTGGCCTTCAAACCTTCTGCTTGTTCTTACTACAAAGCTGGACAAACATACTTTAAATATGATAAGGCCAGGCCAGGGTTGGTGTTAACAATTTTGTATAGAAGCAGAATTGTTAGACTGGTAAGCTTCTCAGCATTTTCTCAAATAATAAAGAGCAGTAACATTCAAACTCTTCAAGATGTCCACCACCTTAAGATGTTAAAAGTATAGCAAGGAATCCTCTTTTATATTTAACAGCAACAGAATAGATATCTAAACAATCTTTATTCTTGCCGACCTGGTGGGAAACATGTTCTCTTGCCAAACAAATAAAAACTCAGATCTTTCGTGGATT
The DNA here is from genome assembly GCF_028583425.1 of Eublepharis macularius. NCBI lineage: Eukaryota > Metazoa > Chordata > Lepidosauria > Squamata > Eublepharidae > Eublepharis > Eublepharis macularius. Next base: position 191,240,966 of record NC_072790.1, read on the forward strand.
TGAGATCAGAGGTCTCTGGTTGGTAGAAGCTGCTCATGTTGCAAAGCTGAACCATTCAAGGTCAGGTCACTGGAAGGTAAACAGGTTTTAGGGAAGGGGGTGGGTAGCACTAGCAGTCTTCTCATTGAATGCTGCAATAGGAAGTCCTCTTTACACAGATAAAGGTGCATTAGAACAGAGGAACTGAGAAGTTCTGCAGTGGAAACAGAAGCTTGGGCACAGAGAACTCTGCTTTGTTATGTAGCATTCCAGGGTAAAATAGGTCTCCAGCCGCAAACTGTACTAGCACACTTTTAAAAAAATTGTAAACTGTTTTGAACCCCCAGATTGAATGGGGGTGGGGAAACAGATATTAAAAATGTCAAAGAAAGAAAGTGGGTTCTGCAATCCAATTATTCAGAGCTATACCACCTCTGAACATGGACTCTTTATTTAGCCATCATGATTAGTAGCTATGGATGGATAAATTTGTTTAACCCACTTTTAAAGCCATCTGAACTAATGGTTATCATTTACAGACACTAACTCCAGGTTGGGAAATTCCTGGAGATCTGAGGGAGGGGAGTTGAACCTGAGGAAGATGAGGTTTGGGAGGAGGGGGAGCTCTGCAGGGTATAATGCCATAGTCACCCTTCAAGCAGCCATTTTCTCATTTGGAGACTACAGTTCCAGGAGATATCCAGTCCCAACCTGGAGGCTGGCAATCCTATTTCATTATAATATGGATTCAATAAGACCATTGTGTGTTATATGAAGTTCTTTCTTTTTTCCTGCCCTGAATCTACTCTGATGAGCTTCACTGGGTGACCCTCATATCCTAGTATTACATGATGGGGAGAAGTTCTCTTCGTCCACATTGTTCATGCTGCTGAATTTTATTAACCTTTGCAGCATCCCAACACATCTCCCCCCCCCCCCCGGCCCCCGAATTGAAAACTTCAGCCTCTTTAGCCTAAGGAAGATATTCCAATTCATTAGTTACTATTACTTTTAAATGAAGGGGGGGCAGTTTTCTTACAAGGCACTTGTTAGTTTTGTAAAGAAGACTGCTTGGAGATGGGAACTTGCTGCAGCTTTGGATGCTACTTTTGAGTTTTAAAAAAGAAATAATTGGGGAAGGGAGATGTCAAAGACTGCACATCATGCATCACTTGGCCTTAGGGTAATATAATCATTGCTCCCCTGATCTTTACATAGAAAACTTCTTGTGATCAATAACTAGGGTTGCCAGCATCCAGGTGGTGGCTGGAGATCCCCAGGAATTACAACAGATCTCCAGCCAGCAGACATCAGTTCCCCTGGAGAAAAAAATGGTTGCTTTTGATGGTGGACTATATGGCATTATACCCTGCTGAGGCCCCTCCCAAACCCCACCCATTTCAAGCTCCACCCCCAAATCTCCAGGAACTTCCCAACACAGAGCTGGCAACCCTATCAATAACTCATGAGAACAACAGAAAAAAAATCAGTAGAGGGGAAAAAAACTAAATGACTACAAGTTTTTTCTCTTCACAAAACTGGATTTTGTAACACCAATGTCCTTTCATGCATAAATGAGGTAGAATCCCTTCAAATATAAATATGTAAATTGGTTCATATAGGGGCCAATAGCAGGTTAGGCACCAGCAAAATGTTTAGGCTTGGCTAACTTAGTTTGTGACTTAATTTGGGACACCTTTGTCCTATATTATGAAACAAACCGAGTTTTTAACTGTGGCAAAGCCTGAAATCAAGAATATAGTTTCCAAGTCTAAGTTATTTCACTTTAAGGGAGGTCACCACTTTCCCTCCTGAATATTACTAGATTCTTAGTAGGGTAATAAAGTACTGTGCTTATAGAATGTAGGCTTACCATGCAGGGGTCCCACATCTTTCTGACTCATGTGTATCCCTCCCTCCTCCATATGCACAAATGCATGTGGAATCAGTCGTGCTGACACCCTTTCTTTTCCTGGCCTGCTCATTCCACACTACAGTAAAACATGTGTGGGTATAACAACAACAATTTATATTCCACCCTTCAGGATGACTTAACACCCACTCAGAGCAGTTTACAAAGTATGTTATTATTATCCTCTCAACAAACACCCTGTGAGGTGGGTGGAGCTGAGAGAGCTCCTAGAAGCTGTGACTGACCCAAGGTCACCCAGCTGGCTTCAAGTGGAGGAGTGGGGAATCAAACCCAGTCCTCCAGATTAGAGTCTTGCGCTCTGAACCACTATACCAAACTGACTCTCTATTATAGTGTTGGATCAGTATTTTAAAAATGTCTCTGCAACTTATGCCAATTGTTATCAACCTCATGTTATAAGGAAGAATTTTGAGAAGTAAAGAGTTTTAAAATAGCTCAGATGGAGCAGGATGTACAGAGTTAAAACATAACCAGGTCTACGAGTCAATGTAACTACAAAGAGATCCTCCATATTCAGAGGCAGTATACCTCTGATTTCCTATGGTTAGAGAAACTGAAAATCTAAGGATTAGAAGCTTGAGGCCGATTAAGTGGCTCGCCTAAGGCACACATTATCCTCAGCTATCTGTACTATATAGATGACAACAGTGACCATCACTCCTAGGACTTGAGAACTCGGGGCTAATGAAAAAAAATGCCGCTCAAATGTACAGTAACAGCTAAATAAAAACTGCAGTAACTTCCAGTCATTTCCCAACCATTCGTTGTTGTTTTTTAATCAGAAGGCTTAGTTACATTGCATCCCTACTCTTACTGCTTCCATTCCTCATGTTATCATACCTACTCTTTGAAACCCTTTTTCTGGATTACTGTACCTGACATTATACGGTAAGAAGCCTGGGTGCTTCTGCTCTTTTGAAATTCTAAGAAGCTTGGGCTGGAGTCAAGGGAGGCCCAGCACTACATCAGAGGAGACAGTTTGATGAGGACAAGGGTCATAGACAAAACTGTCCTGCACCCCTTAGTCTTCCAGAGGAAGACCCCTCCTCTGAAACACAGCTGACTGTGGGGGCAAGGACAGGAGTGTAGTGAAATATTAGAACCCAATACAACCAGAGAAGGTAAAGCAATGGCACGGTGAAAACTGATATAGTGTACTATATTAGATAGTTAAAAACTTAAATTTAAATAAATATTTTCTATGCAGAATGATTCTTTACATGTCCCGGCTTGCACGCCAGCAATGACATCACTTTCGGACTGGGACCAGGAACATGCTTGCATGAAAAAAAGATGAGTGCCGGGGGGGGGGGGGAGGAGTCATCTGGCAACCCTACCTGTAGACCATGTTCAGACAGCAAACATTTTGCTTAAATTAGTTTTTAAAGTGTAGCTGATATGGTTCTCACTGTATCATTTTAAGGACACCAGCTTTAACAATCATACTGATCTCCAAAATGCCATTAATAACTCAAGTAGACTATAATGGGATCCATGATTGGGATCTTGTTCTTTTGAAGGGGTGTTAAACCCTAAGCCATTGGCCATTGTCCCTCCCAATATACATGTCCTTCCCTGAAAACTGAAATGAGCTCCAAGGGGGCAGGAGTAGGAGTAAGGTTGCCAACTCATGCTTGGGAAAACCTGGAGATTTCAGAGGTGGAGCCTGGGGGGTGAGATTTGGGGAAAGGAGAGACTCCAGCAGCTTATGATACCATAGAATCTACCTTCCAAACCAGCCGTTTTCTCCAGGGAAACTGGTCTCTGTCACCTGGAGATCAATTATAATTCTGGGAAATTTCCAGCCCCTACTTGGAAGCTGGCAACCCAAGGGAGAAGACAAGCTCAGCATCCTTCTTCTAACAGAAATTCTCCAACCTTCAAAACAGTTATGGCTGCAATCCTAAACAGACTTACAAGGGAGTAAGTCACATTGAACTCTGAATAAACATGCTTAGGATTGCACAGCACATGTAACTGCTCATTAAGAAAACAAATCCAGTGAGATCCTCAACACGTCTCTTGCACCACATCTCATCTGATACTAACTGTCATGGTACCTAGAGATGCATTTCAAATGCAATGACACATATTTTAATTTTAAAAAAAGGCCAAATTAATTGCCCTTCTATCTCTCCCAACTTTTAAATCCATTTCACTCCTCCTAACATTTCTTTCCAATATTAATCTAACTCTCAATATTAGGGGGGAAATGTACATATCTACTCCCTTATGTTTACACCCAAAAGATATCAGAGAAGACCTTCCCCTATGAAACAAAAATTGGGAAAAATAATGTATTGACTCTGCTTTCCTATTTGGCCTCCTGAATAAGCATATAACACAGCATTTTCTTACATCAGAGGAAAATATCTTTTTAATGTAGAAGGTACTTTGATGAGGTATGCTAATAATAACTAGAAGTTAGGTGGGGGGGGGGGAAATCCAAACACTTCAGGAATACATGTTCCAGTGTGTTGCCAAATCTCTTGCATCTAAATGTTTGTGATGACTGGCAAATGCATAGTGGGTTTTATCCCAACCTTTTTAAAGGGAAAGAATTATCTGCATAAAAGTACCCACAGCTTTATAGAGTCATTACATTAAATCCAGATCTAAGCCCAAAGTTATCATTGGATATCTTATCACATTTCAAGTTCTACTTAGCACTCATCAGAGCCTATAACAGAAGCTGACAATGTCATAGAATTCAGTCTCCTGGAACTGTACAGTACTACTATTTAAAATATCATACATGTGCTACATCTTATCAACAATTGTATTATACTAACATTGGGTCTACATAGACTTTAGTGTAGGTTAGACCTATTCATGAAATACTAGAGATAAAGGAGGAAAAGATGAAGGATCAAGTGTAATGTCTGTTCTTCAGCCCAGCCTGTAACTCACTTAGGACAATCTACTTCAATTTAAATCGATTTAATCCCATTGATTTTAATGGGATTAAATAGGTTTAAATCCGTATGCTTCATGATAGCTGGCTGTCTCTCATTAAAAAAACTGTAAAAATATTAAATACTTTGAAAAAACACTAAGTCCTCTGTCAGGTAACACACTGATGCTCTAAAAGTCAGATATTATCAAGTTACAGTTTGAGAAAACGCTATTAATTTTACAATCATTATGTATTTTATATTTGTGCTTCAACCACTGTGCTTGGAAGAAATGGGAGAAAGAAAAGCTTAAACACACAGTAATGGGAAGAAATCAAGCTGCAACTCTTATTTTAATAAACGCATGAGCAGAATTTGGCAACTAACTGGGAAGGGGCCTTACGTAGAGGTACAAAACAAATATGGTGGTAGTACTTAGTCCATCCAAACAGTAGAAAATGAGGGAGCAAAATGACATCAGTAGAACTCAGAAGCTAAAGACCCGAGCACACAGAACAGCAGGGTTGCCTTGAACTGTTGTCATACAAGATAGCGCTGGAGCAGGATTTCCATACAGTGTATAACACTGCAAATATCTAGAATCTTAAATGAAGCAGAAGCACATTGTGGTTTTACATATCAGCAATTGCATGAATAGCATTTTCCCTGCCTATAATAAAACAGTGCTTTATAAACCATTCTCAGTAAAATATAACCGCATGTGTGTGTCATATAAGGATTAGTTTGAAAAATTAAACAGATATAAAAAGTAGCTGCAAAAGAACTAGTCAAAGGAGAAATATTTGTCCAAGAATCATATGAAGGAAAAAAAATAGTCAGGTCTCAATAATAAATGTTGTGATCAGATAACAATAGTAACTAATGATGTAAATATGCATATATATATATTTAGTTTGTATGTTCATTACAACCCCCCCCCCATTTGTACATTTTGTTCTTTTTTACCCTTTGGGGTTAAGAACCGGAAGGGAAAGAAAGTGGAGACATACTGTGGACAGGAGGCAATAAGTGCACTGCACAGCCATAGGGAAAAGGACAGCCAGGAAGGGCCGGGGTCCATGAAGGGACATGTAGTACTCATGGATGAGTCATTTCTATTATTCTAGTGCAAGCCTACCCTCAGTTACTGCACTCTAAGCACAGTGATTACAGTGGGCTTAGATTCAAGCATCGGACTGCACAGGCCATATAGTTTACTCCACTGTACTAGAGAGAGAGAAGCAAAAGGAGAAGGGGACTGGGGGCTTGTTAAGCTGTACGTAGGCATGATGACCTGAGATGCTGAACACTTCAGTTTCTTTAGCTTTCTCTAAACAAAGCCACAGAGCATCTTTGGACAGTAATGGTATGCATGAAGTTGCGTTTCCTGTATTTATGCATATCATTAATGTCCAAAGCTGCTCTCAGTATCCGATGTCTAAAGATTCACATACAGGACACAAAAGCATTGTCACCTGTCATGAGAAGCATCCCACTCACTGCCTATTAGCAACACTAATCAGGCACTATTCAGATCAACACTTAGCTGGAAGAGTCCACACTGAGCCCAGGTGTACCTGCTTCTGCATCCATGAGAGGTAGAAATTTTTTTTCAGTGAAAGCTTAGATTCCTAGAAGTTCATGGAAATGACTACATACAGTCAATAAAGGCTATATTGCACACACTAATGATAGCACATGTGCTACATGGCAGTGTAAAATGAAGACCTCTTCTTTTTACTGAAGTGGATAAGGAAGGGAGGATAAATCCAAAGAGCTCGGATTGGGTTAGAAGAGGTTAACATACACTCCCCCCCCCCCACCCGCCTCCTCCACTTTCACTTACAATCCTTTTAAGGGAGACTTGTGAGCTCAGGACATCTGGAGTTCAGGAAAACAGGGAAGAACTGGGAAGATGAATAAAGGCTCATCATAGTACACAAAAGAACAGAACGAAAAGAAGCCTGGGTTTGGGCATTCTTGTCTGGCAAGGCAGGCAGGCAGTAAGGCTAATGAAGCATTTGCAATATGGGATGTATGCCAGCGTAACAAAGAAGATGTGCATCAGCTCTGCAGATGTGCCAAAGCCCCCAGAGCAAAATAATGACATAATCACCATCAGTGTCACAGGCCAGACTGTACACAAGGTGACATGGGAAGGAATAAATAAGAGTCTTTAGAGGCATGAAGCACACACATGGGAAGAAATATCCATTCCTTGCTACTACTACCACTCCAGGACAGTTTGATAGAAGGTGAGGGCATAATGAGAAAGGTGAAATCTTGATTTTGGGCAAGACCAGCACAGAGAAATATGTGGTATTTCTTCAGTCTCTTCTTGATTTCTTAATTACCTTTGCCCCTCAATGAATGCCAAGTGAAATGTCAACCTAGCTCCAAAGTATTTGCCAAGTTATTTGTGGGAATGGGCGGGGGGTGCGGGGAAGTAACATATTAGTAACTAATTCCTATACATCACATGAAACTGAGATTTCTGCTGCTCAGTAACCCCCAAATTGTTGATTTCTTCACATCTAAGTAAGGAACCAAAATAGAAAAATAATTCCTGCCACAAAACTAAGTCAGGAATAAAAATGTAAAACAGATTGCATATGAAACACAGCGGCAACAACATATTCTTTGGGGAAATGGGACTATGAAGTCAATGGGACTTAAAATAATTAACTATAGATGTATTGGAGCCTTTATGTATAGTGTAGTGCGTCAAGTGTTTTGCACAGCTGTTACCCACTCTGAGATCACAGGACTGCACAAGACACAAATTCAAATTACTAAACAAGAAATAGAAGCAGTTGGTGGAACAGTGCTTAAAAGCATGAACTATGAATTTGAGTAGCACTCCACCTCAGTTCCTTATCTATTGTGGGAGTGATAGTTATATAGTTGGGCTTGGAACCCATTTAAAATTTCCACAAGACATTACTTCCTCACCTCCTCTTCCTGTTACATCCCAAAATGCCCTTCCAAATGTTGCTCCTAGATGACAAGGGACCCCCAGAAATAGTTTTCAGTGGAGTAAGAGGTCTCTCATGGGAGAATGGGAATCAGCCAAACTACATTTTACGTTGAGCTGGTTCCAGGTTCTCCATATAGTGTCAAAGTGAAGTAAATAACTCCAACCAGGGCTGTTTAGACTTGGGAAAATGGCACATAAGGAAGGCAAGAGATCTTTCTCCTCTCACACCATGGTCCAAATTGGGCCCCTATGGACTTTTAACATGCTGTTCCCTGCAACTGCTGTGTGACTGTGGGGAAAGTGAGTAAGTTCCAGGTTAGAAAATGTGTAATTTGGAAATCACCTTACCTTGCATGCAAGGCAATTTTTGTTGTACATTGTCCAAGATGGAGTTCTCATGATTGCATGGAAAAGTAGAGGGGGAAATAAGAATGACCTGCTCAGCCAGGGAGAACCTCAACGACATAGCCAACATGTACCAGTAATGGGATGGAAGCCATTTCAAAATGCTAACCCTTCTGGACTTCATATTTGTGGAACTGAAGAACTTGGGGACAACCATGTCTCCTCTGACTGATCAAGGGCTAAAACTGATGGCACATGATGATGAAAATTGGTGGTATTAGAACTAATTTTATCTCTTGCTTTTAAATGGTTTGATGTGATGGTTCCACATTGCTTTATTTCTGAACTGAGTTGCAGTGTATTTTTATATGTGCTTTGGGGACCTGTAGTTAGAAAAGCAAAGTACAAATTGAATAACTAAAGGATTACTGGGGATAATGTTATTTGAAGCACTTAAGGAAAATTACATTTATGATGCTTATCAACAGCTCCTCCCAGGGAAGGATTTTATACCAAGAAAGGTAATCACAAAACAGCTTTTTTAAACAACATGCAAACAACTTTTCCAATGTTGGCTCAAAACAGCCCATCTACGGTCCCAATCCTAAAACATTTCATTCTGGAATGATTTGTGCATTGGACTTTGAATTCAAATAAATCTGCTTGTGTACAAAACTGTTGCAAGACAAGGTCCTCCAGGACAATCTTTTAGCAAATCTCTTTTCTCCACCAGTGGACATTTTTTTTCATTGTGTCTAATGAAATATTCATCAGAATAACTTTAAACGTTTATGATCCCTTTTGGATGACTGTGTTAGCTGTGCCTGCTTCACCTACAGCATCTTTTAAACTACAGTAAACCTGTTGCAAAAGATCTTTCATAATAATGTATTCACTACAACAGTAATCTTGGTTGTCCAGTTCGTTTTCTTAATGTATGGAGATGAAAATATTTTTCATAGTTACTTCATAATATTATGATTATGCAAACTTTAATTTTTTAAAAAAAAACTACCAAAAAAAAGAAAGAAATTGAGCCCTACTAAATTAAGCAACAGATTTCCAGTAGGTAATTTAATGGGTCCCCTCCATTTCATTATATTAATAACTCTTCTATTACTGTTTTGATAAACTAAGCCGTGCTCAGTTTGGTGTACTTTCCCTACACCTCCTGACAGAATTTTTGCTTATTATATCATCAGGGAAAACAAGGAAACATGTATGTCAGTTTGTTCTGTTGTCTAATAATTATGCCACAGAGGATTCTAAATTAATCACAGAAGGTAAAACAATATTAATAGTCTGCTCGGCAAACTCCAGCTTCTTTGCTCTTTGATAGTTATTATTAGGCTATTACCATTTTAATTAGACACTTATTTCACTTGGAGTTGAAATGGCAAAACATTTACTATAGGTTTTTTAAAAAATGAGCCAGCACAGTAGTTTGCTTTATAAGCATGGTTTACTCTGGGAAAAACCACTCTCCTTCATTTTCTTGGTATTTCCTGCTTTTAATTAATGTTTTCTTAATGCATTTAATGATTATATTTTTATTTAGCTTCAGTGATTTTATATTTATTTAGTTTTAGTTAAGTTTTTGGTTAAGAAGATATTTCAGCAATATTAATACCATATATAGAGTAAAATAATTCGATGCACCTGACCCATTTTCATGCAAGTACAGTATCTAGGCTCAGCTAGGATTACCAACATCCAGGTGGGGTCTGGAGATTTCCCCGAATTACAACTGATCCCCAGACTATAGAGAATAGTTTCCCTGGAAAAACTGGTTGCTTTGGAGGGTAGACTCTGGCATTATACCCAGTTGAGGTCCCTCTCATTCCTAAACCCTGCCCTCTCCTCAATCTACCCCCAAATTTCCAGGAATTTCTCAGTCTGGAGTTTGCAGCTCTAGGTTCAACTGAAGTAGTTACACATCAACCAGTTTGTTCAACGAAGGGCCACAAAACTAATTCTGAAACTTAACCAAATCAAAATTCAAGGCAGGTTTTCAGTTCTTCCTAAGGGAAATAATTGGAATAATGAAGGAAATGAAACTTTGGTTACAGTAGTTAAATTCCCTAGGAGGATTTTACATAGTTTGCCTCAGACCAAAAAAAAAGTCTGTTCCTTCTTTAGTCTAACATATCTTTATCTAAAAAGTCTCAGTTCAGATAGCAGCACCCTATGATACCTTTGAACTAAAATTAGGCATAGTTTCAGAACTGCTAATGAATAGTTAACTATTATTGGTAATATTCCATTTGTGTTTTCCATGAATACTCTTACCCCTACTCTTCAGTGTTGTGGTGGGCAGCAGTACATATGAGTTTGAACTGCAAATGTTTTAATGTCAGTGTGTTATCCTAAAATAATTTGTTTTACCAGGGAACAGCAAGCCCTATATTGAATTAATGAACAAAGTATTTCTCTTTCATTCAGATTCTACCATACCCATTTGGCTTTTCTTAACAATCAATAGTAAAATACAAAAAGTAAATGTTTTACATAATTATAACTCTGTCACAGGTTTCCAGACAGGGGGGAAAGAGTCTGAAGAATTAGTAAAATAGCTCTGCAGAGAAAGAGTATACCCAGTTAAAGAAAGTAGTTCTGAAAAGATTTGTCAGAACTTTTTGAGCCCATTTAATCCACAGATAGTGGAAATACAATGGTAAGTTCCAACAGAATGTGACAACCGCCACCTGCAGCTGTTAGAAGTGAGCTTGCTCTCTGCTCCTATTGATAACCCTTTGTGGAACGAAGAAAAAGAACTGAAAGAAGGAGAACTGAAGGTCAGACAATAGACATTGCTACACACACTGTCTCTGAACTTTCCTCATCTCTGAAGGACAATTAATTATCAAAGCCTTTGGGGTAGGTCGAAGCACGGGAAAGCCTACTGCTGGCCCAGCACTCTAGCCGCTCTCTCTCTCCATGTTTGTTAAACGGTTGTGCCTGTTGGGGAACCAGAGTAGCGGCCAGCAAAACAGCCAATAGATCATGGGGTGGGGGGAAGCAAAAATGCTTTTAATGTGTGACTGATATAATTCTATTACCACTGTGAAACTATCCATACACAACATAGAAGAACAGTCCACACCCCGCCCCCCCGCAAATAACCACAGGGTAGGTTACAGTCAGAAATGGCCTCACAGTGGTGTGTTAAAAAGGATGGTCCTTTTTCACCAAATCACTTCACAGAGGCAGAAAAACAGACAAACACAAAAGAGCTGAGACTTTTTCTCCTACATTAAATAGAGTAACTGATAAGGTCAGACATATGATACCTAAAGACATGAATCTGTGAACTCTTGAAGTCAAAGGACCTCTCTGTGCAAAGGAACAATCTTTCAAAGGAAACAGATCACAGAACTCCACTGAATCCCCTTTAAACTTTATGAAGCAGGAGGAGAAAAAGCTCTAAGTAGGGAAGCTTGACAGAAGAGCCTTGAACTATTTTCTGAAGGAAAGATGAGACCCTCCCTAGGCTGCCACAAAACATCTTTTTTTTTTCCTAAAGGCTCTTCTGAACTTTGATATGTGCCAAGACACCACTATTGAAAGCTGTATAATTATGGGCTATAACCACTGTAGAAAATGCTTTGTTCACCTCAACAAAGAACAATAAGCAAAGTAAAGTGACATTACACTGTATCTTTTTCTTTAAGAATGTTGAGAGAGGTCATGGTGCATTATAACTAATAGAGCTGTAGAGTAAGAAGGTTTAAAACTCGATCTTGCTGTGCTTAAATGTAACCCAATGACAAAAAAGGCAGAGGAAGCTATAAAATCTAATGACACTAAATCAAATAGTCCATACATCATTTGAGCCTATTTCATTGTAGTGAGGAACACCTTGAATCTGAGGGGGATAAGTATCAAAACGAGAGTTTTCTGACTCAAAACTTTGAGGGTTTTTAAAAATTATTATACCTTCAACAGCTGTGTCTGGTTCTGCTGAGAAAGATTTTGATTAAATAGTGACAATTAAAACTGGTGGTTTCAATATTAACATGTGTTATAGCCCCACTTTATAACTTGTATATTATTTATTTAGTATTTTACCCCAGCTTTCCCCTTGGTTCAAGGCAAGCCACCTTCCCACAGATAAATTATTAAAATAGGATGTGCCAGCTCAGAAAAGGACAATTATTTCATTGAAGGGTATATTTTTAGCATAATTGATATGGCTTAAAAAGCCTTGAGACAGCAGTAACTTCTCTCAACATGCATATATTTATAATGAAAACTTTATGAGAAAAAATCTACACATTCCCATTCTACAGTTTTTATTTACATGGATGCTTGCAATAATTAGTTTTTCCAGAAATGCTTGTTATTCTCAGACTGCACCGTAAATTTTCTACATTGCAGATCACAGAAATTAAGTCCTCCTGAATAATAATAAACAAAAATGGCATAGAAACAAGACTGCTGTCAAAAGCCTTAAAAGCATGTGCAGCCAGAGAATGGTGTTTTCTGCACATGACAGAGATAAGGCATATGATAAAGTGTAAATTAAGGGTCTTTTCCCTCTAATGCAGCCACATCAAACTCACTTAAATTGATGGGTGTGCAACATGAGAGAAGCAGAACTTAAACAGAGAGCATCTTTTAATTTTTGTACCTACCCATTTCAAAATAATAAAGTGTGGGAAAGGGAAATGTTAGATATTTTCATGATATATGCACTCCCATTTAAAGATGTACAGCACATGAACACTTAGGTTGGGTTCTATCAATATCCAAACATACTACGTAAGAATGGATCCACAGAATTAAGTAAAAAATGTCCACCCACCAGAAGAGGCTCCTACTTAGCAGAAGGGAGCCACTGGGGCTAACTCACAGCAATATTCCAACACTTTTGCTTGCAGATGGAATGTATGCATTGGAATCCAGAACCATAACCCAATTTAGCTGAATGCAGCTGAATTTTGTCTTACCCTTACTGAGATGAAAGTTGCTTACAGGTACATTAGGGTTGGGTGTTTGACATAGAAATGAATCCTTAAACTTTTTAAAGCAACATAAAAATACTGTTAAACTGCCTGTTAGTCTCTAGACCCTGCAGACTCAAAGAAAAAGGTCAGCAACTGGAAGAGTTATATAACAAGTGGGAGACCCACAAAGGCTTGTAAGAAGCACCTCATCTCCCGTCCCTTCTCTATTTCCTCTTTCCCTTCCTCTGTTTCCATAGTTTTTCCTCTTTTCCTCCTTCCTTCTCTTACTCCCATCTGTCAGCTGTGTGTGTTATGTGCTGCAAAGTCGCTTTCAACTTAGGTGAAACCTATGAATGAAAGACCTCCAAAATGTCCTATCATTAACAGACTTGCTCAGATCTTGCAAACTGGAGGATGTGCCTTCCTTTATTAAGTCAAGCCATCTCATTTTGGGTCTTCTTTTCCTACTACCTTTAAAACCTACCTTTATATGCTCCACTGTGTTTAGCTTTCCCTCCTTTGCTCCCCTGGCAGCCTCTACCTGGGAAAACTGTGGCCCAGTTGCAAAGTGCCAGCTGCCAGGCCAGGCACAGTTGTATGGACAGGAACCTGAAAGGACATGCATTAGGCACCTCATTTCCCCTGTTTTCCCCTCACCACACGACTTCCTCTTTCCCCTCGCCTGGCAGCCTCAATATCTTCACTTTCTCCTGCTTCTTTCTCTCCTTTCCACCCACCAACCCCCTCCCAGTCTTCAAATATGCATCCAAGTCACATGGCAGCAAGTCAATGAGTCCTCCCTCAAAGGCCAAAACAGCCCTAGAAAGGGCCTTGGCACCCTCTCCCTGCCCTGTACTGACACAAACAAAGTAACGGCCACAATGCGTGTCTGTTTCTTAAAGCTTCATTTGCTCCTTTTATCATTTTGGGTTTTTAAAAATTCCAATATATTATTTTTAGATTTCAGATTTTTTTTGCAAACTAAGGACTTTTCTCAGTTGTGCAGGAAGACCTGCCCTGTTCATTCATGGCTCCAGTCTCTGCGTTTAAGTATCCACAGATCAGGGCCACTTCGCTATTAATATATAAGCTCTCACCTAAAATCTGTGAGCTTGACTTTGGCTGTGATAATGTATCTCAAGCTTTTATTTTAAGACGGTGCAAAAATGTACAGCCAAGCTTTTGGTCCACATAATCTCTAACAAATAAATCTAAAAATATGCCATCTATTATTTTTGCTGGTGTGTCTTCCTTTGCTAGGTTGTTATCCTGAACTGCATCTTTATTTAAATTTTACTTAAAACATTTTTATGCCACCTTTCCACTCAATTCAGGGTCCCCAAGATGGGAAGATTTCATTTTCTCAAACCTTAGTAAAATCAGGAGAGGTTAAAAAAATGCAGCCATATACTTCACAATAGAAATAGAAAGGTATTTTTTAATTCTGCAAACTTATACATGCTCAGAAATCTTGGAGTACCTTTGCCAGTTGGAGCAGGCAGTACTGGAATGGATGCTCCAATGGTCAGTAAAGGCAGTTTCATATGTATGTAACTGAAGAATCTAGGATTTTTCAGCAAATGTTTCCATAGCTCCATTTTATATTTATTTGTATGAATATTATATATATATGAATGATCAGGGCTTTTTTCTGGGAAAAGAGGAGGTGGAACCCAGTGGGTTGCCCTCGGAGAAAATGATCACATGGCTGGTGGCCCCGCCCCCTGATCTCCAGACAGAGGGGAGTTTAGATTGCCCTCAGCGTTCCAGCTGAAAAACAGCCCTGTATATGATGTTTATATTGAAACCATTGTCAGCATAAAACAAATCTAAACATGACTCATTTTACTTACAGCATTTTCTGTTGCACACATTCACCCTGATACCACATCCTATAATGAGCTGAGAGAACTCCTGCAATGCAGTGCTTGCTCCATCACTGACATGAATGGAAGTGTCATCTTCCTTGGGTACATGAAGTTGACATTTCCACAAAAAGCCCCTAGAGGTGGGGATTTACATGCATACCTTAGAGCCCTGGAATCCATAGGATGCTGCTTGACCCTGGAGATTTTCAGTCCTAATTTACTCCCTTCTAAATCCTTTGACTGGAATGGGCTTACAAGGATGTAACTCTGCTCTGGATTGCACTGGCAATCCCTGCCATTTATGAGCTAGTTATTGGTTATTTCTATCCTGCAATTCTAATCCAAAGGCTCCTCAAGTTTGCTTGTAAGATCAGAAATGAGATTTAAAAATCATGTTTGAACTCTAAGGTCACAAAGGGGGAAAAAAAGGATTCGCATCATACGGCCAGGTTTAGAGATGCATATGCAAGCCTTAAGCTTGGGAGAAAGTTTATATATGCACATGACCCTGAGTTTCATTCCCATGTTCCACCACATGTATACACCATATGCTTAAGCTTTGTAGGTGTGAACCATTCCTAAGGCAAATTTTGCCCTGTACAAATAGCAGATTTCATTTGCTGTGCAAAATGCATTCTCGCTCATTTATCTGACATAAAATAAGTGTATCTTTAGAGGCAAGCATAGCTGTTAGAACTGCAGCAGGAAAGAAGACACTGGAACAGGAAATGTTGTAACTGAATTGGGTGAACTAAGAGCAGGTTCCATTTCATACAAAGGTTCAGCCATCCAACCTCAACTGATGTGTTATGCTTGTAAATTTATACACATGTACAAGTCAATTATAACCGATGTGTAGATTTTGTCTTCAAATTATCTCTACCATAGTGTAAAATGTAATGTGAGAACCCGCATTCAAAGTACAAAGTCTTGAGCATTTTTCACCTAAGCTGAGGCGATCACTCATCTTAAATTATACACAAATGATAGAATAATCCTATGCAGAGTGACGTCAATTGATTTCAGTGGGTTTAGATTGGAGTAACTTGACATGATAGCACTATGAATTTGTGAAGGATTACACAATGTTTGGTCTCTCTGGCCATTGATTTGGAAGGCTTGTGGAACCCTGGATGGACAAGGAACTGGTTTCACTTCAGGTTGGCCAGATCTCCTGCTATGGGGGTAGACCTCTCGGCAATCCCTGTTATTCATTGCCCGCTGGTGTCTGAAAGGCAGGAGGGAGAAAAATGGGGGCAAACTGAGGAGGTGAACCAGTACTTCCAGCAAAAACCAGAAGTGATGTTATGATGTGGAGGGACGCTCTAGCATTTGCAAAATGTCTGTGGTTTAAATGCAG
Source organism: Eublepharis macularius (assembly GCF_028583425.1). Classification (NCBI taxonomy): domain Eukaryota; kingdom Metazoa; phylum Chordata; class Lepidosauria; order Squamata; family Eublepharidae; genus Eublepharis; species Eublepharis macularius. The sequence continues at coordinate 191,257,268 of NC_072790.1, forward strand.
TTTTTGCAAATTCTACTGCCCCCACAGCATGACATCACTTTGAGTTTTCATCAGAAATGACATTGTGTGCCAGCAGGATGCCAGCTTGCAAATCCACATCCCCCAAATGCTCCCAGGGGTTCTAGGCTGTAGGCTAGCTACCCTATTTCACCTAAATATCACCATCTGGATGAAGCCACCTTATGCTGGGGGAGAAAAAAGCTGGAGGACTCTGCCTCAAGAATTAAAATAACTTAGTAACACTAAGTAAGTGTGAGAATTAAAAACAAATTTAAAATTTGAAATCAAGCATTGGTTATTATACCAAGTATTTCTTTTATTGGCTGTTTTTAAAGTAAATTTCTTTAAAATATTTGTTGGAATCAACTGAGAATACATACATTTCCCCATGCCTCTCAGATTCATACATTTGAGTTTATGAGATATAAGCAGTATAGATTCCGAACAGCACAGAATAGCTACTGTTCTTTTCAGAATTTCTTTCTCATATATGCTGAGACTTTGGAGTGAAATGGGTGCAGACCTTGAACTATTATCATTTGTTACAAAAATGCCTGAATAGACAAATGGAAGCCTCCTTCCCAATTCACATGTGCATGCGCGCAGCTTTCTTGAATCAGAAAGGAAGAAAGAGCTTTTGCTAAGATCTGATTTTTTTTTGCACAGCCATGCTTAAAGCATCTACCATATCAACTGACTTTAAAAGATAAAAGACTTCTATACATAACTCACACATACCAATCACACATTAAGCTAGTGCATACCTCTCAGAGATGTTTTATCTACTTCTGGCTAAGAGCCCAAGACTACAGTGAATAGGTGTTGGTTCCAAGTCACCGTGAAAAAAAATCAATAAGAGCAGTTTTACAGGTCATAGTAAAGCCAGGCCCCTGGATTTCCATTTTGGGTTAAGCATGGTTTTTCTATACAATATATTTTTTAAATTTCTTTTTGTGTGGAAGCAAAGATGGAGGACCACTCATTTGCTGTAAAATGGGAAGTCACTCTCCTTCAAGGGGCTTTCAAGGCAAGTGAGAAGCAGAAGTGGTTTGTTCATTGCCTTCCTTTTCAGAATTTTCCTTGGTGACCTTTGATTCAAGTACCGACACTACTTAGCTTCCAAGATCTGACAAGATCAGACTATACCATACTGCTTTCCCTTTAGGGTTGCCAACCCCTAGATGGGACCTGGAGATCACCCAGAATTTTAATTGATCTTCAGAGTGAGATCTGTTCCCCTGGAGAAAATGGCTATTTTGGAGGGCCAACTCTATAGTGTTATACCCTGCTGAGCCCCCTCTCCACAACTCTCCCCCAAGCTCCACCCTGAAAACCTCCAGGAATTTCCCAACCCAGAACTGGCAACCCTACTTCCCTCCCAGGATAAATCAAGATAGGGAGAAAACCACACAATTCACTCTCTTTACCTATATTTAGTGCAGGCATAACAATATATATATGCAGTGAATGTTATTTTCCAGAAGAGGAAACAGAAAGGGTTTAGGAAAAAACATTTAAATTGTTTAAGATGGTAAGCATATCAGACTTCAATTATATTAAAAGATCAGCAATAAAGTATGAAGGAGAACTTTGATGATGCTAAATATGGGAAGTGCTCCATTTGCTAGAGGACTTCAGATCCAATTTCAACACCACAGTACTTGTCATTTTTGCTTTTGTGCTAGTCACCTGCAGTGGATGCTGATCAGGCAAGAATTCATAATTACAGATTAAATCATGTGCTTTAAAGATCTTCCAAAGGCCTTGGTTTTTTTTCAGCCTAGCATACGAATGTGAACTTGCAGGTAGCTGTTTTTGAAATTGATGTACAAAAGACAGACCCTGGTTCTGCAAAGTTCTATCTCGTGGTCAGGTATTTAATTGTTATAGCTCAGGTGAAGAGGTTTCTCTTTTTACGTTACAGGAAATTAGTATCTGAACTTTGGCTATTATTTCAAAACAAATCTAGAATGAAGATACCTGAACAATATTAGCAAGTATAGTTTTGTAGTCTATATATAAAAACCATGGAAATCTTTTCTATGCTATGGCTGAAAGTGCAACATGAAAGTACCACATAAGTTGTTTAAAAAGAAGAAGGGGCATTGCAAGCTCTGTAATTTCAGTATCTTTTTGCAATATTTAGGTACGATGTGCTACATTTCTAGACACAGAGAACTGATTTTGGAAATGTGCTCATGTTGCCAAATTATGAATACAGCTTTACTGCTAAATGTTACAGGGGCAGGAGGGAAGCTAATTTGCAAATAATATTGTGAATCCTGCAAGAATTCTCTTTCTGCTTTTTAAAAGTTTCTTGTTTCACTGTAATTGTCCAGAACTGCTCATTTCTAGATAGGCATCCTAGACGTTAAGTGTTTTGCAGGTAGATTACAATGTTTTATATAAGTAATAAATATTGTTACTTATAATAATAATGCAAGCTCCTTGACTATTTCCTTTTGCAATGAACTGTTTTGAGTTGCTGTGAAAGGAGAAAGATACAACTGAAATCTGCATTAAATCTGTTTTTGGTGCCTTTCCAACTGAAACGTTTAGATACCATTATTACTCTGGCAATGTTTCTGATATATTTTAGACTTAACATAGTTTTTCTTATATCAGGAAC